>NW_027287084.1:3067500-3667500 GCF_022747635.1 Hetaerina americana
ATTATCATTGGTAATCTACCGGTTTAGGTGGGTTTTTTATACAAGTTAATGAACGTTACAGCGACAATTCCCTCTTCTCTCTTAGCAAAACACAACCCAGCATATAACCTTAAAATGGGACCCTCTTCAAATTTTATACTTCCTCATTTCATTCTGTCCAACATCTCTATCATACCTCTGTCTTTTTCTCGCTTGCTTATCATTCTGTATTCTCTGACTCTCTTCAACAACCCATTTCCAATCAAAACGCTCTGCATCCATCTTTCCTGCCTTCTTTGGATTTTTCCCAAAAAGCCCCTCTCATCCTCTACCGTCCCTAACACGTCCTCATTTGTTTTCCTACCTATCTTCTTCTCCTTTTCAATCCTTCTCCACACCCGCTATACAAAATCGTCCAATCTATGTCTATCATACTTTTTCAATGAACACAATTCCACATCATACAAAACCACGGTCCATATCAAGGTTTTAACGAGCCTTTTCTTAACATCCTTCATTCCTCATTGTCCCTATCACCAACACTCTCATCCTTGTGAAAACTTCTTGCTTCCTGAAAATATAGAGGCTATATATTGCGTGCATCTTAAATAATTAAACGTAGTGAAATAAATTTTAGCTAACTTAATTTTTTAATAGAAGAATAAGAAAAATAATATATAACTCGGGTTAAAATACGAATTGTTTTCGCCATTTGTTATAATTCCTCACACACTATCATCATCATCATTTTCTGCAGTTTTTATTTTCTCTTCCCACTCACATTCTAACTGCAAAAAGTTATGAAGATGACAGTGTGGGAGGAAATGTAATGGGTCCTGACGAAAAAAATTCAGATTTTAACCAAACTTATTTTTCTAATGCTTCAAGTTTCGCTAACATTTCTTTCATTGGGTTTAATTATTTAAGATAAGCGTAAAATATTGGCTCAATACATTTACCTTAACTCAAGTTAGCAAAGCACTATACAGTATGGTGCAACACATTATATATCCTTTCTGAGGTTCAAAGCTGTGCGTGACAATGATTAGATCTATTCCAATTTGTACAGACTAATTGAATGAATCATTTTGAAACTGGGTGGGCCAGACAGTATTTAAATGGAATACCCATATGGAACTGGTAAACGCTAGATAAGATGGAGTTCAGGGATAGGTATGGATTATTTATAGAGAATCAAATAGGAAACAGGAATAACCAAGCCTAATGACTCTTTGGAGCAGTGGTTATGCCAGTCAAATGATATAAAGGATACCAATTGACGTGACAGCGTGATGCGCAAAGGGCGTTCTTTTGAGGCACTGTATGAAACTGAGGATATCTGCTAACATCCGAATGATATACCTATGGCAAGTGGCTCGCAAAATCCGAGGCTAAAGGATTTGAATTTGTTTTCCCATGCACACGTGCGTATGTTAAACTTCAAAGCATATCCCTAAGGAATTAAATTGGGTTGTCTAGGGGGAATAAAAACTTCGTGGGAAACGAAATGTCTAGGTTAATAAAATATTTGTATACTGTTTTCTAAGGTCTGATTCGTTATTTTGAACGGATATGAATGAAATTTCTCGAAAAAGTTTTCGACACAAAAACGAAATGATGCTCAGAAAGTATGACGGCTTTAAGCTATGAAGCATCCCATTTTATTTATTTTGACACATTTTCGTTGAATTTGGATTTCCACTTTTTTCGTCCAAAATTCTACGGGAGTTATTCTTGTTCTGTGCGAATATGTCAGATATGAAAAAAATTGAAGTAAAACTTTCTACTAAGAATACCGAGAACTTCTGCGATTCTTTTAGCTCGCACATATGGACATACAGGTCACTTCAGATGATAATAAAATAATGAGCTACAGCCAAACGCAGTTACAGCAGGTAGCATTTTTGGGATTGTCATTAAAGTCCTAGCCTGTTTATTGTTACGACTAAAGAACAATAATTGCAAGTGAACGAGTGCTCTGGCTAGATATTTTTAAGATTTATCGAGAACTCAGTTCATTTATATTTTAAGTAAGATCATAAAATGAAGCATGATACGGGCCAAAAATAATGAAGTCATTAGAATGCGCAGCAATATATATATTTGGTTGGATCTGACTTCAAGTTCAGTATTACAGAGCTGATATAAAAATTAATAGAAATGATAACATTACATTTTGTTTTAGAAGATCTAATTATTTTCTGCACCACTAAGCATCTTACGATTTCACAAGCGTTCCCATGTTGTCCTATATTTCACCAACATAGCTTCACGAAAAAAATTTGTTTCAAAGAAACGTTCCATTCCCTACATATTATATGCTTCCATAAGTCGTCATTTCCAGGGTGCTTATTTTCTGCTTTTTTTGCTTCTGTCTCTCGAATATGTTGTGACCCCAATTACGAGATACAACTTCACTCGTCTTCGAGCATTAGTGAATCTCGGTAACAACGGCTCTCGAAAAAACTTCCTCTTTGATTCCAGCCCTTTTCCGCCGAGAATGGAGCCCTCACTCGCGGTGCCCATTTTCAAATATTTATAAAGGCTTCAATTTTTCAACTTCTTCGCCTTTAAGCCCTCCCAGTGTATCCGACACGTCCGACCACCGCTTGCACTTCATGCTGGCCAAACTGAATCGATAGCCGGCAAGGCTTCCCCATCCGGCAACTTCTCCCCCACCCCTCGACCATCCATGTCTCTCCTACTCCTCCTTCCACTCCAAAAGCCCAAATAAACACGATTCCCACCCCTTGCCCCCATCCACCCACATGCCCATCCCTCCTGCACCTTTCCCCGGTCCTCCGCGAGCTAACATCTCCGACTTTCCTGCCCATGGCCGCAACGCTCATCCACGCTGCTCTCGGCCCCCCCTCCCCGTGTCCCAGACTCCCTCCCTCCCGGAGGTCGCAACCGAAACGCTGGAGACCCATGTATTTGGAGAGGTTACACATAGCGCGTGCTCCGCGATCCCTCGCAGTAACTGGTGTGAGAGGAGGAGAGAGAGAGCGATGGATTAGCGTTCGCCACTTGGCCGCCGTGATTCGAGCGATTCCCGAACCGTTTCGGATCAAGCACAAGCGGCGGCGGATGGATGTCCGTTCCGCGCCGAGATGGGGTCCCAGCCGTCCCCTCGCCCTTTCTTATTACTATGGTTTGCCGTAAAAGCCCAGAAACTTCAGCATATAGTGTGGTGGCGTCACGGCTGACGGGAATGCCAGCTTTTTACGCCACCTGAGTGAACTTTCATGCGGAATATTATTTTATAAGGCTTTAGACCTTTGCGACAGACTCCAAACATGGTAGGTGCAATGGATGTTTCATGATGATGCGCGCTCAAAGCCGTGATCCGTTATTACCGGGCAGGATTTTGGGGGAGCACCCACGAGTTGCTAAAAAAAAAGAGCTATCCGTAGTCCGCAGGCCTTTGAGGATTCATTCCATGGCATCACGTGCAAAACGAAAAATGTAACCATTGAGCAATTTTCTTGACGAGACAATGCCCCAGTTTTACTCCCGCTTCTATAATTTTATGGAACACTTCCCGTCTCGGCATCCGACGGCTAATGCTGGCGGACGGTGGACTTTGACTTAAACATAAGGCAGCGTCAACAAGTTTTCCTTTCCTTTCCGTGTTCCTCTCACCCTCTCTCCCTACCCTTTTCCTTCCTTTCCCCAAACACAACCCAAGCCATTACCCTTCCACTCACTCCTGACCACACAGAATTGGTCGCGATGTAACTTATTCAGTGGTAGGTAACCCTCTCCTCCATCCCAAAACACAGTGGACCGGTACAAACCTCCATTCCACCCTTTCCTGTCCTCTTTGCTATGCCTCTTCCATCCCCCACCCACAGCCCACTCGGTTTATGTGTTACCAGCATAAAAACATATAGCTCACTTTTACCTCGCGCCGCTAGGAGAGAAGCTTATTTTTTTATTTCATCTTTTCTTTGAATATCCTTTCTGCTGCGATCCTTGTGTTTGGCTTTGCTGAAGCGGCAGGCTGAGAAACAGTAGGGCGCCCGGACGAGCGGAACCGGATTTGCTTCCGAATTGAAAATCGAATCACTCACTCTCTCTCTTTCTCTCTCTCGGCTCCCTTCCACTCTGCACTTCAGAAAGAAAAGTTTCTTTTTTGTTGGTTTTGATTCTTATGGCGAAAATATTGCTCCTTGCAAGTGCCTAGAGACGGCGTTTTTTTTCGATTACTCCATGAAACTTATTTCTCAGCTTTGATCCACAGTAATCTCAAGCATCTTTTGGTTTGAAATTCTGTGACTACTGCGGCAAGCAATCCCTGAAATATTTCATAAATATGGATGTTGGCATGTTATTTAATTTATTTAGAGAGTTTAGTCAGACCGGGATCTCTGATTTGTAATTCAATCGATATTATTTTTATCCCCTCTCCTAATTTCCATTGCAAATTTTTCATTCGCAATTAAGATATCTTTGTGCATGGCAGTGGCTGGCGAATTAAAGGTAATGTTTAATTACAAATCAATCTAGCGGTTGATGAACTGAGTACACACTTGTTTAGAGTGTACCAAATGGCTAAGAGACGTAATATTAATTCCATTTAAACTACCTGATATTGAGAAGTCATGGGACGATCCTGATCCTGCAATGGAAACCAAAACGTCTAATGCCTTCAGAGAAAAGTCTCTTCTTCGCTATTACCTTCATCTCTTCACTTAAATGGTACAATAAGCTCGGATGAATCTCTTCCTCAAGGCTTATGTTGTGGGCAAAAACGTAAAATTTAAATCCTTAGCTTAAGGATGGGATTAAAACATCATTTTTCATTTTCCAATAAAAAGGAAACATTTCTTTTAAATCTGTTTGATTTTCCTCTGATTGCGTGGGAACAAATTATGGTAGCAAATAGGGAAATGGAGTCTGGGAGGTTATTGAGATAAGGGGAACATAGTGAACGGAAAATAAGGATGCCCTTTAATGAGCGGAAAGGTTTGCCTTCTTTGTTTTTAAGCCTGAGTTGCAAAAAAGATAAAGTTCAATGATTTTTTATGTCCGCTTAAGGCGGAGCAGCGCCTTTCCTGAGAAATAATAACAGCAACAATAATAAAACGCTTGCCGGATCCCCGAATAAATTACTTTTTTCCAGTTCGCTTCGTCCCTTGGGGGTGCACTTTTCAACTCTACTCTCAAGACCTTTCTTTTGTTTTATTCCTCGAGAATTTCGCCTCCGAGCGCCTCTCCACGCCGAATTTTTCTTCTCCACCCGCCCCATCCCATGTCCCTCCCTCTCTCTCACCTCTCTCCTCCCTATCCCAGGACACACACCTCGTCTCCGTTTCCTCCTCTCCCTCCCACTTCCTTTAGCACTTCCTTCCCCTCGTCCCCGCAACCTCCTCCGCTATTCCCTTCCCATGATTCCCTTGCCGTTGTCCCAACCGCCCCTATTCCTTCATAATCCCTTGTTCTCTTCTCCCCTTCCGCCCTGCAAGCACATAAGAAACCCTCTCTCCCTCTCTCTCTCTCGTTTTCCTTCCCCAAATCCCAAAACTCGGTTGAGTCTCCTCCCCATGCTCCCTCTTTGTTCTTCTCGTAAATGCACCCGTTTTCCTCCTTAACCTTTTTATCAATCGATTTTTGTACTTATCCCACCCCCTTTACTCTTTTTTCTTCGTCACTCTCAACTAGTCTCCTTCTCTTATTTCCTCGGTGTTTAATGAAGCTGCTGATTGCAAATTCAGAGTCTACGGAGTATATATATTGTGCGGTAAAATTCAATTGGCAAGAATTACGACACACGATCGACAAAATTGCATCAGCTTTGGTGAGGCTCGGGATATGAGTATCCTTTTTTTATTCTCTAATTGGTCCAGGGGTAGAAAATCGCCAAAATCCTGAGAATTATTTTTACATTTAATTGTCATCTCGTTTACAATTGTTTAATTATTTCCAAATTGCCCTCATGTGTATAATATTTTTCAGGGGGCTTTTTCACATTCAATTGGTTCACTTACGAACATTTTGCCATTTACTTGCAATCGTTAACTCCCCAATGTCTCGTCTTTTATCTTTTTACTCTAACTTCCTGCATTCACTCTCTTGCAGGAGTTTTGCCAGTTCTTGAACAGTTTCTGTTCCGCCGTTGTCTGTTCCTGTCTGCCTCGAAATTATTCCAAGCTTCTATAATCTGTTTTTGTTATTCCACTCTCCTTTCGTGCTCGGTGAAAAAAAATTCCACTTACTATTCCAGCTTCTCATCTTTCTCCACTACCATCCGTCCGTCTTTTCCTATCTGGCTCTCCCTTATTTGTCCTTTTTGAGTACACAACCCTTCTTCTCCTCCTCTCACACCGCTCCCCATTCCCCGGTCTCTCTCCTTCTCTCTCCCTTCTTCCGCCCACCTCTCCTCCCACCACATCTGCATTCGTCCTCCTTTGCATACCCGGTCCGTTTTGTTGCTATTTCCAGACCAATTCCACCCCCGCCCGGACCTCCTCCCCCGCTTCTCCCTTTTTCATCCCTCATTTTCATTCCCTCCCTTCACGCATGCCTTCTCCATCTCTCCCACCCTTGCCTCACACCGCCTCTTAACATATCGCAATTATTCTGCAAAACTCTCCCAGAACTATTCCGCCCTCCTCCTTCGCCCACCTCCCCCTACACCCAACCCCCTCTCCCTACACCCCTTTGGTTTTGCGCGATCCCCTTCTCCTCTCCCCCTCCTCCAGGGTCTCCCCTCAGAACGCCCTCTAGCTGTTCGCTTTCCAAATAGCGCGAGACTTTGATGCCCTGCGTTTCACGAAGTATGCCGTTCCTGGTGGGGGAGGTGGGTCGAGCGGGGGCGGGGAAGAAAGTACAAAGTGTGAGGCGAGGGGATTTTGAAGAAACACCAAAGAGAGCGATGGGGAGTGGAGGGGCAATGGGAAACGGGATGGGCGGGAGGGGTGTTTTTAAGGTTGTGCGCTCCCAGAGAAGAATACTCACCGATTCATATCCGTCAGGTTGATAAATATTTGCTCCTCATCTGTCGCCTACTGCGAATGTGAATTGTCGGGGAAAAGGGCTCAGGAGGCGCTGGAGGGCAGAGACGGGGGGAGATCATGAGGAATGGGCGGGAAGAGGTGGGAAGGAGCGTGTGCACGAAGTCTGAATGGCGAAGAAGAGAGGCTGGTTATGAAAATGGTAGGTAGCTACAATAAAAAAAACCGGAGCTTCTTACTTTTAAAGTTGGCTATTATGTTGTTTTAGTGATGCCAACTATTTTCTACTGAAAATGTTTAATTTTAACGATCGAGTGCACGAAAGGGAAATTATGAAGTTTATTAAGTTTGTCGCATGTGTCACTGGTATTAAACTTGTGTGCTAACAATAATTATTGTAGGCATGACAGATTTTGCTTTACATAAAAATGAAATTGGTGGTTTTTCGACTTTCATAGTTTAATTCTTTTGGGTTAAATATTTTTGCCGACATTCTGATGTCTTATTAGACAGTTTATGCTTTATAATATAACTCTTTCATATTACTTGTTGTAAGTTAGCATACTATATAACTAATTAATTACTATAACTAAGGAAATACTTTGAAGGATTCGAAATTTAGTTCAAGCATGGTTAATTTTCCGGTTTCCGTGGTGTTTTGAACTGTGACGCCTCATCCTTTTTCGGGCATCCCAAATATTTTTTTATTTGAGAGCGACCGTTTCACTGGCTAAACTGCTGGCTACAGAAATGATGACGCTTCTATATACGTGTATATAGCGACGTGTCATTCTTTAGCCCTGATTGCTCTTTATTGAAGGGCGGTGTCTTCCCCACTTGTGTAGATTTTGGAACTTTTTGCTGCCTATATCGAGAGCATGAACTTTTGTCGAAGGGAGCACTGCATTTAACCTGTAAAATTGTCGAAGATTTTTGGCGGCAGTTTTTCTTTCTTCCCCATCCAATTTCCGTTGCCTATAGCCCTGGTCCCTCTTTCGGTTTAATTTATGGCCATGGCTCCATATTTAGCCCCTAAATATCTTTCCTTAGGTTACCCTTGTGCGACCTTTAATTTTATATACTCTTCTATTAAATCTCATCTATATCTTTCCTGTCTGAGAATGTGCCCAGGGCGTCCGTCATTCCTCCTCTTTCCTGTTAACTACTCCATATCAAACATTCCTCGCCGTTATAATCCTACCTCGTTCCTCATTCCATTTGATCTTCATCATCCACCTCATGTGCCACGTTTCCAATATTTCCATTTTATGACTTTTTTTTCCAATGTGCCAAGCCTCTAATTCATATATTGTCATAATCCACGCGAATTTCTTCTTGTCTTACTTCTTATTTGGAACCGTAATTTCTTTGAGAATCATACTTGTTTTTCCTTTATACCTTTTAATGGACTCAGCTTGATATCCGTCAAACACTTCCATCCTACATAATAATGTCTCTTCCAAGAAAGAGGATTCCATTTTCTCCAGTCTCTCGTCTCGTGTTTCGGTATCTCTTTTCTTGCCCATTCAAGGATATTAGTTTTCTTTCTATTGATCTTCATCTAATATCCTTGGATCACTATTTTATTCTTTGCGTTTGAGGGTTCCCGCTGGGTTTCTCGTCGCTCTGCTGCAATCGCGACTTTGAAAGTGCATTCTAGTGTTTGAATTAAAAACTCGGAGCAGCATTTTTTTATCCATCTCAGTTTTTTTCACTGAGAAAACTTGGCTTGGTTTGTATGCGACGATTGGATTGAATTCTTTTTCTGTGAGTTATGATTGTACACAGTTTTGCGAGCCTCCTTGCTGCCCACCTGCTAAGAAGCAATCAAGCTAATCTTAATCTTCAAGGGTGAAACCGGAGTAACCAGCATAAGATAAGAGGAAACACCTCCAGACACATGCAGATAAAAACGTTCCGTCATCACGCTAAGTGATTAAGATCAAGAAGCAAGCTGTGTCTCCTTTATCTTGGGGCAGACGGTATTTCCCCTTGAGCTTCCAAGGGATGTGTTCTTTTTGTCACTGATTTTTTAGCGCTCCGTTTTCCTCATCGTACTCGCACTCCATGGATATAATTTCACCTGCTGCAAGCTTTCATTATCGAAACCATTGTCATTTTCTCATCCCCAGAGGAATACCTAAATATCCATCCAGCGGATAAGGGAAAATTTATGTTCCCATCTCATCGGGGAGTGGAATCAACATTTTTTTTTCAGAAAACCCATTTGCCATGCCACACGTTTATTCTGTCCCTCTGCAGCTCAAATCGACGCTCATCAATCGGGAGCAGTGATCATGCATGGGGCGCGACGGGCGCGTGAAGGTTCTCCGTCTGTTCGATCTGGGTGTGGAATTGAGCGGGTAGGGGGAGGATGTGTGAATTCACGTTGGCACATCGCGGCTTCCTGGCCCGAGAGAATGCATCCAGGGAGGACGGGGGTTTCAGTGAGGGAAAGGAGGACGGGAGTCGAGGAGTGGTTTGGGAGCGGGACGGCAACGGGAGAATCCTCAGACTCCGCCGGGGGTGGGGTAGAAGAAGGGGGAGAGATGGAAGAGGAGGAGAGATATCGTGTGGGCGGAGAACGGCAAATAAAAGGAATTAATAATCCGTCCCTGAAAAGCAGTCGGGATGGAAATGCTGACGCCGAGGAGCCAAATTCGATTTGGCGTCTGTGGAAGAGATAAAATGGGGGAGGAGTCGGGGGGGTTAGCGGGATTCTCTGGCTAGGGGTCTGTCGGGGATGAAGGAGGAGAAGAGGGGTGTCGGGGGAGGGGGCTAGGGAGGGTGGAGTCCGGGAGGGGGCGATAGGCGCAGCCGATGGAAACGCGGAGCGTGTAAGGGGGTGTAGTCGAGGGGATAACGAGTCAGTGATGAATTGTGGGCCGTGGAAGAAGAGTCGCGTAACATCAGAAATGCTGGTCGGAAATACGCGCTGTGCTCCTCGCTTCGTGACTCCCGGAATAGAGTCAACATGCCGTCACCTTGAAATATTGTCTCGTCCCCTGCCCAGGTCCCTTACCCGGATTCCTCCAGTTCCCTCCGCAATCCCCCTCCTCCAATCCAGCCGTTTACCCCTTACTTCCCCGGCCCTGTTTTCTTCGAAAACCATCCCAGGCTCCTTCCCGTTCTCCCTCACGACCCAATAGCTCCCGATTTCCAAGTCTCCATTCTCTTCAGTTTCGTTTTATTTTATCTTTAAGCATCCCATGGCGTTCGTTGGCTTGTTACAGCGTCTGGCGGCCTGAGATAAGGAGCGTAAGATGAGCGACTGGGTGCGATGATTGAACGGATGTTGATGACACGATAGAGGCGGTGGTGGTCCCATCTCCCCGAGAGCTCGTTTGCTTTCGTTCGGGGAATTTAAAAATATTTCCATCCCAAGAGTTTATTTTCGTTAACATTTTCGGCGCGGTGTTCGTTTTTTTCCCGTTTTATTTTTTTCTTTGGATTTTGTTTTCCCCTCGCCTCTGTGGTTAGAGTGCATGTCCCGGTGGAGTTGATGCATGAACGCTCTCTTTCCACCAATCAGGGCCGTCGGGCGAGCCCTTTTGTGCGTATGTGTGCACCAGATAATAACGAACGCGAATAACAAATGGGAGGAGATTGGGTTATTTTATAAACAGGTCGGGGAGGGTGAGGTGATTTTTATATTTATTCGTTCGGTTTACATAAATTTTGTTAATCTTGCGGTGGCAATAATTTATGGCGTCAGAAAAATGGTGATTTTGGATTTTAATTCCGCTGGCTTCCGTCGAGGGAAAAGTGTTGTTTACCCATAAACACCACTTTAAAAATCGAAACTCGTGGAAATACGAAGGGGTCGAGAGTGCGTTCAGGTGGATACGGTGATGAGAGACTTGTTCCTCTCCTCGCGAATCACAACATAGATAGTGGACGGCGAATATTGAGTTGTTCGATGCCGAGCGGTTGAGCTTTAGGTTTTTGAGTTTTACTGGAGAATAATGGATATGGCTGCAATTTTCTCAGAAACGTTCGGGTGAATTTAGCCTCCATCACTCCCTCGACAAGTTTTGTATCTGTTTCAATAAGTGTTAGTTTGCAAAGTGATAGCGAGCATTGGCAACACTTGATTTCTGTGACGTGGACTACACAATTTCCGGGGCGATTTGTTTTTCCTCGAATACGATATTTAGTCCCACATCATCGAGACTCGAACTTTGGCATAGTTTTGGTATTATTTATTGCCGGGGGCAGTGTTTTTTGTGGATTAATTTTGTCCCCCTTGATGGATACATAATTCATTGTTTTGACGTTATCGCTTCATTTAAATTTTATTTTTAAAGTCTTTTTTTGAACAAAAATGTTATTGAAGGGATTAACAACTAAAGACTACGTTGTTATTTATTTATGCCTCTTTAAACGGGAGGCTCTTCAATTTTATGGTAGCCATAATGTAGCCAGTATTCTCGAGCTTACACTATTTCTAAAAGGAAATTGTTTATGAATCCCATCATTACTAAAATGTCAGTGCCGCGTGATTCAATTTTATTGGACGGAATTCAGAGATCCCATCTAAACTGGGAAACTCTCAGCTAAACCTGAAAAGTTACGATGCCAAGTAACATTTTTCTGAACAATTGTGTTCGTTAAGATTTATGGAACTATCATGCTAAAATAATGTTTTAGCTGAAAAGATAAATTAAATTTCTATTATCAACAAGAGTAAATTTTATATTGATTAACATCCGTGAAACCCCGCTTGAATTATCTAATGAAATCTTGAGGCTTTATTTGGCGGAAGATTATGTATATCCTGTTTTGATTAGTATTGGTCATCGCATATTTTTGCGAAAATACACGGGTTATTCTTCGGACAATTTGGATCGAAATAGTTGTTTGTTATTAATGCATCAAAATTCTAAATCTAATGAAATCCCATGGTTGTAAATAATTTATTATATCTTAGATCTTGCATCAATAACTAATGTCACTTCACACGGTATAATTGGTTAATTTATATTTTATCATGTGATGGCGACGATGAAAGAAGGTGAATCGAGCAAGCGAATTACAGGCGTATGGAGAACTGGGCACACTTAGCACGAACTCCTACAATATTAGCCGATGAACCACTGGCCTTGAATGTTCGTGAATCATTGTTGCACAGGTTTATTTAAGAATTCATGTTGCAAACATGAATCCCGATAGTGGCTTATATTTAATGCTTAGTTTCATGTGAACATAATCGCAGGACTCGCAATACCCGTTTCCTGGATGTTCATAGTAAATATATACACATGCTAGTAGCCTTTAAATCGCACAGATATTAATGGACACTATTTTTGATACCTTGAAGCTGCATTAGAAATAAATTTTACACTTGCAATGTCGTTGTTCAGTATGAAGGGTACTAAGAAATTTTTATTATTTCACGAGCGGAGATTTTCAAATACTAGGGAACGGTAGAGTTTTTACAGCTCCCAAGAAATATTTTTCCATATGACGTATATTGTAGGGATAAACTAGTGATAAATTTAACTGCAATTTGTCCCTAAAAATTAAAACACCTTGTTTGAGGTACGCAATCCCATGGAGCATGCTTGAATGGGAAACAGAACTCACCGTGGTGAAACATGGATGGATCTTTTCATCTTTTCTCTCTCCTCCCCACGTCCTCAGTCTCACTTCACTACCACCGGAGTTAAAAAAAAGGAACACACTCTCTCGGAAGAGAAAGCCCGCGCCAGCCTCCCGTTTTATACTCGTACATACGTCCAGCAACCGCATAGCAACTTGGCTATATTTTATTTTTCCTAACCCTAATTGGGAATATTGTGTAAACCTCTACAGGGCCAAAAATATATTCGTGTTTTTTCACGCAGAGACTCTCCGTGATTTTTTTTGCACGGCTCGTACCTCATAGCTCCTTTCTTCCCGTCTTTACCAGACTCTCCGCTGTTAAGTTTTGGCTGACAAGATACGTCGACTACTTTATTTCTCGTCACCGTTCGCCATAACTCGCTATTTTCTGCACGCGATCCACCCCATCCTTGTTTCTTGTCCAATACACCTCCTCCCTCATCGGTCTAACTCTTTCCATCTTTTTTTATTAAAAAAACTTTTCTGATCATTAATTTTCACTCCCGTCCCCATGCTCCGAATTAAAAAAAAAGAATTCGGGGGATATTTTGAGTGCCGAGGGAGGCAAGGGTTAGAGGAAGAAAAGGCCGCGCGCGTAAATCCATTCACTATTTTGCTCTTCTTATGTTGTTACTTATTTGCATCCTATTTGGGTAATTTTCACTCTAAACCCATATCACGTGTTTTTCATTTGAGGAAGGGGCCACGGGAATAAATACTACCTTGATCAAAAAGTTCCCGGAATAACCACCGTGTGGCGCTCCCATCGTTCCGATTTGAGTTCTGTTTTTTTTGTTAAATTGGTACATCTGTTGTTTATATTCCCTTTAAATCTTAGTGTCATAACTTGACATTTGCAAAAGTTACGTAGCCAAGAGTACATCTATCTCTGTGTGTGTTGGCGATTTTTTACAATTTCAGAAATGGATTTAAATTTGCAACAACGAACTTGTATTAAATTTTGCGTAAAAAACGGATTTAGTGGCGCACGGACGTTGGAAATGTTGGAAAAGTGTTTCGGCAACGATTCTCTAAAAAAAACGGTCGTTTACCAGTGGCACGAGCGGTTCAGAAGTGGTCGTGAGTCAATCGAAGATGATGACAGACCATCGACATCGAAAGTCGGTGAAAAAATTGATAAAGTAAAAGAAATGTTGGTCAATAACCGCAAATTAACCATCAGAGAAATAGCGGAGGACTTGAACATTGCCTATGGATCCGCCCAAGACATTGTGGTTAATGATTTGGGTTTCCGTCGTGTAGCAGCAAAGTTGGTGCCAAAAGACCTCAATTTCATGCAAAAAAGAGACCGTGTTGACGTCGCAAAAGACATGATTTGCGAGGCTGAATCCGATCCCACATTCATCAAAAGGATCATTACTGGAGACGAGACGTGGGTTTATGAGTACGACACGCAATCCAGACATCAGGCAAGTGAATGGCGTTCACCAAATGAGCCGAGACCAAAAAAACCACGTCGTTTTCAGTCAAAAAAGAAGGCAATGCTGACGGTTTTCATGGATTACAACGGTGTAGTGCATCATGAATTTTTGCCAGAAGGCCAGACAGTAAACAAAGAGTATTATTTGGGCGTTATGAGACGTTTGCGTGAAGCAATTCGCCGAAAGAGACCAGAAATGTGGGCAGAAAACTCGTGGATTTTGCACCATGATAACGCACCGTCGCACAGTGCTATCATTATTCGTAATTTTTTGACGAAAAATGCAACAAATACCATCCAACAGCCACCGAATTCACCTGATTTGGCTCCCTGTGACTTCTTTCTGTTCAATCGAGTTAAAAAACCATTACGGGGAACGCGTTTTAGCAGCCGAGAGGAAGTAATGAAAAAATCGCAGGAAGCACTGATGGACATACCGAAAACCGACCGTAACTTTTGCAAATGTCAAGTTATGACACTAAGATTTAAAGGGAATATCAACAACAGATGTACCAATTTAACAAAAAAAACAGAACTCAAATTGGAACGATGGGAGCGCCACACGGTGGTTATTCCGGGAACTTTTTGATCAAGGTAGTATTCAGATTTCTGTGCGGGGAAGTTTTCGGGAAGGTATAGTGTTTAAGCAAATCGACCTAATTCTCATTGGAAATGGGGAATTTCAATTCTAGCTGATAAATCTGGCACATTGTGAGGGAGCTAAATGAATAATATACAATAGCAGGAGCGGAAGTTTGGTAAATAATTATTTGCCTTGCTTGAGCACTGAGGAATGTTTGATTATAGTTCACATATAAGTATGCGGGAACTTTTCACATTCATAAGAAAAGAACAAAGGGTCTATTTCCTGGGAGTGTGCATAAACGGGATAGGAGATGACAGAGAAAAAGTGTGAGATGAAGGGATGTATTTTCTGTCCGCAAATCCTACGTCTGTGTCATCAGATATCAATATTTTTGTAAATAATATAGATCCGATAATAAAACTTCGAGGTTTCACTTGCAAGCCCTTACGTCAATTCATACCTCTCAGATTTCTTTTTTGCTGTGCCACATTGTTGAACCGGAAGCAGTTGCTTTTAATTTACGTCAACTGACCGTCGAGTCTCTCACGGTCCATTGAGTAAAAAAGAATAATTCTTTGTGAAAGTATGAAAAATCGTCTGGAAAGAGCGAATTCCATCCATGGTGGAGTTGTTAACCTCAACGGTAAATTGAACATTTATCGCAGGAAGGAATGAGAGTTTAAATTTTTAAAATTTCATTTCCGAGTTATGCACTCCCGGGATCTTCATTGTTGGTCACTTTTTTCGAGGGTTCAAGTCCCGGTCAAGGAAACTTGTTTACGCTTGTTATCTGTTCGATTCCGCCTTCCCCACCTCTTCTGTGTTCGTCCTTTATATGTGTTCCTATCCCTTTTCCTTATACCTATTCCCATGTGAATGAATATTTGTGCGCCATATGGCGAGTTTTCGTGTTTGAATGTGTGTGTGTGTGTGTGTGTATATATATATATATATATATATATATATATATATATATATACATATATATATATATATATATATATAAACGTGTATTAATATACAAGTTGTATATGAATATATCCATCCTTACATAAAAACATGTAGTATATAAGTGTAACATTTTAGCGTTCATATTAGCTATATTTCTCTTCCCTGATTAACTTGTGCACCTCGTAATTGAACATTTCAGATATATGAATATTTTCTTCGTGGAGCCAGGAAAATCAGCTATTTGTGTTTTTAATATATGCTCCTCCCATTTTCAACCCTCGTTCTCATCTTTTTTAGTCATTTTTTAACATTTTTCATCACTCTATATTTAATCTCTATACTTATTAATTTGTTTCCCACTCCTATTCAGAAATGAAGGCTGTTTTATGAAGAAGTGAAATCATAGTGGTTTATCCTCTTGTTTTCACTTCGTTTTGGGGTTTTCGACTTGCTGAATACCACAATTAAGTATATAGGGTCACTTTAATCAGAAGCGTTCTAACAAGAAAGATATTTGGAAGATAGAATTCAGTAGATGACAACTTATCTACTCTTCTGATATTCACGATATATTGCATTGTTTTGTAGAGTTAGAATTAGAATTAAACTTTAAGGAATTTACAGAAATTAGATTTTGAGGCATCACTATTTCCATGGGGTTATTCTGGGCAATTTTCATGGGGTGATACCCATTGGAAGGTCATGTAGTCAATCAAAAATAAACTTGTATTCATTAAATAAGGTACATGAGTAAATATTGGAAATAAATATTTGATACTATTTCTCAGAATTCAAGGCACATTCAGAGCATGTGACAAAGCTCTTGCGTCCATCATGGAATTTATTAGTTAAGGAGAGTTCAAGCATTCCAAGACATGCCAAGTTCAAAGGCATTCAGTGAGATTTACGAAATATTTTACGATAAGAAAGTAAGATTGGCGTTTTTCAAAGAAAAACTGAGATAAGCACCTGCTATGGCAAGGGAGAGTAGCTTGTAAAATAATTAACAGGCTTCTCGAGTTCAATTCCGACTTTAGATATTAAGTTATCGCCCTGCATTAAGAACTTATTTCAATATTTTTTTATAGTCTAACATTTATTTTTTTATCTAATGCGAAGTTTTTATTAAACATTTTTTCTATGGAATTACGATTTCGAATTTTAATGCGGCCGTTTAGGTAGCCATGATGCGTTTATAGACTGTTTTTTTACAATAAGTACTGGGGGCATACATTATTTGGCACTACAGTAGGTTATTTTCCCGTTTTAATTTTTTCCCACTCAAACAACCCCAAGGATTTAATGAATGGCCTTATTTTGAAGTCCCCCAACTAGCATGTTTTCATGTTTGAACAGATTTAAATATATTTTCTAAGAAAATAAAATTTGGCATTCCAAAAACAAATGGCGGTGTTTTAATTAACTTTAAAGGCATCATATCGGGACTGGAATCTGAGCATTACCATCACTGGAGCTCTATCCTGACGTTGACATTCATTTGTCAAGCTTTAAAGAAATACGGAATGCTAATACGATTTTTTAATCAACCTCTGACTTTTACTCTAGTTTTTTTTCCATTCCAACTTTCCTCCCTGCGTGACGTGAATTCTTCTATCACCCTCTCCAAAACCTTCCCTCTGTGCTCCCATCCATTATTGCTTCAGTGCACTCTTTGAGAAAACAAAACAACACAAAATGAGGCTGTCGAAGGAGTCGCTTATTTTGCCACTGCTTTCTCATCCTCTCTTCGGATATCTCCTATCTCTCCCGCCACACCATTTGCACGTATCCTCCTTCGCCATGGTTCACTGAAACAAGTCTTCCTTTATCCCAAGCTGACCATCGGCGCTGCTCTGTGGGCAAACACCAGCTCTTCATCCGCAGTCGTATCGAACATCACTCTTGAAATTAGAACTGGATCTGGTGTTGATTTTCCCTCTCTCTTTCACCTTCCCCTCGGCCTCACTTGGAAGTCTCTACCTTGGATCCTCGCCCAGTGGGGCATGCGGACGCGGCGGCGGGTGTTCGCCGTTATCCCACCCACCTCTCACACCCCATCACCTCCTCTCAGCGGTCTCTCGTGCTCTCCTAATTCGGAGCTCACTTCACTTCGTCGGTGGATCTGAAGAAAACACACGAAATAAAAAGACGTGGCGCGGCATAAGGGGGGCTAATGGCGGATTTCCTGGAATGAACCCTAAGATGCTGGATTGTGATTTTTAATTGAAATGGCTTCGGAAAAGGTTCTTTCTTTCCCGAGATTTTCTCTTCCATTTGCGCGGCACGAAAATTAAAAAAGAACCGTCAGAGATGGACATCTAGGGTGAATGCAAAATATTCTGCATTCTTCATTTCGAATTTATTTCATGGTTTTGCATTCGGCGCAATGTCGTCCATAAATCTGAGTAATCTGAGTCGCAGACCATTTGGGACGCGGACTCCATTAGCTCCCGTTCCGCTGATATTTTCCATTAGCGGGACTCTTGGAGGTGTGTTCCGCAGAAACTGTCGCGGGCTCTGTGGCTATTAAATAAAAGGAGATTTAGTTATGAAAATTTCATGCTAGCGGGGGGTGGGGGGGAGGGAGTGGATGTACGATAGAATGTGTTGAAGAGCAGAGAGGAACAATGGGGGGAGGGGGACGAAATATTTTAGCGATTCAATTTTCTCGGGCGCGGTTGGTACCCGGGAGAATGTGGTTGAGGGTGGAGATCGAAAAAGCATTGAATTATGGGAACGCCGCGCGCACCAGCTCGCAATAAAATCCATTTCGCTGTCCAATGAAAATGAAGCAGGACGGCGGACAGATTTCGATAAGGGAGCCCAAATGATGAATGGGAAAAATTGAGGAATACGTTTTCTTTCCACTCCTCGCCTTATTGAGAATGTGGACACGTCTTTTGCAATGGCAAAGGATGAACTTGTTTTCCGAAGAGATTCTTGGTGCTCGGAAGATGAAGTGAAAATTTGTCTCCGTCTCCTGGGTTCAGAAATATCTTTTTTTCATCGGGAAGAAATTAGATCAAGAGCTTACAAAGCAAATGCAGGCACTTGTGATCGTGTTTTTTCTTCCAAAGAGAAAATGTTATTTTCAGATTTGCGGAGATGGTGGCTAATCCAAAAATATCTTTTGTTATCGACGCATGCCTATTCATTACCCATTCAACTTATTCCAGAGTTAATGTGATATTGTTCAAATCTGTTTGAAAATCTGTTCAAACCTATTGTTTACAATCGTGAAAATATCAACCTGCTGAATTTGCAAATGGAATTTTGCCTCACATAATACGATATCCATCTTTTCCGATATATTTGATTAATTTTTTTTCCGTTACAGTGCGGTAGTCATTTCAGCGTTATCATGAAAAAATTGGTAGAAATACAAACTTGCCTTGTTGTGAAAATGAAAAATGTTCATAATTTAATTAAAAATTTTTGGACTCCATTCAAGCTCTTCCGTAGCATTGATCATATTCGTTCCAGGATTGTATTCCTCTGTAAACATTACTTACTTTCAAATTGTAGAATATGTTACCACCTTTAAGCTTCAGGGTCAAATTTGGAAGTCTTTGGTAGTTAATCCTTTTTCTCAGCACTCAATGTTGGTGCTATTTTCTACATCTGTTATTACATGACATGTTTTGTACCTTTACAAGTTAAAAAAAATATTTTCTGCGCCATGAATGCGGTGCGGTACTAAAACTATTATTTTTGTTTTGCATATTTTGTTACCCGTTGACTGTATCGTTCGGTGTTTACGCTGTTTAATCAGCAAGGAGAAATTGCGATCGCCGGTGAGCGTCTAGATAATTTATTTCCATTTTTTTTAACCCACGTCAGCATATCGTTGTTATCGTCTGTCATTTAATTTGTAAAATTTGCCCTTCATGTATACCTGGAAAGGGGATGGGAAATCATTGCCTCATTCACGTGAAAGAATTTCTCATCCCTCCCTCTCTTCTCGCAACATTCTCTAGTGGCTCGCGTGCCGGAAGTGTTTGTCATTATTTTGCAATGAAAGAATATTGGCCTTTCGACTGATGCCCATCGTTGGGTCTTAGTTTTTAAATCTGCCTCCCATTTCAGTACAAAAAAAATTCATAAAAATAATTAAATGAGTGAAATTAATTCATAAGTATAGTTCTAACTCAAAGCTTTGGTTAAAAATAAGAGAACCGGATTAAAATATTAATTTTCTCTAATAAATCAGGAGTTCTAAATTAATAACTGCCAATTATGCGTCCATCTGCTGAATATCTGTTTGTGATATACGCTGACGGATATCAGCTATTTTATAGCCAAGGGCTCTACAAAAAATTGTATACATATCGAAAGCCTTGGGAAGATCATTTTGACAATTTCCAAAAATAATTTCATTTTAATTTGTACTCGAGTGCTGCATTTTTACGGAGAACGTAATGTAAAACAGGGGGTATCAAAAGCATATTAGGTATGTCACGATTTTTGTCATTCCGCGAAATTTTATTTTTTATTCGATTTAATTTAATGCGTTCCCCCCATTGGTGATTAAACTTTTCGTAACGATGACGCATCGTTCGTTTTAATAGCGCGATATTTCTCCGCTCATTTCATTTATATTTATTTTACCACAGCAGATCATGGGAACGAATTACGATCGTTACGGCCCTCCTCTTGGTGGTATAGAATGTTTTTGGCGGCATCCACATGAAAAAATGTATCAATGGAGTCTCAGGAAATGTTTTCCGTGCACCTCGGCCGTGTGTTTTTAATGTCCTTCGATTGCTTATAAATTGGAAATAGGACTGCAAGAATACGCCTCCCACGATCATCGCCCTGAAGGAAAATAAAACATTTTCCCCGGGAGCATCGCTCTCGCAACATGCTTAAGTGGAATCGTCTCCACTCCCCCATTGAAGCAGATAAAAACTCCCCGCGGAGGGACCATCTGTTCCCCTCTCACCTCAACCCGCACCTCCTTCCCCGTACTCCAGCTTCATCCCATCTCCTCTTTCAAACCGAACTACTCCTTCCTCCCTTTCTTCCCGGTTATCCGTTCCCGCAGTTTTCTTATTCCCCCTTCAAACCGTCCACGCCAATCTCTTCCCATTCCTTCAGAATTGGTTCGCAAGATTGGATTGGCCTCACTTGTCCAACACGGTGGAGAGGGGAGGCGGATGAGGAGGTGGAGGGTGCGGTGGTGGTGGGTGCGGTGATGGTGGGTGGGCCGGCCAGGGGTGCGTCACAGCCCACAGGTCCATCCCCCGCAAAAGGAAGCAAAGATCTGAAGTAAAAAAATGACCTCGCATCTGGTATCTGTATTTTTTCCCCACTCGACAGTTTTCCCGGCCTTTTCCTATGTTGGCCTTCCTTTATTGAGGTATTCTCTCTGGTTGAGTCGTTAGCTAGCGATAGGCAGGCAGGTTGAGATGATGAGGTTGTGCGGTACGCCTGGAAATTTTGTTCCAAATCATACTAGAACTCTATACATTCGTGAAGAGAGGGTTTTTGTAGAGCATCGGTGGTAAGGATTGAGCCAAATTTTTCCCGCGCCAAAGAACAGCTTTTTGCAAAATCATCAAGCATAATATCAAATTTTAACGATAATAGGTGATATCAATCCTTGTATTACTTCGAACAAAAATTCTAACCCATTCATTCACCTGTCAGCCTCTTCATTCCTACTCTGTCATAGAGGCATATATTTCCTAGTACGTGACGAGTAATTTATCCGAGGCCTCACTTCATAGTGCTCCCCTTAATTGTGCCTTACATTCTGATGTAACATTGAGTATTGTCTCAAAATATTCCTAATCATTGTAACTCTTCACTAATGAGTCATTCCTTTAGAGCTGTACATTTTTATTTTTTTTCATCATATTTTCCTCGCGGTAGAGCTTCTCCTTGTTTTACACAATCGGAGAACTCTATAGAAGCAGTTATTTAAACTTTTTCTAGAGGTTCTAACCAGTACTATATTTCGTAGTTGTATTAAATTTCTTTCCTTAATTTTTCTCCTGAGAAAATGCAATGCTTCGCTGAAAATATCGGGTGATCCTCTATCTACAAAATCCTACGCATTACCTTTAAAATCCAGTTTCCTAGACAGTCCCTCGAGTGGTGATTTTTTTGACATAGTGGGATGGATCGTAACCACGGGGTAAACGTTAGAACTCATTATTTTGGATAAAATAATTTCACATTTAAGTTAGTTTAAATATTTTATAAGCTCAAGTATAAGGAATAACATAAATAAGTCAATATATACATTAAACAGTGCAAATCGTTGCATGGAAATGCATATTAGCGGATGACTCTGCTAAAAGTTATTGTTGCGGCATCTCCCGCAGTTTCTTTGGAATTGGTGCAAATATTGTTTATCTCATAATGACGAACGTCCACTACATTCTCGCCTGAATCTGTTGAATATATACATCAAGTTGAATACCCGCACTGTTAGCACGAATTATGATGGTATTCAGTGTTATATAAATTCAGTGCTACATCTTAAAGTGCCTGGAATTATTGAAGTATTAATTCTTGGTCCTGCCTTTGGAAAAAAGCGTCTCTGAAATATTCAATTAACCCTCATTATTAATGAGGAATTCCAAATAGGCCGAATCTGTACCATGGCAAGAAAATGCATTACATTAATTGAATCCCAAGAAATTTTACACACTGCAATATCAGCTACGAGCGTAACTTGTAATCAACTCCAAAAGGAATGATTGAAGGAAGTTTCTTTATGTCTACAGGAAATAAAAAATCACGCAGAATCTTTTTTTTGTGTGAAAAGGCACCGTTGAATTGAAGCTCACGCTTAGCATGAAATACGGAGATGCTCCGCCGTTGACGAGGAAGAAGAACAGCGGGAGGAGTTAGGATGGGTGGGAAACAGGTAGATGGAATAACAGATAAAGGGAATACTTTCATAAGGAATCGTGGAGAAGGGCTTCTGGCGTTGGAGGAATAAGGGTTCCGTAATTATTTCACATCAGGAGCATTTTTACCCGAAACAAGCATCTCAGCGAAGGAGATAAAAATGGAGTTGTTTCATTAGCCTTCTACAGTCGCTGTTTTGATTTTTCAGCCTCACATTTTTTTTACAAAGATATCAGCATTATTATCATCATCAAGGCGGGTCCCTTCTCTATTATTCTCTCTCTTCCCAAGAAAAACATTCTTGAGCTCCTATTTGAAGTTACTTCATCGAAATAAAGAAGGAACGATAATTCTTCGTAATATACCTACTTCTACATTTCTCATTATAGCCAATGTGACTTAATTTCTCCATTCCTTAAAAGTTAATGTCTCCGCCATAGGCATAATCATTTTATTAAATTTGCTTAGGTTGCTTAAAACGCTTAATAAATCTCATAATAGCTTTGCGTGATTTTTTTAACGGAAGCAAGCCTTCCCTGAAAAATGTTTTTTTTTAAGAATAGCACCAAATTTAGTGTTACAGAACCAGATCATCCGAATTAAAAGAAAGGAAAAGCTAAGTTAGAAATTCATTTCATTTAAACAAATATCATCAATACCACATCTATGGCAAACATTTATTATAATGATGGAAATATATCTGATGAAAAAGGACCCGCAGCTGATTTATCAGCGTAGAGAGGATAGTTAATGAATTGAAGCACACATCGAGAATTTCAGGCCAGATTTTTGCCGAGAGTGTATAGTGCTTGACTTATTATACTAAAGAAGAGAAAACTATTAATTATTTTTCGGACTACTCAGAACCAGCAGAGAGTATTTGCCTCCGTGGATTAACTATCTCGTTGGGATTCCAAAACTCAAGGACAAAAACGGAAGGATCGGATCTAATTTTACATAAGGTTTAATTAATGCATGGAACGTATGGATGCTCGTCGGAGTTTATTCTAAGCAGAGTTTTTTTAACAGTCTTTTCAACAGTGTTCTTCAGTGCCCACAAATTCCTCCTCCCACTCGGAACGACCTCGCTCTCGGTCACTACTCGCCAGCCGTCCTCCCCTGGCCCCCGCATTCTCTCTCTCTCTCTCTCTTCCTCCCTCCCGCTCGCTACCTCTCCATCCAACAGCGGTTTTCCTCGCCGTCCTTTCTCTTGCATCCATGGCAGGAGGAGGAGGCGGCTTCATCCTTACACTTCCCTCTCGTTGAGAGCTCTAATGCCCCTGACGTTTATGGGTTTCCCTGAAGAATGGTTGCGGAACCCTTACGTCGCTAATTAAGGATCTCCGCCACCCGTTTCGCATTTGTCTCTTCGCATCGCCATTCTCTCGTTCCCTCTCTCCGTCCTCTCCTTTCCCTTTCTTTATCGTCCCCTCCTATTTCTTTCTCCACTCTCTTTTGTCGTTTTTTCCCAATTTCCCCGTCTCTCTATGACTTTTACTGCCTTCCCTCACTCCTTCTTTCTCTCTTGAATCTCCCTCCCTCTCTACGCCCCCATTCACTATCCCTCTCTTTCTCACTCTGTTTCCCTCCCCATCCCTGTTCCCAGCTCCCTACCCTCCTTTCTCACCCTTGTAATCCCACCCCACCCCATGCTCCAATTGCTCTTATTTATCTGCCCTTTTTATACCGCATCCTATGGAAGTTATATTTCTCCTTTCACCCGCAAGTCCTTCCGGGAGAGCTAATTTAATATAAATTACGCGTTTGTTCTTCGTTTTTTTTTTGAGAAAAAATAACTAAGGCGTGATTTATCGCTTGAGCAGTATTCGTAATGTTAATTTCTTCGTCCGAAATCACAGGCGTGTGGCACGGTGGCTGTTCATATTCGTAATTAGACTGTTAGTGATAATTCGATATTGTGTATTAAATTGAAATGTTGAAACCCTTCGAGTGTAGTCATGTACTCGCCAAATCCTCTGCGAAGACTGCATTTTTTAAAAATAGAGAAAACTCTGTGAAATTTCTTTCTGCAGCCGATTCTAGGAGGAGAAGCAGTCTTTTACAGACCCAGAAGGGAAGAAAATTATTCGTTTCTTCTCTGTGATTAATGGCTTAAGTTTTCATTTTTCATGCAGTAAATCGAAATAATTCAAAATTTTTAAAATTCATGTGTTCCTATTTTTTATGTTAGAGTACTACTTCGTATCCAAGGCATCATTCTAGTTGTTAAAAAAGAGATGCTTCTTGAGGAATACCATTTGCCGAATGGAGTTATTTTGTGGAGTGGTGCAACTCTAAAATTTTAAGGTACCCATAAAAATGAGGGTCAATAGCCACGGCCGGTGGTCTTACCCCTTTTACTGCTCTTCTCTCGTCTTCCCATAAACTATTTACATGGAAGTTCGTCTTATAAGACATTTTATCAAGCGATTTTACGTTTTCTCGCCATAGCGTGAAAAACATCTGGCAGAAGAAAATGTTTTGCTCAAAGTTCATTATTTGGAAGTATGTAAGTAGTTAAAGTAGAAGCTAACGTTTGTTTCGCAAAAATACTGAAACTGCTGGAATAAATATCAAATATTAAAAAACTAAAATCGAATTTATATTGTTTCTGATGTTGCATGCTAAATTCAGTGATAATGTTATTAAAAATTTCAACACCAAAGCTCTGTGAATCTGTTCCTATTTGACTCCTAAAATCTGTTTTAGGAATTTACCATTTCTTCTTTTTACTCATTCGTAAAATTTTAATAATTGTATTTTTATATAGATATTTCTAATATGGGTATATTTCAATTTTTAAGTTCAGGTTGAAACTGTAATCAACCCATTCTTGAAAAATTTGGTTCATTCTATCATGTGGTGCCTTGGTATTGCCATATCAAGTAATCAAATAATTCCAAATGTATTGTATATGATATATATATTTATGATCGTACTTATCTTTATTGTTGCTAAAGGCCGATTGCATATCTAATCATTTGAAAGAAATAGTAGATAGAGGAGAGTGAATATGAACACTTTAATTAACGATAATGGTTTTGTACCATACTACGTATAAAACGGAATTAGTATCAAGCAGATCAGACAGTCTATTAAGGGTTTTAAATAATGAGTAAATCGGAATGCATGGTGTTCACCATTTTGTGTGCGTTACCGGGAAGGGAAATATCTTGCCAAATTCCAGGATACCGTACCCCTAAGCAGTGAGAGGAACCTGCACTGAATAAACTTTGCTTTTTTCCGTTTGGCTCCACCAATTATTAATCAACGTAAGCTCGGGAAAGAGAAACTTATACCAGTTTGAAACACGCCTTAGAAGAATTTCTTTTCGGCTCAATAATTTGGGGAAACTCGGCAACATTTATTTACAGATAAGTACTTAAGAAGGGGAGATCCCACGGCCCCTTGAGTTGGTTCCAATTATCTCCGCACTGTCTCTTTCTCTCTCTCTCTCTCTCTCTCTCTCTCTCTCTCTCTCTCTCTCTCTCGCTCTTTCCCCCATTTGACCCCTTCCTCTCCTCCCTCCCCTCATGGTCCTTCTCCCCAATCCCATTCCTCCAACCATTCCTACCTCCTAGTTTTTACGAATTTTTTTTTTCTAACCTTCTTCGTGGCTATCGCCATTCCTTGCTTCGTTTCCTACATCCCGACCCATCACCTTATATTTTCCTTCTTATCTCACCCTTGCTTCGAAGCCTCCCCCTTTTACTCTCGCTCCCTCCCTCCCTCCTTATCTCCTTCCCCCATCTTCCGATTGCCTTTTGCCCGCTTATTTCGTAACCCTCCTCCTTTCTCTTGCACCTCTATCTCCCGCCGATCCCAGCATCCCTTGTTTTCCTTCCGCCTGTCTTCTCGCCCTCCTTAGTTCCAAATCCCTCCTTCCCCCCTCTTTCGGTTTCGCACCCCTTCCTTTACTCTTTTGGCAACCCTCGCTTGCCTTTATCCTTCCGCCGCTCGCCGCCCTCTCCTATCCCCCACTCCTCACCCCCCTTTGCCACTTCTTTTCCCTCCGGCACTTAATAAACTGTTGTTGGCTTTTCTTTTCTTGTATGTGTTAGGGCGGAGAGTATTCGTAGGGTGAGTTTAGTTTCTTTGCAAAGAGTTCTGCGAGGGTGGGCGCGTGGTAGAGGGAAGCGTCTACGGCGTACCAATTTTCTCTCTCTTTCTATGTATTTCACCCAACTCACATCCCCGTTTCTATATCTTTTCAAATTTTGTGTCGTTTCTCTCTCTCTTTCTCCCCACAGTTCTCTAATCCCTTCTATCTTTTTTAATGCCACTACGTGTTCCGCTTACTTCTTTCCCCTTTTCGGGTACCCTAGGTGTCAGTACTGCTGTTCCCCTTCTTACCCTCCGCTAACTTTGGGGCATTACCCGCAGAATTACCTACTCCCCACACTCCTAGTCATTTATCTCCCACTTCCCCAGATTGTTTCCATTCGCGTTTTTGCGCTAATCTTCAATTGCTTGGCCTTTAAGCGCATATACGCTCTTACGTATATTAGGCGCGGAGGAATATTTTTACAAAGAGATATGTGAAGTAATGAGGATATGCATTCTTTAGTGGCGGAGCGGGTATCTTCGAAACCGATTGTCTCAATCCTCATTGCTGACATTGATTCCGCCATTATTTTAAACGGTTGGGTATCATTCGAAGTGGCTTATGTGTAGTGTGGGTTTCTCGCAGAAATCGGTCTCTGCATAGCAAGTTTCTATATAGCCTGTTATACACATGGCACAGGTTTCGTGAAAATGACGTCCCGCATCCCAAGTCTCCAAATGACTGCAATACGAAGTGATGAGAATCTTACATTTCAGCAAAAAGCACACAGTTGATTCCTAATATCTCGCGTTTAATTTTGACCTTTTCTCAGATCACGAATCTCATCCTTTCCAGCTGAAAAATTTGATCCTTCTTTTCCTCATGGATGGGCCAGCATCGCATTCCAGAACTTCCCTTTCTCTTTTATTTCCTTTTTCTTGATTGCTGGAGATTTGCTCGGCGAGAATTAACCCAGCTGTTGATAGCCTTCAAATAATATATTATCAATCTAATTTCCTTTTCCCCTTTTTCTCGCTTTAATCTCTCCGATCTTTTAAGTCACGTGCGCGAGTCTTTCCAACAGCACTCCTTTTCTCGAGACCATTATTCGTGACCTTCCTTCACTCCGCCTTTAACATACCTATTCCTAAACCTTCCCCTCCCTCCCCCCTCTCCCTCCACCTACTCTGTTAAGACACGCCGGTTTCCAGATTCAAATTCCCGCGTTGATGGCATTTTAACAAATGTCCTCTGGAGCGCCCCCGCCTTAGCTCGGCCCATTCGAGGCATCAGGTTCGCCAGCCGAGCGCTTATTCGCCGTAGTCATTCGGAAGGCCTGTCAAGGTGGCGCTTTTTTTATTAGCAAAGACAAACACTTCCTCCGGGTTTTCATCCTCACCATCGTTCCAGGAAAATGCAAATAATGGGACCGACCCAAGGCAATAAACACTGAAAAAAAGAGAAAACATGGATCGAATGGGCGGGGGATTAAATACATACAAAGTTTCGCATCTGCCTAAGATAGATGGACGGTGAGCGTATATCTTCCAGCCATTCTCCCCTCCTTTTTAGCTCCACTTGCCCTTTCCCTGGTCTTATCTTTATCCCTGGGTCCCACTTAGTTCTTACCCTTCTCCCAGATACAAGTTTTCCAACTCTTCCTCCTCTTTACTCCTAATGTACATACTTCTGCGAATAGTTCCTCATTTTTCCTTTTTGAATCTTTCGAGTACCTACTCTATCGTAGGTATCTTATGATAAAAATAATAAAATATATTTGTAATGATTCAAAATCTAGGTTTTTCCTATATATTATTTAAGTATATAGAAAATCAGTTCCTCTTTCGAAAAAATTGAATATATTCTCAAACATGCAGGAACGCTGCAAGGGCCAAAAATGTTCAGAAGTCTATTGGCGCAAAATTAATTACACGTTAGGAGATGGTTGAGTTTTTGACTAAAATCAAATGTTCTTACAATACTTTTCGTGTTTGAAAATTTTAATGTTTGGATGTACCGACAAATTACGGTGCACAAGTGTTCCACGTCGAGTTTTAGGATTTGATGGTTGGTGTATTTAAGAGTATTCAATGTTATTTTGGTACTCACTCGGATATACGTAATGTGAAGTCTTATTTTCAACTTAGGTATCAAGATTGTTCGATGAAACCAAGTGATGTAGATCGTTTGGTCCCTTTTTTTGTCACTCTTTATCTTCTCCTTACTTTCTCATTTTTCCAGCGATACTCTAACTTGAAGCGCATGCTACTACACGTAGTCTAGAACGAGTTTTGTACATCACTCTTATTACATCAAATACGATATAAAAAAATCTCAATTATCAACTCAAAAGGTGGTACAATACCGTGTAAAGTTCACACATCAGGGAGTGAGGTCCATTTCCCTGTGGTTTCCCAGGAAAATCTTGTGAAAATCATACAGCTTAGGTGAGGTTTATGGTGTCCTGAAGCATTCCTGAGAGTTCTACTCGAGCCCACTGGTCAGCAGTCCAGCACTCCAAGCATGGGATCACCTCTCAAATTGATAATGATCCGATTAAAACATGGCGATTGCTTGGAGTGCGATATATGGTTCACGGATATAATACTCGTAAACTTTATTAAACTCTATGATCGTCACTCGATTTCAATCGTTTAAAATCGGTTTTTAATGCATCGGCGTCATTTTCAACTGCCTGAAGATGTGATGAAATACGGTAGTAACAAGAGTGAAATTGTGCTAAGACTACAATTTATATTATCCATTTAATATGGATGTTTAAAAAGTTCAGTCTAAAGCAATAGAATTATATTTACTTAATGTATTATAGCTTCAGATATGCATGTATTATGTTTTATTTATTCCACTGTTATTCGCTGAAATGATGCTATTTCTTTTTTATAACTTACATAAAATAAATTCATTGCATATAGATTTCGATGTATTTCTTCTGTTTCAACACTGAAGATACTAAAGTTCTTTTTCGTATATGGCCTACTTACCGTTTTTATCTCTGCAAAGTTCACCTGTGGGTTCATCATAAAGAATTCCTGAGAGAATTTAATGGGTTGGCATGAAAGAAGGAAAAAGAGTTGGTCAGTGTGGAAAAAATGAACATGAAAGCTGCGAGAGAGAGCGACAGACAAATGGAGACAGAAGCAGACCGCTCCTAAACAGCGTTATAGAGTAGAAACAATATTGATAAAAAGTTTTTGCCCTTGATAAACCTCGTTTAATAGAAATACGAATCCCAGAGAGCTTAAATCCCAGAGAAATTAATCTGCTCCTTTAAAGTATATTAATCCCGTACCTAACTGCTGGGATTGTTTCAAATAATTAATTCTATAGCTGATTTTTTGTCCACTTTGCCTCCAAGTTTCAGTGGAAGGTCATTCAAGACTCAAGTGGCAAATTATTAAAGGAAACTAATGAACGAGATAGCACGGCTCCCATCATCAATTCTCTCTGCCCGACCCGCCCACTCACCTCGCCTTACTGCATCTTAGGAAAAAAAAACACGGCTCACATCCTTATCGATCTTACGACGTCTTTACGAATGAAATCGCCAATTTGGCATTCCGTTTCTTGAGACCTCCTTCACGACTACTACTCCGTTTCTCCGGCACCAAAAGTTCATTCGAACGGCCCGTGAAATTTTCACGGTGATCTCCGTCGGACGTTTTGAGTGCTTCCATCCGCCCTTAGCCTTCCTCCCATCAACGGCCAAAGCCTTGAGGGGGAGGGGTGAGTGGGAAGGGAGTAGGCATTCGAGGGCCGGCGAGGATATTCGGGGGCGGGAAAGAACGAGGTGGCTGAGCGTGAGTTGGGGGTGATGAGCAAATCTTGAGCATCCCCAAGATCAACCATACTGGGTTTGGAAGAAATGGTGGAGGTGAGGCATGAAAGGGGATTGTGCGGCTTGGAGATGGGAGGGAGGCAAAATCAGAAGAGCAAGCAGGAGATCCAGTGGAGAGAGAGTGAGGAGGATGGATCTCCGGAGAGGAGTCCGGAAAAATCGTTTTTTTTAAAAGGGGAAGGATTTTGGAAGGAGACTCGAGTGGAGCTTCGAGTGGGGTGCGAAGAATGGTGGCGCAATCAAAGAGTCCTTTTCTATAATGCTTCTCCTTCTCTCCTCCTTCTCCTCCCGCTTCCCTCGCGACTCACTCCCCGCTACCCTACCACCCTGGCACAAGTACCCACACACATCTCCAATTTCTTTTTGTTCGCTTTCCCCGCCCCGTCTCCCCTTCGAATGGTTTCATCCGCGTCAATTCATAGAGCGATCAGCGACGGGTGGGACGTGGGAGCGTGCTCTGAAGCGGCGTTTATAAGTGATAGCATTTTCATGAGGGGTGGATCTAAGGATGTACCAAGAGGCTAAGGGATATCTCTCGGTGTCTTTCTGGTCTTCTCTCGGAATTACAGGGCGATATTTCAGTGAGGACATTTGGACTGGAATCGTAGCACATACGTCCAAGATTAGTTCCGCTCCTAGTTTATGTCGATCGTTACATGGTATAGGTTACATGGTATCTTTTAGGGTTGGATTAGCTTAGATGCATCTTCTTGAATGGTGCTATCATCATCAATTCATAAAGCAGTCCGAGTGGCGTACTGACCATAACCGGAATAGTTTCAATTACTTCTCCGACAATGTATATCTTGAGATTACCGTACCCTTGTATTGTATCATTATTTTTTCGGAAACGTTTATCCACTAGAAAACTTGAGTATGTTGCCTTTTGCAAATAACTTGAAGGTATTATTATTGCCAATCTACCAGTTAACGTTGGTTTCGGATACGCACTAGCTACTAACGGTACAGCGACAATTCCCTTGTCTCTCCTAACCGAAGACAACCGGACATCAAGCATCACAATAAACCCCTAATTAGTTCCGAATTCATTCAGAATTCGTAATTGAATCCTTCCTCCCTTTTTTCTGTCGAACATGCCTATCATATTCCTACCCCTTCCTCGATTACCTAACGTTCTCCCTCTACCAAAGTATTCGAAGTCCTGTTGGCAATTAAAATGCTCTGCATTCATCTTTCTTGCTTCTTTTTGATATCTCGTAACAATATCCTCTCCGCCTTCACCGTTCCTAGCACATTTTCATTTGTATTCCTTTTTGTCCACTTCACCTCTTCCGTCCTACACACCCACATTTCAAAAGCCTCCAATCTATGCTTATCATTCTACTTTAATGCCCATGTTTCCGCGCCGCACAAAACCACGCTCCAAATCAAAGTTTTGACGAACCTTTTCTAAACATCTTTGCTCAAAACCCCTGTGATCAGTTCCCTCCGACTTGTGAAAGCCTCTTTACCCACCGCATTTCTCCGGTTTATGTCGTTACCACTTTGACCATTTTGGTCCAGAACACTTTCCAGATAGGTAGACTAAAACAACTGCTCAAGTTTATGAATTACTATTTTGTTATTAAATTTAGCCTTTCTCTTTCTGGAAAAGCGCAAAACCTTGGTTTTGTTTTCATTTATGCTCATTCCATGTCTATCGAACTGACTTATGCTAGAAATATTTCGTTACGGTGCTTACTGGCGAAGAGGATGAAGGTGAAATGCAGTTAGTTATTTAACCGAGAGTGTTGCTTTGCTGCCGTGTACTTTGGATGAGAGAAGTTATGCTGGTCAAAAGATTTCAATATACCGAAATAAATCACCTAAGCAAGAAATGTAGAGGTTACTATAATTAACATTTCTTGGATTACTACCTTCGTGGCCAGCTATTTGTCACTGACTAGCCTGCATTGTCAAGTGCTCAAATACCATGGATGACAAGGATGTTTTATACCACTACCCACAGTAGCATTATACATTTCTCATGTGAAAAAATATTGCGTCAAATTTTTTAAATCGCAATCATATGCCCAAGATCTAAGTTTTGATGATACTTTACGATAACTTTAGATTGGTTGTATATGTTTTCGATAATTGACAACCGCTCTTAATTAAACAAATGACTGATTCATAAGAGAGGGTAGAGCTCGCCAACCCCCTACGCCGGGTTAATTTCATTTATACTCTCTTGTTCTCTCTGTTAAGTAGTCTCGTATTCTCCCCATGTGCTCCCTGTATTTTTCTAAAGGTACTAGCACTTCTTGACTCTGAAGCCCAAATTCTAGCGCGCTTTGACATTAACCAGATTTGCTTAAAGAACTGAAAACTGGAATTGAAAGTAGATCGACATTTTCTCATTACCTAACCACATCGCCACCTTATTTTACGCGTAATATAAATAAAGGACAATATATCACCTCAAGAAAATAACGATTCGTACCTCCTCGCCTTCAGTCTAGGAATAAAAGCCAAGAAAGAATGAAAAATTTGTATGCCTGACTCTGCGTCAAATTGTGCCCTGACTTAGGATATCTGTATTGTGTGAAAATATTTTTGACACCTTATAAATTCTATTATGTTAGTAAAATTTAACTTTATTTTGGATATGTATGTCTGTCATGTCCTTAACTTCACTTTACGTGTGCGGTTTTGGAAGTAATTTCGTCAAGTTGTGCTTTTTTGGTAGGAGAGGCAAGTGAAAGTTTTTTGTACTATTTTATACGCTGTTTCCCTCCAAAACCTACCTTGACCAGTACAATACCAATAAGATTATAATAATTTACTGAAAAAAATCAGTCGTCACTTTCTGTACATTCTAGGATTTACTCAAAGCATTCTGCATTCAAAGACTCAAAGGTGATATCATCGGCTCAAAGTGATTGCATTTCTTGGTTTAGTGGTTACTCATGAAAATTGCGACCTCCACGTGATCAAATCTATTTTAAAGGTGTTTTGAAATTTTGGAGGTTAATTTAATATACTTTGTTAATCCTATTCTTTCCATGCATAGTTTTAAGTAAGTATACCCAAGTAATTAATACATGTTTTTACCTCTTCCTTTTTCCTTCCATTCCATTTTCTGCCCTTGCAAATAATACCAGAGCTTTGTAATAGTTTTAGATTTCTCTATCAAAGGGGAGCGGGAAGCCTCACAGTTCACGAGCTATTGGGTGCACTTCAAATCCAAGATATTTATATTTCACATTTTTCTTGACATGGCACATTGTAAATTTTAGAAATTTTTAAATAGAAAATTAAAAGGAAAAAAAGCATTTAATTGCTTTTTGAAATCCCTAGAAGTAAAGTTATTTGCAATTTTTGATGGTTTAATTTGTGAGATGCGCGCCTTGTCGGTTGGGTGTAGTTCCTAAGCCCGGCGGCCGGGAATAGTCATTAATCTGTTCATTACCTGTTTTCCGGTGAGTTGGATTAAAGTTAAGTTCTGTCCAGGCTTATGGACTTCGCGCTAAGTGCTTCGCAGTTGAACGACCTGGATAAGGCGAAAACGCAGCGACTCACTTGCCTGCGGTGGACGCTTCGTTATTTGGACCGTGCTTAAAGAATGGATGGGGATGGGGATGGTGGCGTGTGAAGGACGTATTCCACTCGGCGGGGCCCGATGCGCTTCAAGTTGTTGGAATGTTTCCGTGGAAATCCTCTCGTTCGCCTCAGGAATCGATTCGCCCTCCCTCCCATCCTCTCCTCCAAAGGGTTTCTGAAAAATTTCCCCACTCGTTCACTCATCTATACGTTTATTCATTCCATTCAGCGGTTGAATTGCAGTAGGTAGTGGATAAAGGGAGGCTGAAGGTTAGGGCGTAAGGGGAGACTGGTGGTTGAAGTTGTTGGTTCATGGTTGGAGCAGCCCCTTTCCTTTTCTTTATTTTTTTACTTCTGCGGAATGCATGCGGAGAGTCTGAAAGGAGTGGAATGTCTAGGACGTGGACTAATAGTAAGGGAAAATGGTTTTAGGGGGCGGTGCGAATTTTGTGGATGAGTAAAATGAGCGCTAAAGGGGACTTCATGTTTCTTCCATCTCGTGCAGTTCAATTCATATATTGGTCCGTCTAGAGGCGTTGGATGCCACGACGACGTGTCCCTGACGCTCTTGCCCGGGAGTTTGCGGATATTTGTGATAGAGGAAGGTGAAGGTGACGGACGGGAGGCAAGCAGTGGAAGGGCGTAATGCGAGGGGACTTGGAGGGATATTGGGAGGGAAAGCGCGGATAGGAAGGGTGATAGATGCATGCGGACGGATGATGTGGTTGGAAATTGGGATGGAGCTGGAGCTTTTTTTTATTCGTTTATCAAGAAAAAGGGAAAGCAAGGTGATGTTATTTATGCTTCTCATCCTTGAGCGAAGAGAAAAGAAAGGAAGTACAGAGATGAATCTGGTGAGAGTGAGGGAGGATACTTGTGACTAGTAAAGAATTGCTGCAAGTTTTAGGGGATGAGGAAGGGAATTCGGGAATATAAAGTCAATTAGTAAGAAGATGAAGGTTGAATGACATTAGAATTCCGCGAGGTATTGAAAAAAACTCATAAATGTATATCTCTGCATTACTATAAGATTAGATAGAACATTTGAAATGCACATTTCGTATCAACTGATGTGGTTCCCATGTGTTATATTCGTATGAATTCCCAGAGAAACCGCAGAAACATGGAGAAATAACTGAAAAGTAAAGGATATTAAGTTACGATTTCATATTCATAATCCATAGAAGAATTTATCCAAATAATATTTTTTTAATTGGCGTTATCAACTGACTCGTATATTATTTTATTTCATTGTAATCTGTAGCTATTTCTCATAAATATACATTTTTCAAGCCGTAAGTATTTAATGCTGAATTATATCTAACAGTTACAACATTACATGGATTATTTAAACAGGACTTGGATATGAAATTTCAGATATTTTTGAAGTTATTGGAGCAATTGGAAAATTAATTTTTATTTAGATTATTTAGAGATTATTATAGACATTATTTAGGTTGTTTTAGTATTAGTACTCTGCAAAATTGCGGAATGGCAGTACTTGTAGCCAGGTTTGGGTCATATTACTTACTGCGGTGTATATCCAGTTTCCATGTTGGGGATGAGGTAATCCAGATTCAAAATTAGCGTCTATATTAAACAGAGTCAATGAGACCGACTCTGATTGTGTACGTATGTTGCCTCTTTGGGTTCATTCGCAGGTATTTTGTCCACGCACACTACTTTTGGGAAACCATGCAACATCGTCTGCAACCCATAACGCGGTGTTATTTGCGTGTAGAACTATTTTTCCTTTGAATGAGAATGGATTGGTTAATATTAGTTTCATTCTAGATGAATGATGCTTAGCGATTGAACGACTACAGCTTATCACCACAGTTTAATAATTTCGAAGCAAACGTGCCCTAGGTATCCAATCACGTTCTAGGACACCAGATGTTAGCTATGCAGCGATGGTAAATGTAGATTGTTAGCTAAAGGATTTTGGATTACATCTTCTTCGACTACCGACTACCGATCTTGGCGTACCTATCCTTTTTTTTGGAGTTTTTGACCTCGTACACAATATGGAAACAAGGTCATTAATCAAAACTTGTTACTAATATTGCAGTGTATGCCGTATTAGGTTTCCTAATAATCTATTGAATAGAGCATTCAGAGGCTGGGGTAAAAATCGGGCGGTTTTCGTGAACACCCTACAACTGCAGAACTCAGGCAGTTTCTTGCACATTTACCACATGTACCAGGGATATTGCGGCATCACTGAAAATGAATTGTCCCCACCACTCTACTCTGACGTACCATTTTCAAAAGGCGTTCATATTCCAGACTGAGTAGATGAACCCAAAACACGCGTTCTCAATGAGACCAATTGTGCTCAAACCTCTTTTATCATAGTTATTCTTTTTTCCCGTTTTTTTGTTGAATTTATTTTCAGGCTTGCCCCTAAATCATTAAGTTAAAAAAGTGGCTTAGCCGTCCATTTGTGGATATTAAAACAATAGCGACATATATGTCGACAACAATCGGTTATAGCGAGTTGTGTAATGAATGAATACCTTATAATATATTTATATATATAAATGATTTCATCGAATTAACATGGAAGTGTTGAATAAAAAACTTGGACCGCAACAAACAATATAAGAACACAAAAAGAACACTCACCCGTTATTTCTTAATAATTTCGACGGGGCGGAATTTAGCTACGTCTTCCTCAGAAAAAACAGTAGTACTCTAAATATATAAAATAAATATATATGTATGTATGCATATATATATATATATATATATATATATATATATATATATATATATATATATATATATATATCAAATTAATAAATCCCAATATTTAATTTGCTTTCTCTTGGGACCCAAATAATCAAATAATCATTTGAAAAAAATTGCCTGAGTTTTGCGTGCCTTCACGATCCGTAATGCCTCGAGTATGTATCGGAAACCGATCCGGCGCTGATAATAACAAATTCCTTGACCCACGCCATGTTGCTCGTCTTGGCTCTCCAGCGGAAGTCGCTTTCCCTATCGAAGGAGATACATGTAGAGGGGTACTCAAAGAAGTTTGGGGACAAGAGTGTGGGATTGTGACAGAATAGGGAAGACAAAGAGACAGGAGAGAAATGGTGGCGTGAAATCAAGAGGAAGGAGCAGTCGGAGGGTTTTGATAACGGAAGGAAAGAGAGAGAGAGATGGATGCAGGAAGCTGGAGGAATTGGGCTCAAGTGCGATTCATCCCACGGTCGTTCGGCGAGAGGGAATGGAAGTGGGGAGGGGAAGGAGGTGGAAAAAAGAGGAAAACCGACATACGCCCTTGACGTTTTGATGCAGTGTGTGCCCTAATGATGAAATAATGGGGTGGGTGAGGGGAATTGTATCACGCCGAGGGAATCTAGAGCTGTGGTATCTCCTTCTCTTTCTTACTATATTTTCAAAGAATTGCGCCACCGTGAAAGATATGAGACGAGTATTTATCGCCCTCTCGAGGATGACTTTTTTTATTGCACTCCCGCAATGTGGACATGGAATGCATTTAAACGACCCATTGTGGTCTTTAAATGAACGCCGTGCACTTTAGCACGGGTATGTGCTTACCTTCGAGTTTGATAAGAAGCATGGAAACTGCAGCTCATGGAAGCAGGCTCCTTAAGCCGTAGGCACCAATTGAGCAGGAAGTAAGTTCTCATTTATGCCTGTGAAGGATGTAGAGAGAGGTCATAAGTCATTGTGTCCAGGTTCTAAAGCCCCGGCTCGGCTCTGAAGGAAATAGAAGCACATTTCCTTGTCCCTCTCAGGTTAAGGCAGTAGCATTCACGTATTTGTGGTATATACCTCCATAATGGCAATCGAAAAAAACGACTGAGTGATCATATTTCATTTCATTTTATGCTCTAGAGCTTAATAAATCCTTTATGAAACCTATTTTTTTGCTGCTAGTGTGGAAAATGACAAAAGCCTATTCGCCTATCCACTAATAAAAATATGGGACACGAAACGCTCTATTTCTGTAGCAATTGCGATCTCTATGACAGAACTTAACCCGATGATCGTGAGGTTTATGGTAATAGGCGATTACGGAACCTACGTCGAACCAAGCCTTATTGCGTGTGGAATTAACACAGAGGGGAGAAGACAATTACTTTTACTAAACAGCCAGTTGGTATTCCAAGAAGTTTTATTATTCAGAAAATTGCAAGTTTGTATTGTAGACCACGTTTTTCCAGGGCACCATCGGCGATTTGAACCCTTTTACCCAATACGTAGCTCAATCAGCTGGGATACCATGCCATACCCAATGCAATATACTGGACTCATATTCACCGGGTTATCACGGGCCTCGTGTATTTTTGGAGTTGGTTGCTAGATTTTAAAACATATGTATAGGGTATCTGTTAAAATCAAATCCTAATTTAAGAATGTTATCCACTTATAAAAAGTAAACTATTAAATTCACAATAAATAGATACAGATCTTTTGAAAACTTCTAATATTGATGATATACATTCGTGCAGTGAATGAAATATTTCAATAAGAAAGGATTTTTGAGGGCAAGCAGCCTCTTCTTTATACTCCTTCCTCTTAAAAAGTATGTCGAAAGCCAAACCGTAATTTTTTATTTTAAGGTTTCTTGGCTAGTCATCGTGTATGACAGTCTCTATTATCTAATAATTAAAAATAAAACCGCAATGTTGGATAAATTATTGCGATAGTTGAATGAAAATTATGCCCTTGATTATACCAGATATCCATTAGAGGATTGGAATGAATATTCATCTTCGTGTGCGTAATGCATGAATGTGAAATGTGGAGGCCGAAAAATTAATAAAGCTTGGATGTGAATCGATTCTTATGCAATCATGCGGAGTTTAATTAAGTCCAACTTTTCGAGTTTCACAAATATTGATTCCGGAAATTACCTACAATAACATTTTCCTCGTGGTGAAAAGTGTATACGTTAGGTAAAGCTGGTCCAATTGTTATTTTTTCTGGTTTTTTATAATAATATTAATAATATATAACGAGAAATATGTAATAATAAAATAAAAATTTGTTGCGTTTATGAAGCCTTTAATAAATTATGGAATTCTCTATCGGGATTCTTTTTTTTAATTACTTCTAACTGCCACTAGATGGCTGACTAAAATATGAGTTATATGAATGGTATAATGACCTCATTACCAATGGCATTGCTACTGTACTGTTAGTTATCACGAGTCACAGATTCATTGATCCGTTGTAAAGGTTTGAAATTATCCCTAGCAATGCAAATTTTAATTCCAACGTTGACAAGTTGTATGAGATTCGTGAAACGAGCAAGGCAATACGTGCCATTTGTTAGCTGCCTTAGTTTAGGTTCCGGTTTCAACAGAAAAAAAGATAGTTGAAGAGTTAGTGTCGGCTTCAGTGTTTTTTTTTGTTGGATGTCCGTTACCCTTCTCTCTTCCTTTGCTCCTTTCCCCGTAGAAAGACGACGCTCGCGATGATCCTCAAAATCTTAAATCACTCCCTCCTTTTAACTACAAAAAAACCACCGGGCGTGAAAAAAAAGTCCAAGGACGCCATCAAAGGAAGATAGCCGTCTATAATGTCTCACTTCGTTAGAAAGGAAGAAACAATGAAGTTTCGACCCTCGAGACGGGAAGACTGGATGAGAGAGGGAGGATTTCTGAGATGGGATCGGGGATAGGACGGAAATAAAAAGAGTTGATAGAGTTGGCGTCGGGTTGGGAGAAATCGGAGGAGGAACTGAGAGAAAGGTTCGTTTTCGTGTTGGGACGACGAAGACGAGGTTGGGTTCGGCGAGTGGTGGGGGAGAGGTGGGGGAGAGAGATGGAGGGGTGGGAGGAAGAGCGACGCCCATTTATCAAGATGGCCGCCGCGCTGGGGTATCACCCCAATTAACCTGAGGCATCTAGTCTGCCCGAAACCCCCAGCCCACCCTTCCGCCCCGCGAACACGTTATTCCCGCATCTAAGGCGATCCGTATTACGATCAGGATCTCCGTGACAGCGCAATTGCCGGGTATGAGGTTTCAGCTCTTCCGAAAGGAAAAAATGTCATCGATAAGAAGCGGTGGTGGTCTCTTCCCCCCTCACTGCGGAATAAACTCCCCCCCCCTCCCTCCGTTTCCCCCCATGCTTTATTATTTTTTTTCTCTTTCCCTCAAGGACAAGCGGATTCTTCCTGCCTCCTAACCTTCCACGGACGGCGACATGTGGGCCTATCTCTGGATAAACTTCTTGAAATTTTTTTGGTCTCGCGTTACATAGTGGGGCTTTTATACGCCACTTTCATATATTTTTATAGGAGAACAACATGCGCCGTTTGATGGCGCGATAAAGTTTTCCTTCACCGCAGAATAAAAGTAGGTATCTTAATTTTTTATGAATTTGCAAAACGCTCAAGACCACGCAGTTCCTTTTCCGGTACGCCAAGTATTTCTTTCGATGGTAATGTAGAGAATCCTTCCAAGTCAACTATGTTTTTTTCACAACGGAAATTTCGTGGTACAACTGCAGACACATTATTTTCTCTTAATATTTCTGAACAGCAAGAATTTTATCATTTTCATAGTCGGGAATATTGACCCTCACTAACTTTTAAAGTTAATGTTTCCATTTTTTCGTTTTTTCATCATTAATATTAGTCCTAGTTAATTTAAAGCATACTCCGTTGCCCTAAATTTGGCATAGAAGTAATTTTGAGTGGATATTTTGAAATAGGGATAGGTTTCTTAATGACAAGGAACTACAATCCGACGTGGTTAGCCTTCTCGTTGAACTCAAGTATGAAATTAACCACCGCTGAATTCTCTATAAATCATAGTCCCGAGTAATCCTGAAATATTGACCTTAAAAACTATTAATTAATCATCAGCTTCATGAAGGGTTGCATGAGCTAGACATCCGAGTATTTCCCAAAGTAATTGATTTCCACAATGCCAATTCAAGTTAAGTGAGTATTGTTCACCATCAGATTTTTTATACCATTCCTACCTTCGCTAACATTTTCTAAGTGGTTCCAAAATTAAAACAAGCCTCAACTTCTTAAAAAAATATTCTTGACCTTCGCTCTTCGCAGGCTTGGTGCCGTGAATAAATCTCGTTGACTCTAGTGAGATTTATAACTCCTCGGCCAAAGAATTTCTTTGTCCCACGACCCCGCGGGTGAGTCGGCTCGACTGCGCCTTAATTCCTAGAAGAACCCTCGTCATCCCATCTCTAATGAAAACTAAGAACGGGATGGGAATGAGGAGAGGAAATTTGGAGGAATGGAGGATGACTCTTGATATACGGGCGAAAGAAATTGACTCTCGCTGGCCGAGTGCAATTCGGAACTGGTTTTCACACTTTCTGAAAGCTTAATCTCGGATAAAAAAATAAACTTCTTTTCCCTCTGACTCTCTCATTCCCTCCATTTCTCGCTGTCTGGAAGAACGCTCGTCTCATCCGGTCTACCAACTCATTTAGTCCTCCTCCTCCCTCGGACCCGAGAGTACAGCAGGAAAGAAGGTTGGAAAGAGTGGGAGAGGTAGTAGGAAAGCGTGGTGGAGGAAGGTGGAGGAGGGAGGGAAGAATAAAAGGGGATGTGAGAGTGTATTTTGTTGGAGGAGGGCTAAGAAACGGGGATATTTATTTTAGTGCTTTTTCTGGCTTGAAAGCGTCGTCTCCTACGAGCATCCATTTCTTGAAGAACTTTTTGACATGGCTTTTATCCCTCCTCAGGAACAGTCTGCCTTCACTCCCGTGGTGGAGGGAACCCCATGCCTCCCAAGTCACTCATACTCTCGAGGTGTTCCATCGAGGGTCGGAAAGCCACCCGGTATTCCGTTCCTCAAACACACGGTCTTCTTAGGGGTTCCGTGTTCTTGCATAAGTTGCCCAAGAAATGAGTTCCTCCGATCGCGCCGCACGTGTTCGGGCTTCGGGCCCGGGCGCAAGCGTCATACTCGCTTTTAAAGTCCATCCTGGGAAATATTTTCCGAACGCCTTCATCTGTCAAAAATAATTACTGAATGCTGTGCGGGCATTTTACGTAAGGTCGTGGTTTATTTTATTCAATTTCCTAATTATTATTATTACAGTTTAGTGCTTATACACGTTACCAGCATAAAAAAATGGTTTTGTATTTTTTCTGGACTCTTTTAATTTACACGAAACAATAAGAGAGGAACTAGACTTTAAATATAACGGCTGCAGAGTTTTTTAATTGCAAACATAGTAATTACAATAATTTGCATAAATTTCCTCCTAGTTGTTTCAATCATGAAACTAGCAGGATAGTTTAATTTTCCCTGTGCTATCTAAGAGAGCCATAAATAAAGGGAAATTCAGTGGGTTAAACGGATAATTTATGATAATTTAGTTTTAATCTAGAACTAATTTGAAATTAGCGATAAACCAATTTATTTCTTTTTTTAAATATCCCTAAAATATTCACGAGCAACGACAGTATATATTTTATTTGAAACTAAAGTAAAAATCGAAGCAGGCTTCATGCAGATGTGTATCGAGGTGCCTTATGACACCTTGTGAAAATAATACAAATGTTCAAAAGCTTAGTGCATGATGGGAATGTAAATTTGCGAAGGACTACTGGAGTTTTATGATAAGACCTATATGAATATATCAGTCTTAAATTAGAGAGAAGACGAGAAATTTCTTTTGCTGCTTCATTTACTATGAAAATATTATTTGTGTTTCCAATCTTTTTAAGGCGGTAGTTTCTTGTGTTAATTTAATTTATTCTTAATGGGCAGGAAGCGCCAGGTATCGTATGTATTTTTCAAACCAACTAGCACACAGTGGAAATACTTTTCAATCAAATAATCTACGTATAGTACGTAGGATTTACAAGATACGCAGTTTTATATTTTTGTTACAAGAACCCCCAGTGGGAAACTCGAAAAAAAAAATTTCCGACTGACAACCACAAAAGAAGCGTCGTTGGCAAGGTTATTTGTCAGGAATAAAACAAAAGTGACAAGTTGGTGGGAATGCCGCAAGATTTCCAAGCACAAAAATTCGCGAACTCTATGGAAGACACGATCCACTGAAAGAGAATTCCCACACTTCTATTTATACCGCCACCTGCACTAAAATCCCAACTCATCCCTCCTCACACCCATCCGCGCCGATCTTCAGTCTTCAAGTCACGTATGAGCCGTCAAAATACCATCGACTCCTTTCACGCCATTAAAAGGTCGATCCCGAAAACCCATCCCCACTTGCCCCCTCCACACAACACCCAGCCCCCCCCATCACCTCGCTCTCGTCCAGTCCGCTCTCATTCCAACCACGGCACCCACCCTGACAGCCGACCTCCCCCGCATTCATCCCCAGCCTCCCATTCTCCCCTCGCAGCAAGCCCCTCGTCGTGCCCCCGCCACCAGTCAACGTTTTGCCGATCACTAACCCCCTACACCTCCCTCCCCCCAAGGCCCCTGTCCCCTTTGGAGCTCTTCGCCCCTCCCTCAGCCTACCGAGCCTTATTACCGAACCCTGTCCCTGCATATGGTCAGCACGTTTTCCACGGCTAGGCAAGAGTGAGTTGGTTGCACGGGGTGGGCTCGAGGGATTTGGGTGGGGGTGAGGAAGGGGTCTTCGCTTCACACAGCTCTCCACATCCCCATAAGCTGTTTCGGCATGAGGGTAGTTTTGAAAGACAGTCCTTCTCGGTGAGGGGTCCTGTGTGACGTGGGATGGGATATGGGGGCGTGGAGGCGGGGTGCGAGGGGAAGGTTTGAGCGACTTCCTTCACAGAAGGGGGCTAGTCACTCTTGGCACGAACCTCGCTAAAGGAAAAAAGATGAGCCCGAGGGTGGGAGGGAAGGGAGAGAAGTTTTGGAGGCGGGGGTAAGAGGAGAAGTTTGAGTAGGGCGAGGAGGGAAGGAAATGAGCATTAGCGAGAGAGGGAAAAAGGATTTCGGCGCCCAGAAACGAGGAAGACCCGTTGTTACCATCCGTTGGCTTTGGGGTGGTAGCCTTTCCCCTTGGTATCGTATCTGCTTAGCAAGACCGAGAGGTTGGTTTGTCATGAGACGGACGCGCCCGTGCTTGCCAAGTCGTTCGGGGAGAGGGTGGGTTGCTTTAACGAGGGGTGGGTGCCCTCGGAACAGGGAGCCATCGGGGTGGTGGGACAGGGGGGAAAGGAGAGTAGGTGGGAGGCGGTGCCTCACGTCTCCGCGAGGGAACGAGTGTCACAAACCGAAATGGACCTAATGCGGAGGAGGAGACGCGATGTAACACGTGAGGAGTGAAGTAAAAGTCTTCTGCGTGTGTGTTAGAGAGAGAGAGAAAGCTCTCCGGAAAGATAAAAGGGAATGCTGTGGGAGAGGATGGTTTGAAGTGGCGGTTCGGATGGGTGAGAGGAACTCCTTGAGGACAGGGGGGGATGTGCGGAGTGACTGAATTGCCTCGGACGGGGACATAGGTTTGACTTTTACACAAGTCAGCGTCTCTGCTCCAGCGTTGCGTATGTCATGCGTGCTCCTGTTTGTCACTTTTGTCCCGAAAGAGGGTTACTTACTTTGGAGTGCCGGAGGGAGTACGACGGAGGAAGAATTTCCCGTTTCTTTAGCGGGGAGGTCTGCAACGGATTTCCTCGAATTAAAATCCAAAGCGTTCCGTCCCAGCGTCGGCGGAGATTTGAAGGAGAGGGGAACTTGTTCTCGCATCTCCTCCGGGGACGTAGAGGACAGAAAGGGAAGGGACGCTGCGTTTTGCGTGCGTGTCGAAGTATTTTCGGGAACCAGAAAGGTACGGATTTTCAACAACGGGAAAGGCATCGTTTTTCCACCACCCTTCCCGCATTCGCCCCACATAAGTTACCAGTGGTCTCTTCAACCTCTCCCGTTGCCGACCGAGCGACCGTTGAAAAATCCCTATCCATTTTTTTCGTTTGGCGGTATTTTTTCTGTGGGGTGGTTAGGCGTGCGTTGGCTAGCATGCGGCTTCCCCTGATTTAGAGACGTGGGTTTGAAGACACGCCCGAGTTTTCCTCCCCATTTCATTTTTTTTCTCTCCTTGGCTCACTTATTCTCGATCTCCGAGTATCCCTCCACCCCTCAGCCCGTCGTTCATTACTCCCTTTTCCTTTTCCACAGCTCTTTTGCGGTTTCTTTTCGCCCTTGCTCTTTTTCAGCCGTTGCATCCTTTCCTTTCTTTCCCGCGAACCAATTTCGACCCCCGAAACGAGGGAAGCCCCGAATGGTATTTTTTTTTCCTGTGGGTGAGAAGAGGGAGGGAGCTAGGTCGGGACGCAAAAGTACTGCGCATTTTTCGGCTAAATATTTCTATGGGTGTCCATTCTATCTCGCATGACTCTCGAGGTCAGAATCGATTTACAAATCTATCATGCGATTATGCATTTTATTAGATTGCATGTATTTGTGGCACCCTTTCTTTTATAAATGTAAAATATTTCATTGTTGCATGTATCAGATAAGATATGGGCCGATTGAATATACTCTCTTTGTTTTCTGGTAATCTGATTCAATTAGGATACAGTTAGCGAAGCATGAAGAGTATATTGTACCTGTCTGAAATTTTAACTGAAATAGCTTCCAACAGAATGCATACATTGCCAAGCATGCAATCAATCATTGCGTTTTCAGGTTGATGAACTGTAGGCCCCTGGTAGCTTGACTCTAGACTAATTGATGGCTAGTTACTTTTCGAAACATTCGATCAGCCATTCCTTGAGTGAGTTAACCGGAATGATTGATGAATTTGAATAATGGGTGGGTACAAAAATAAAGAAAACATTGTGTTATGGTCACCGTTGCGTGTAAGTCGTTAAATAGATGGGTTACCTGGATCAAATCACCGGCATTTTTTATGAAGGGATCTAAATGAATAGTTAATTTACATGTTATGCTACACTAACGAAAGCGATGCTGAACTTGACGAAAAATTGTATTTTGTAAATATTATGATAATTACAATTTTTTTCTGCAAGTAATAAGTGGGAACCACGATGTTCATTGATTCCTTGAAGTACGTGTAGTTGTTTTTGTATTTTCCGTTCCTGTAAATTTTATATTTTGTCACCACAGATTCGAAGTTGTTTTTAACAGATTATTTTTCCAGTATTTTCACTGTGCAACGAGTGGGAAATTATAAACTTTTTGCTTGGAATTTTTTTATTGTATTGATTTAAATCAAAGTTGACATATTTTAGTCAGTATACTTCCTCACTGCCACGCCCTTACAGCATTATTAAAGGAAATTTCAGATATTTTGGTCCCAGTAAAAAAGAAAAATATCAATATTTTAGATGTAGAGGATATGTACCCACAGAGATATTTCTACATCATTCGAAAGAGATGCCTTGGCGAGCTCTAGTATGCAACTGAAAGAAACTATAATTTATAATGTCATTGCCCATTGTTTATATGAAAGCTTAGGTATTTCATCTTACTAATGATTGCTAAAAGTTGTGAAACAATAAGTATACTTGCTTCCTCACTTCAACCCGACTATTTTGGAAATTGAGGCTGGTAATTGGGTAGCACTAAAGGAAATTACTTAGTTTGGATAAACTATAAGTTAATCTACCGCAGTTTTTGTAAGAAGGAATAGTTTTACAGTCTCGCCAGAGTAATCAGGATTAGGTCCTCTAAAAACATAAGCAAGGCCACAAGAGAAAGTCAGATTATTCATAGAAAGTTACTCGAGACTAACCATTATTTTTGGCACCGAATGAATTATTATTTGTTCGAACTCAATCTGTAGATTAGGCTATCTGAATTTAATAATAATTCAAGTCTCCCATATTAAAATATTCAATTTTTTTCTCCGCGCGATTCGTGGTTACAAGAAAGATAAAAAATCCCAGCAACTTTGGCCCAACCAAGACCATCCGTCTATATGCCTTTATTTTACTAAAACTTTTCTTGGTACGCTAGAGCAACTTTGGCCCAACCAAGACCATCCGTCTATATGCCTTTATTTTACTAAAACTTTTCTTGGTACGCTAGAGTTTCTCAGACCAAATTCAAATTTTTGCTCAGTTCTGGTCCTAATTGAAAACTCCTGTTCTAATCCTTACATTATTATAGCTGCGGCTCCTAAAAATAGTGTAGCAGTCTATTGTAAATTTATTATATGGTTCATTGATTTTAATGTGTGATATTTTCATGTGAGCCAGAAAAGCACTTCCAATATAGTATCCACCATCATCATCGTCATCATTTTGAATAGTCATAGACTTTAAATACGGCAAATGGAATAAAAAGTGACTCCCATTTCAGTAGCAATATCCCTAACGTAAACCTAAAAAGAGGAACTAATTTCACACATTTTTCAGCTTGATATCTATTCCGTGCACTAAATTCCCTTGGAAAGTAGAGAGCTGACAATTTCAGCGAATATGGAATTCCCGCTATATAAGGAAAAAAAATAATCGGAATTTTATCGCTTCGTTTGGTCCTAGCGTCTCAAAGTGTTCCTTTTTCGAGCATGTTTCAAAACGGGTGGCAGAGAGTCGTTTAAGATTTTCTGCGTATTCCTTTCCATCCCAGTTCCTCTATAAAGAGTCTTACCTCCGAAATCAAAAGAATCCTAAATTGCAATTCTTCGATTGGTTTTCCATTTGCTTCGCTAACCAAGTTCCATCACTCGACATTTTCTTTCCCTCCCCCTTAACTGCTGAAAATTTTATTGCAAAGAGCATGCGAGAGTTTGCTGGATAAACGCTTTTAGCGGCCTGAATTCTTCATGAGAGCGCTCCATCTCCTGGTATCGATTCGCACTTTGCATCGCATGGGAGATTTTTCATCCCCAGCAACTCACCGCTCCTCAATCGGGACCTCAAGGATTATTATTAAATGAACGAGCGAACTAACGGGGAAAACCACCCATCGTGAAGAGTGAGGGGGCCTGAAGGGTTCCATATAGAAGTGGATTGGGTCAAATTACCCTTTGAAATTCTGCTTGAAAGTTGTTTTTGATGGAAATAAGACTCTTTGGTGCTTCCTCAAGGTTTCGTCTTGAATTCCAGGCTCCAATTTCGGCTTGTATTTAGAAAAACAACCTGGAAACGTGGTGTTTCCAATTTGTGCTCAACACCCACCATCTGAGTTCTTTTAAATTGTACGGTCGATGAAATCTCTTTGAGGGCCTCATGAAAAAATTGATTTTTACTTGAATGTTAGATATTTCTTTGGTCAGAATCAAGCTAGAATCGCTTCACATGCGCAATATTTTAAAATTGTACAAGCTCGGAGATCAAACTCAAAATGTAATCGATAATCCTTATTCACACTATTCTTTTTGCAAAAAAATCACCATTACCCATGGTAGAAGATACGTAAAAACGTTTGTCCTATGAGCTCCTCCCACGTGCTCACTTAGCCGCTGATAGGGTTTGAATTACATATACGAGATATTTCATACTTCTATTTTTTTGCGTAATAATGGTGGTTTCATTGTTTGCTGCATTTCTGCTTTCCTTTTGTCTCATTTTCTAAGCTAATTGAATGAATCACCAATCACTGGCCCAGCCAGTTACATCCGCCGAGACTAATTGCCCAAGTCATCAAAATCAAAATGGTAATCTCCGTCATTACTATCCGCACAGCGGAAATTCGCCTTTCAGGAAATAGAGATATTATGTATAATGTAATGAACTTCCTATGAGATTCGTGATTGCTATTTCTCAAGTTTACCCCGTCGGATGGTGAATGTATAGTCTTTATAATTACGGGTTTTCAAACATCTCAAGATTTCTCTTCTGTTCATACACTGGCGTATAGAATATCATTGAACATCACGTAGTCCAACCTCATAGGCTGTATGGTTTAAATCATGCAAAGTGAGTGACTTGATAAGGGTAAATATTGTTTGAGTTAGTCACAATTAAACATGCATTAGAAATTGAACTTATTTGCACCATATAATTTTCGCTATTGAATATGAATATTTTTACAATTTATAAGAGTCCGGTCCTCGGAACCAAATGAAAACTATTAACCGTATTTTGATACTCTGGATTACGTACATATTTATACCATGCGTTTCCCGCTGATTCTCCACAATGGCGTGAGTCAGAAGGTGTTGGACCCATTGATCACAATGTTAATTTGGGTGATAGCACTATGTTCCTAGTTGGTTATCATATTACAACTAAGACCTTCGATCATTATTATTTGTGTGCCTAACCTTATTGTTGGCATGATTACGAACTTAGCGAGGGGAGAAGGCTATTTAAAATGGGACAGCCTAGGGTATCTTGGTCGTGTTTCATGCCGGTGGACATATACCAGTATTGTGAGACCTAATTATTTTCCATGGTGTCATAAGAAAACTTGAGTGATTTATACTTTTCCAAAGCTCATTATTCTGCACTCATGTTTGGTAATAGTTTCACTCAAGCTTTTCCAGCAACCCCATCCCACGTCTTTTTTGGATAGTTTTTTACGAATCATACCAATTTTTTTAAACGTCATCAGAATACAATATTTAATCAATTATTCGATGCATATCAAGCTTATATGCTTACTCACCAATCCAAAAGAACTCCTTTCCCTTAGACGCTACAAATCCCAACACTTGTCTAACCAAGTGCCCTTAAGACAGACCCTGATATACTTATGAGAACACTTAGTGGTAATTTGAAGATAAGAGTGAGACTAACAATGTACAAGCTAAATGTGTATTAAGGGACTAACACTTTAGCAGCAAAATGCTTGGCTTCGAAGGTGTTACTTAATTTGATCCCATTATTTTGATGTTTGTTATGACTCGCGTTCTTCTTGTTTATTCCCCAAAATGCTATAACTACACATTTGCTAAGATAATTATATTTTTTCAAATCTCCATTCCTTATATTATACTTTGTCATTGAAAAAGAATCTAATGATGATGCTCATGTGGGGACCTGAATTCTGAAGTCTTTTATTTAAAAGAATAAATGGCCCCATCATAATCTTCTTAGTACAATGGATGCTAACTCTAAGTACCGTATTAGCATCATGCTATTAATGCTACATTTGTTAACTGTAGCATTAGAATCTCCTGATTCAGTAAATTACTCCTTGATACTCTATTTAGGTTTTTTCGAGATTATTTTAGAATTCACCTTACTAAATTAATTTTCTCAAGTAAGTTTCTAATTTAAAACCACCTGTCCCTTGACTTGTCCCACGCTGTGGCATGTTGGTTTTATACTGGGTCGTCTACTTTAGGGTGGGCTTAAATTCACTATCCCTTTGTATCAGGTCTTAGGAATAAATCTCGAGTATCCATTATGTTGGTATTGTATCGTAGGTTTCCATCTGATATTAATTTTTACTGAATGCTTTTAAAATTCCTTTGTGGAATAGATTTTTTGCTCTCGGGCGAAATTCAAGTACATTGCTGCAAAAGCAGCCTTTTCGTTTCCGATGCCTTCACGTATAATGATCGAGTGTGGGGTGATTTCAGGCGTGCTGTGCGACACACGGTTGCCTCAATTCAACTATTTCACTAGCAATTTTGACTAATGCTTATTGCTAAAGATTGTGCCGAGTGCGTCGCGCGTTCGATTTCTAGCCACCTGGCCAATGTAATAGAATCTCCGAGTAATTGTCAGTCATTTGTAAACACAACCTACTGTTAACCTCGCTCATATTAAGTTTCGTACCAATAGTTATTGGTGAAGGCGACCCACGGCTAATGGTCATTTGCGCGATAAGAGATAGGTGAATAATTTGGAAGGAAGTTCAGGGAATAGTTGAAGGGCCTAGAGAAACCCGGCGTCAGCATTGGCTGACGATAGACACCAAAGTACCCACAGTTAAAAGGTCCAATCCCAGCAAGCACTCTCTATACAGTCCCCCCCCCCAAGTTGTGATCGAAATACCAATGAAAAATTCCGCCACTTCCAGGATTCCGAGGAAAGAGGGAAGCCAGTACACTAGCCACATCCCATTTCCAATTATGTTTTGATTTAAAGATTTATTTGGGGACACTACCATGGTGAGTGGGTGGAGACAGATATTGTGAAATAAGCATATTAGCAAGTATTTTTTCTTTCTTATTCTTGAGGGAAACTCATTTCAGGCCTCAGTGCGGAGTAAATACAATCCGTAAACACTTTTTAATTCCCCAATCCTAATCTTTTTCTGTTTTATGCTTTTCATCCATCTCACCCTTTAAAATGTGGCGTGGGACGAACGGGTGCGAAAGGGAAAATATATTGAAAATTTGAAGACAATTTTTGGGGAAATGGAATTGATAAAGATTTTTTTTTACTTATTTGCCCTTCGTTCGCGAGTTTTCCCTCCATATCGACCAGAAAAAATTAAATCAACCCAAGACCCACGTCGATGAATCATATTTTCTCTCAGAGAATGCATTTACCTATATCTGTATTTCTTCGTTCAGCTTCAATATGAAATATTAATTAATTGAAACATGCTAAATTGTATTACTCCCAGCGTCATAAATAGGATACAACGGGAGAAAATATGCATAGATTAATCATTCGTTAATTTTTCATTAACTAAATTAAAGCATATTTTTTTTAATCACGGTCGCTTTGGTTTATGTACGTATTAGGTGTGAAATATTATCTTGCTTTCTTCAATAACCGCTCTTTTATTCAATGAATCCTGATATTGCTAGGAGGCATTCAAAGTGATGTAGATATCATTGAATTTCTTTGACGTCCTCTTTGGAAGAAATATATTTCCCTGCTAGTACGTATTTTTGAATTTATGGGTAAAAGATAGAAAACATTTTCAAATTGCCTTTCTTTTTAACTCGCGGATCCAAAGCAATGCTAGGATGATCTACGCCTATGCATGAGAAAAGGATAAATTCTTTTAAATAAATAAAGAAGACTTTCATCAATTGATGTTTTGGTATGATTTTCGTATTTTTTATTAAATTTTGGTTTAATTTTACAGGCGTAAATACTAATTTAATGACATCATTAATTCAGAGCAGTAAAACGTTTATTCACCAAATAAACTTAAATGGAAAAAATATGGATTTGAAGATATTATTTTATTATGGGTCTTTTTCTGTATATACATTATGACAAAGCTTTGATGAGACCTTAAGAGGTGAGAGGTGGTAATGGGAATAGGTCCACTTTTTCTGCGCAAATGTGTCTTAATATTTTTTTATCTCTATATTTTCATTGGTCTGTTACATTAACTCGAAATAGTTGGTCTCACAAAATAAAATTGCTGTTCAAAAATTTCCCATTTAAAATAATGCATCTAGTCTTTATTTCAAGGTGAACCCTATGATAAACTTAGGTGCGTATCCAAAATATTAGAGGGTCTAGGCTGGAAATCACTCACGGAGCGAAGGTTAAATTACAGATTCTTGCATAAATCGGATGGATCAGAAGGTCTCTTTAGCAATGATGTTGAAAATGTATTACTACCCCCATCGTACTACGGTAGGAGAGATCATGCCAATAAAATTAGAGAGATTGAGCGTATTAATTAAACATTTGGCAATTTTCCACAAAATCAAATTTATTACGATCGGTTCCAATGTAATTATGTCATCATCAGGCAACAGTCACCACTCAGAGGCCAGTATATATTCAAAAGAGCGAGTAAGGGGAGGGTGGTGGAAAAGATGGGAAGAGGATGGACAGGTAGTAGGCAGCATGAGTAACTATGTGGGTGGGGGAAGAGAAGGGGGTGGGGTAGGCAAAGTAACTAGGTGCAAAGTCGCTGAAGGTCTGGAGAGAAGGTCGTAGCTGGTTGGAAGGCCATTTTCCGTTGGGGAAGTATCCCATGGTGCGGCGCCATACACCTAGGTCCGTGGAGAAAGAGTGTGAGGTCGGGGCTTTTCCCCGTGGTCGTTGACTGGGCGCGTGGTCTCAATGCACCAAGAAGCACTGTGCAAGAAGGGTAAAAACCGATAGCTAGGTATTTGGGATCACTTGTGTATTATGGTTCTAGGGGGCACGCCCTAGCGAGGGTTTGCATAGAGGTGGTGGAGGAGGGATTTTCCTCACTTTCAAATTACCAATGAGAGGGGGGGGGGTGGTGGTGGTGGTGGTGTAGAGCCTTCCCTCCTTTTCCGTGAAGAAATATTTATTTTGTGAAAAATTGCCAATTTTAATTAATCGTGATATTTCACCATATCACTCCTAAAACGTCTCTTTTTATTAGATTAAGCGTAGAACGGATGGATATAAGATATCATTTTTTGCACGAACGATGAGGGATCGGAGTTTTGTGGTCCGACCTTGGTAGAGTCATATTCGGGTCCTAATTAGTCTGGTCACCCCCTGCCACACACCCAAGCGGTGGTTTGCAGGGTACTAAACTATCAAATTATCTAGCCCCTTTAGCTGATTTACGAAAACTAACACTTATAAAATTTACGGGTCCGTGTTATACAAGTAAGATATAATTGACTGGAAGTGAGATCAAGTGCGAATTCATTATTAGATTTCTTAGAATTTAACTAACTAATGAGTCGTATAATCTTGCCTCAGGCCGGAATTTCACTATAGAAGTTTTTACTGGCCTAATTAGCGTTGATTATAAAAAGGTTTTGAGAGACTTGTTTCTAACATATCTTGGTTTCTAGTGCGCAGTGTAATCATCTCTAATGAATTCTTTTCAAACGCTTAATCATTTTAATGACTGCTTTTTCATTAGTGCTTTATTGATATAGCAATTAATTAATTAATTGTTGCATTGGAGTAACTTAGGAACTCAAGATGAATGTCTTGTTTTAATAAAGTAAAAACTTGAAGCCGTATTCAACGAAGGCAATGACTTTCTTGGCTTTCCATATGCATCCTTTTAATTCGTAATTAGTCCAACTTTTCTCGGCGCTGGGTAAGTGGGAGATGGGGAGGGAGTTTTATTGAGGACAAAGTGGAGCTAATTCCTCGGGATGAAAAGGATTTAACTGAGACAATGGTTGACGGGAAAAGCGAAGATTTAAATGAGCCAAAGAGCAAGTTTTGTCTCGCCCCAAAACTTCCTCTTCAGACAGTGGGCAACCAGAACCATAGCCATCCGTTTCTACGGCCTCGCTCGCCTCTCCTCCACCTCACTCATGATTCCTCGGATCGCTCTCCCTTAGGTTAATAAAAGTGGGGGATTAGTCTCTGCTCCTTTCCCGTGCATCATCTTCCCCCCCCCCTCTCTCTCTATCTCTACATCTCTCTGCCCTTGTCATCCCACGATTATCATCAGATTGCGCCGTTATTCAGACAAGGAATTATAAAATCACTACTAATTTCGTTTCGATAATGGATTCTTATAATCTTTTCTTCGAATGCATCAAAAAGCTTCTTTACGGATATCCATCCATGATTTTCAGCGAGATGCGCAATATTGATATAGAATATTCTTCTGCGCGCCTTATAATTAATCATAAAAAATATATTTTAATTAAATGACAAATTTTTAAGTGGATCAGCGCATATATTTATATATTTCACCCAACAAACTCCTGTCCTCGCCCAACATACCAAGTACTTCCTCATTTGTTTTCTTCTCTGTCCATTTAACCTTCTCCATTCTTCTCCCCACCCACATTTCAAAAGCCTCCAATCTACGTCTATCCTCCTGCTTCAATGACCACGTTTCCGCACCGTACATAGCTACGCTCCATATCAAAGTTTTTACGAGTCTTTTCTTAATATCCTTACTCAACATCCCTCTCATCAACTCCCTCCTCCTTGTGAAAGCCTCTTTGCCTAGCGCAATTCTTCTCCTTATGTCCCTACTGCTTTGACCGTGTTGGTCCAAAACACTTCCGAGATACGTAAACTGTTCTACCTGCTCTAGTTTTTGCCCTCTTATTATAATGTTTAGCTTAGCCTTTTTCTTTCTAGAAAATCGCATTATCTTTGATTTATTAATAATTATATATATATATATATATATATATATATATATATATATATATATATATATATATATATATATATATATATATATATATATATACTCATATATACAGAAACATATATAAGGAAAAGGGATAGGAACACGTATAAAGGACGAACACAATAGAGGTGGGGAAGGCGGAATCGAACGGATCACAAGAGTAAAAATATTTCCTCAACCGGGACTCGAACACCGGATCTTTCCACTTGCCGGGCGGATGCTCTTAACCACTTGAGCTATCGAGGATATGTAATTTACCCTGAGATCCGTGGGTCTTATATGTCGCCAAGCGCCCCGATTCTTTAGCCAAGAGATGGCGTCAGGGGGCTGTTTCACCCACCAAAGGAGAAATAGACAATACACAAGAGGAAAGGATAGTGGTTAGAATTCATACAACATCATACAGGAAAAGAACAGTGCGTTTCGTGGCACGCATAGCCAGAAGAAAGAGATGAGCCACATTGGCCAAATACACATTCAAACACGAAATCCCACCAAACGGCGAATAAATACTCATATATACATATGAGTATGACATATATGGTGTTCGAGTCCCGGTTGAGGAAATATTTTTACTCTTGTGATCCGTTCGATTTCGCCTTCCCCACCTCTATTGTGTTCGTCCTTTATACGTGTTCCTATCCCTTTTCCTTATATATGTTTCTGTAAATATGAGTATTTATTCGCCGTTTGGCGGGATTTCGTGTTTGAATGTGTATTTGGCCAATGTGGCTCATCTCTTTCTTCTGGCTATGCGTGCCACGAAACGCACTGTTCTTTTCCTGTATGATGTTGTATGAATTCTAACCACTATCCTTTCCTCTTGTGTATTGTCTATTTCTCCTTTGGTGGGTGAAACAGCCCCCTGACGCCATCTCTTGGCTAAAGAATCGGGGCGCTTGGCGACATATAAGACCCACGGATCTCAGGGTAAATTACATATCCTCGATAGCTCAAGTGGTTAAGAGCATCCGCCCGGCAAGTGGAAAGATCCGGTGTTCGAGTCCCGGTTGAGGAAATATATATATAGAGTTCTGATATATATAGATAGAGATATATATATACAGAGTTCTGTCCTTCTCTTCCTTGATAAAGGTGGCAACGACCACCGAAAATTCGAAAAATAGTGAGTCTCTTTTTTGTGTGTTTCTGTGTTTTTGTCTGTGTCCACTAGTGCTAAGTGTCATATATATATATATATATATATATATATATATATATATATATATATATATATATATATATATATATATATATATAGCCCCTCCCGGCGGCGGCGAGGTAACTTCGTCGTCTGCCAACCCAGTGGTCACGGGTTCGATGCCCACGATTTTTCCTCCACCAAGGGCTAGGTTGTATATAATTATCAAATATGGTTATAACAATGTTTAACGTCCGATATAAAGGTCGAAGTGCTGGTTTCGGACTAATTTTAAATAAGTAAATATATATACATAAACATATATATATATATACATACACACATATATATACATACACACAGTATGTGTGTGTGATTATCTATATATGTATAAATAAATAAATATATATATATATATATATATATGTATATATATCTTTAAATAAATATATATTTATATAATAATATATGATATATCCTCTGTATGTTTATACATTTCCTCTTCTTTCAACCTTTTCCTCCCTTTCCGACCCTCCACACGGAGCGTTGTAATCCTCACCCACTAACACATAATTTTCTTGACCCGCCGAGGCGGAGCTTTGACTGCCTTGACTGCCAACGTAATCCCTAAACGTCATTGCCACCGGAGACCCAGTCAAGTGGAACCACGGTCGTTATAAAAGGAAAAGAGAGCAGAAACTTTTTCTCACCGCCCTCTGGGGTGCATTCTTGCTTGTACCAACCCGACGCGGAGGGATCAATAGGGAATCGCCCCTATTTATCCTCAACCTCCTAACCACCCGTCACCTCATTGCTTCCTTTACTCCTTTTTGTGCCCTCGCACTCATAGCCACTCCATTCCAACCGAAGGCCTCTCCTTCTATCCCCTACCAGCCAGTTCCTTAAGGAGTAGGGAAGGAGCACAGAAATTACCCGCTGATAGATATGCGGCGAATCTCCATCCCCGCGTGCATGGCGAGAATCGTCCGCGCCACCTTTGATTTCATTACTATTCACTCTCGTCGACCTGTGTGTCCTTTTATCCCTTAACTCTTCTTATCGCCTGTCTCTACTTCTAGGTTTTATTGTCTGAGACGCCTTCAAAATGCCCTATCACTATTGCACGCCGTTGCGCGCGCACATTCTGCATTCTCTTTCTAGTTTTTTATCCCTGACGTCAATTTTATCATCCGTCGGTCAACGCTATGGCGCCTTATCCTTGTTTTTCCTTCCTCACTTCCACCATCCATCATCAATCTCCATTAACTTTTCTTATCTACCAAAACCTTTCCGTACATTTCTTTTTTATGCATTTTCTATTATGAGGTTTCGAAATTAAAAAGGCAAATAAGCACAAATATTGGAAAATGCGGCGAACTCATTGCAATAATAGCCTTTGACAATAATAGCATTGGGTCAGTCTATTATTTTACTCTCAGCAACTGTTCTATTTATATGTATGGTAAAAATAATCAATTATAGGTGCACTCGTGTCTGCTCACAGCGTAAGTAGGAACGGATATGGCACTTATTGCGCTGCGTTGAACGTCAAATTTTGATTTCGAGGAACAGCGGGAAATGCCGCGACAGATGCTGGGGTCATCCACTAATTTGCATTGCAATGTAATAATTTAAAAAATTTTCTTTGATAATTTCAAGGAAACGATTGAGCAAGGTTCTGGTGAAAGTTGTCTTGCATAAACTGAATGAAATTATTCCAATACTTATGTAATTATTTCCCATGTGAAGTGGAGGTTTACTCTTGGCAATGAGGAAACAATAGCAAGTTGGAAATTTCGTAATGCGCTGAACGCGACGCTAGCGTTGTAAAACGTTCTGCCCGTTTCCATGTTTAGGTTTTCGGTTACATGAAGGAAACTGCCGCTGCACGGCCAAGAAGAAAATGAAAATTGTGAGATACACCGAAATGACGGAGAATAATATCGCAGCACTTGGACATCATTGAACGATTCTAAGGCGATTGGGGCTAGTGTATGGAGAAGCAATTCCATCTCTACATCTTTTCTTACTACAGCCACTCATTTCACTCCCTCAAGTCTTCATTTTCCGTTCTACCTTGTCTAATTCTCTTCCTCTCAGTTTCTCTCCATTTATAAAGCTACATTCGCCATCGATCACCTACTTACTCATTCACGCCGGGCCTTAACGCCTATACTGAATTCAGAAGCAGATAGGAATGGATGGTTTATTCTCACATTTAAATGAAAACGTGAGATTTTACTTACGTCTGACGGTTGTGATTCAGCCAGGATTCCATAATTCATTTATTCCAGTGGGCGTACAGCCAAGATTTATGTTGCAGTCGTTGTTATGAAAACCTTCAGGGAGAATTCCGAACGCAATTCAGTACGGTGAGATGATATATCGATATGTTTATTTCGGTTACCTACAAAAAGGATTCCCAAAGCGAATAGAAGAAGAGATGTACGCATCTAAATTGTCATAGTAATAAAAAGGATTTCATGGACCTCCGCAAGGGTTTTGTTATTTGCGTGTATTAAAAAGGCCTATATCTGAATATATGTGGATTTTTGAAGTTCAGTTTATTATTGATTTTAAAGAATTCAGTAGTAGAGCTGCACTTTCCAATATATATATTTTTTAACGAAACCGCAGATTTGGTTTCTAATTCCCGCCAATGGATAGCCCATTGACTCAACATGCTTTCAAAATCATAGGTCGGCCACGTGGATCCATCAAGGTTTTAGAGCGAAATAATAATCCTCTCCTCGAATTTTTCACTCTCGCACTCCAATAAACTCGTTTCAAAGCACGCGATATGGCTTCGTAATTTTGTTTATCCGCCGATTCCATCGCAGAAGTGTTTTCGCGGGTGATATGCAAACGCTAAGTGATTAATCCCAGCCGGAGTGCATGCATGTAAATCCGCCCGGCAGATATTTTGAAATTCACAGAGAGCCTGTGACCGTGTTTTTTTGCGTCAGCACCATATGCTCTAAGAAAATAACAATAAACATATCTCCAATGCCTACGCGAACGTTCGAAAAATATATGCGCTCATAGATTTATTTTTCAGACGAAATTATTACTTCATAAAACCGATTTCCGTAACGAGAAAAAAAAACTCTTCGTAAATCCCCTTTCGACTAGTCTCAATACGCAGTACTATTATTCTCCTGCCATTGTCTCACTTCCCTCCTCCATCCCGCCCCTACTTTCCAACCAGCCACCTCCTCTCATCGAGGGAAACGAGATTCTCACCCCTTTCAGGCCGTTAAACTACTCACCGCCACCCTTTCCCAGTCCGTTGTCACCCCCTCCAACCCTTCGCCGCTTCCCATCTGTATCTCACACCACGCCCACTTTGCTCGCCTTCACAACTCTCTCAAGCTTCTCCCTGCTCGCCACCCGCTCTCAACTCCTATCCACTCCCCTTCCCATAGCTTTTCGATCGAATCTGCATTCGCAGGAGGGCAGAGACAATGAGATTAGCGCAAGCCCAGCGGGGCGGAATGGGTGCCATGGTGCTCTGCCGTGGGCGGGGCCACGGTAATCTTTCGATACACGTCATCCAACGGTCGTAAAACGAAAAGCCATTTTAATTTTCCTTTTCATATGCTGGTCCCTTCCATCTCTTACTCTCACTCTTCACTTCCTTCCCTATCTCCTCGTGACACACGCACTCACTCACCTGACGGACTCTTGTTGTCCGAGGTTTTGGTGATCTAGATTAACCTTTCCGTTGGATGTTTATAATTCGTCGGTACCAGATAAAAGAAAATGATTCAGTTTTGCTCCGAGGATGGCAGCTCTAAAAACGCGCTGAGCTATGCTTATATTAGTACAAAAATTATATCAGTGTGATAGATGTAACCTGCCTTGCGATAAGTAAATATAAATGAAGGGATTTTGTCGTTTTACTTGGAATTGCACACTTTTTTCCATTTACGAGAATATACGGAAATCCTTTAATGATCTTTTTTTAAAGAATGAGAGCCTGGGATTTTAGACGAAACATATGTGTGCATGCCTGCAACGTTGGCAAAATTGAACTCTTTCCTCCCATTCTCCTACATATGTTAGAGGCGAGTCGCATGTTGTGAATCAGACCAAATCCGTCTCATTGTTTATCATGAGATATTTTAGGAAGAATTTTGGAATGGAAATTCACACATTAAGGGATATTATGTGGCATATGAAAATTACCTCTTTAATACGCAAATTTTGTCTCTTGATGCAATCAGAAAAATCTTTTTAACGCATTATTTATCAATTCTATTATCTTTTGAAAGAGAATTTATGTAATATATGGTATCAAATATGCGTTATATTATGTGTTAGTAATAATCCTCAATATAGATATTTGCATTACTTATTTCCTCTTGAAGGCGTTTGCTACAAAAATTGAGTAACGTAAGAACTACAAAATGTTCTGTGCAGAGTGAACAACGGAAGCTACCTTAGCAGTACCTACATCCACATAAAAACCTCGTGATCCACCAAAAAGATGTGTGACAGGGGTTGCAACACCACGTGGGAAGGGCAAGTGATAAAGAAGGATATGGAAGAGGAAGGAAAAAGAGAAAAAATATTCAGAAAAAAACCGTAAACAACGTGCAAATTTGTATAAAGCATTATATAAATTCTTGTGGATAAAACAAATACGTCCTACTTGAAAGCTGCACTTATTCCGTTACAATTTAAAATATGGTGTAAATGTCTCTTGTAAACATACTCACCTGAAACGTACGTTTCACAATTTTCTAGTCACCTCCTCAATCTCAGCAAAAGGCCTTCGGGTGCAGTAGGGAATATTTTTTATGTTTATACGGTTCAATTACGAAGCCCTTTAAGTAGCCATCCAATGCTCATGACCCTCCAAAAGAGATATATTCAAAATGTGAACTCTCACTAACTTCGGTAATATCCCCGGGTTTATAATAGCTTTGTGTCATAAATTGTCAAGCTATTTTTCTCAAAAATATAAATTTTCTCTTGCATTTTGTTTGCTTGCTCCTACATTTTAACGCAGGACCAAAATGTATATTTTATTTTCACGCACAACACAGAAATTAATTGCCGTCATCGACTCATAATGAACTTTTCTTTGCGAATTAATTCATTTTACTCACTTAATAATGCTCTTTATTTTATATCTGGTAAATATCACATATGAAACTAAAAATAAATTTTAGAAATGGATAAAAAGTATATGCTTTCAAAGAAGTAATATTTCCAGGAGCATAAGCCAAATATTTCAAATTCACGAGTGGAAATAATCATGGCCATTATTTTTCGAACTGGGAAATATTTCACTAAATGCAAACTCCAAGTTCAATCAATTAGAAATGCGTCGAAGTCGGCATTTCCACGGAACACGTGTGGGGTCATAAAAAACTGCGTCATCAATTTCTGTCCCCTTTTCCCTCTTTTTTCACTCTTTCTCTGCATTTTTTGCTTACGCTACCTCTTTCGCTCTCCTAATCGTACAAACTCCCTCCGTCGTTCTTTTCCTACCATCCTCTCGGTTTCCCATAGCTGGGGAAACTAAGAATACTTACATGTCTTTATTTGGAGTGAATAAATTACTTTTACATTTGCAACACGTCAAAGGTATTTATTACCTAAGTTTTCAATCACCTAGAAAACAATAGTAATTAACCGAAAGTTTGAAACGCCAAAGTAATTATACATTTGCCTTAGGTTATATGTTTGAATTCCATTTCAAAGAGTGACCACGTATACATGTATTCATATTTTTTACCTTACTATGTGGCGGTCATTCATATTTACCATCGTTGCCTGACCTATTTTTCTGGAGTTAGCACATCCGTCATATTTATTTCAATTCTTTCTCGGAAGTTTGGTTCGCTACCCTTGGAAACTAGGTCCGCTCTTTCCTCGGCCCGTAACTTGGTATTAATGTGGGGGTGTGTGCCATATGTGTTTATATCTGTATGAACTGAATGTGGGCGGGTGTATGTTTCTGGACCACCCTAACAGGAAAAATTTGGGAGAAGGGACTATAGAGTCTCAATTTCACCCAAATACTAAAATAAAAAAAAACCATAGACACAGTAATCAACCCTAAGGTCGGTTTAGTTGGTGATGGTAGAGTTCACCCAGTACTTAGCCCAGACGGCGTGTGAAATTCACACATCAGGGTAGGGGGCCAGTTCCTTTCCCTGTGCCGGTTATGGTTTCCCAGGAATATCTGGTACCCGAAAAATCACATAGCTTGGGTGGAGCTGCAGGTGCCCAGGGAGGCTTGCAAGAGAATTGAACCCGGGCCCTTCAATCAGTAGTCCAACGCTCCACCCCCTGGACTACCGCGACCCACATGCTATAAATAACGTAAATAAATAAATAATAGGATTTTGTTTCATGAAGAAAGCAAAACGTTTACATTTGATGTATTCTACTGTTTCAGGCTTCACTTCGTGGTAGCATCTGTTATCCATAATAAAAAGACTTTGTACTTTTCCAGAGATTTTTATTATAAGGTACAACGGACCAGTTTCCTAGGGTAAACCACGGCCCGTGTTTTCAAGTTTTATCCTATAACTTTTGGCTCGAATACTCTTTATCGTCCCCCCCTCTATACCTTCTCACGTTCGATTCTTGTGGTAATGCCAGTACATAAATTCGCCATACTGGTTTCCTTGTGGCTTCATCCTCTTCATTTTGGTCGAACGCTCCGGCCGGAGAGAGGGGCGAGTAGTGCGATCGGGAGGGGCACTGGGTGACAGAGTGAGCGCAAGGGGTAAGTCAGCTGGTGCCCATGTCGGGGTGTGGACTGAAGCGAAAATAAGGGTAAGGTAGGAGAGCAGGATTTCAAAAAAATATATCGAAAAGGAATGAGGAGAGAGCATGGGGGACGCGGTAGAGAGAGGGGAGACTGGAGGAGAGTCAGGTGAGAGCGAGGGAGGGCTCTGGTTGGTGGCATGGCGTAAACGTGGCGCGTAGTTTGTTAAGTCGGTGGGAACGGTCAAGGGGGTGGGGACGATTGGGGAGGTGGAAGCAAGGGCTGGGGGCGGGAGGGGGACGAATGTCGGCGCACAGCGGGAATGAGGTAAAGTGGTGTTGACGCGAATGACTTTCCGCGGAGTATGCCAAAGGTGCGAACTCTTTTGCGCTCGCTCCAAGTTCAGCAGCGTGCACACGAATTCACTGAGGAGGCGGGAGGGTGTGAGGAGGTTATGGTGGTGGTGGTGGAAAGCGGGTTTTTCGTCGGAAGAGAAAAAGTGCTCGAGAATGGCGGGGTCGAGAAAAAAGGGAGGGGAGAGAGGAGAGTGGACTGAGGAGAGGAAGGGACAGGAAAGGATGGTCAAAGGAATTGGAGGAACGCTTGAGGATGGAAATGGAAAAGAGGGATAATATAGGAAAGGAATGGAACGGAATAAGTCCAGATGAGAATGAAGGGAGAGGAGCCGACGTCAAAGGGAACGGGTTAAAATGAGAGAGTGGGAAAAAGAAAAGCGACGCTGCATATATGAGGCAAACATACGTCTGTTTCATCCGATATTAAAGCGAAGGGTGCTCTATTTAACCACCCAACGGATAGTCGGGTAATACCTCTGTAACATGCCAATGAACATCTATGGCCGGAGTAATTATTAAGCCTCTCCAGTCTAACGATAGTTACTAATACATCCATGTGACATCGAAATAATCTTCCTGAAGTCGATAAAGGATTTTTATTTGCGTGAGTAGTGAGCATAAATATCTTTTATAATGATGTGACTGATTCTACAAGGCTACGGATTTAAGTTCTCACTTTTTAGAATATAAATTTAACTTCAGAGTTCTAAAAGGTTGAGTTTTAATTTTAATCTTTTTGCAAGCACCAAAATTATGATAATTTTTTCGAATGATATACATTTAATTTTTACGCGGCTTTCGCCGCTATGTTAGAGAAATATTATTTTACCTTATTTTAGGCTCTAATAAGCCCTAGATATTTACAAAAGGATAATATTACACAGAAACGCGTATGATAAGATTTGGTTTTCTCTTCTGATTTGACTGAAACCGACGCAGAAATTTAGCCGAATCTTACCACTTCAATCAAACGGGTAACGAGTGAATGGGTTGTTCAAGAGTTTTAACAGAGAGCATTTAAAAACTCTTATCTAGATGCTCATTTACGATCAAAAAGTAATGGTAAGACAGCTCAATTGAAAGGAAACTTAACTAACGTTATGTGGCGTACTAAAATTGCCTATCCCCCTATTTGCAATGTAAATAAGGAGAATAATGTGTGAAGAAAGAGTAAATTGGCTCGAGGATGCCGTCAAATGCTGACAGTATATAGGGGAGTAAAAGTAGTCCGACTAATTTCGATACCTAGGTTACCAATTTTGCATTTCCCTCAGGTGAGCGAATGTATGCGAAGATCACGGGACGAATAATAATTTTAGACTTAAGGGGCAAGGAATCTGTCTTCCCAAGTCATGGTACGTCGCAAAACAGATCCCATAGGAGATGTAAGAGGGAGAAGAGATAAAGATACCTGGAACATGAGAAAGATGAGGGTGAGAAAATTTTACCGTCCAGGTAACAGGAAGAGACCGTGGGGTTCGATGGACGTCTGCGCCTCTCCAGCGATCGTAGGTCCCGAAGGTAGAAACCGTTGGAGGAGTCGAGCGGGGCTCCAGGAACGGGGGGTTATTGAAGGCTGAAGGGTTAGAAAGTAGAATTATATATGCACTTTGTTGAGCACGCAGTTTAACGTGTGACTTGTGCGCGATGGGTCCCCATCGTTTTGCCAGTGCACGAGTACACCCGGGCCCTTGCCGCTACTACGCAAATGTAATAATGATTGACTGTTGTTTTTTAATTTCCCTGGCACGGACTACGGGATTAGATTGCATTGGTGTGCAGCTAAGCGTGTTGATGAAAGCCCTCCGTTTCCAAATTGATGGAGAGGGATTTTGGATCGGGTGCTTATTGCGTGGAGATATTCCGCATCGAACGCTCTCCTCTCATTCGACAAATTTGTACCGGCTATGATAATTCCAAACCGAACGAAAAAATTCGTTTTCTTCATATTGCTTCAATTTTGATACATCCCTTCCTTCCAATATATGTATATATATATATATATACACACACACACGAGGGTCATCCGGAAAGTAGTACCCGTTCGTGCCGCATGAAGTGCTGACGACGCGAGTAGCCGCTGGACGAGGTCAGATAGCTTCAGTGGCTTGTCTGCCTTCTCTGAGCCAAGTTGCGTGACGCTAGCATTGCCTGTGTTGTTTCTGTGATTGTTTACAATGTTTAAAAAAATTGAGAACGCCGCCAGTTGTGAAGTGAGGGCAGTGATTAAATTCCTCAATGCAAGAAACGTTCGCCCATGTGATATTCATCGCCAATTAAAGGAGGTGTATGGAGACAATGTAATGGACGAGTCGTCTGTTCGGCGGTGGTGTCGCAACTTCAACATGGGGAGGGGGAACACACACGACGATGAGCGTTCGGGGAGACCGTCTGTCATTACAGACCAACTGGTGAGCTCAGTTGACGAATTCGTGAGGAACGATCGGCGCGTCACAATTGATGACATCTGTGAGCATTTTCCCAATGTTTCTCGAACAATTGTTCATGAAATTGTTAAACACCATCTGCATTATACAAAAATTTGTGCAAGATGGGTCCCTCGCAAGCTTACAGATGAGCACAAAACCAAGCGTATGGCTGCAGCACTGACGTTTTTGGGACGTTATTCTGATGAAGGAGACTCTTTCTTGACTCGCATAATTACTGGTGACGAAACATGGGTTTGTTATGCATCACCTGAGAGTAAACGACAGTCAATGGAGTGGCATCATGCTCATTCACCAAACAAACCAAAAAAATTCAAGACAGTTCTCTCCACCAGGAAACTCATGGCAACCATTTTCTGGGATCGACGAGGTGTATTGCTTATTGATTTTATGGCCCGTGGAGACACTATTAATGCCAATGCGTATTGTGAAACATTAAAGAAATTACGGCGGGCAATACAAAATCGGCGGCGAGGTCTATTGTCTACTGGTGTCATTCTCGTTCATGACAATGCCAGGCCTCATGCAGCTGGGATAACACAAAAACTTTTGCAGCAATTCAAATGGGAAACTTTCGACCATCCACCGTATAGCCCGGACTTGGCCCCTTCAGATTTTCATCTCTTTACAAAGCTTAAAGACTTTTTGGCAGGAAAAAGATTTGACAGCGATGAAGAACTTAAAGAAGGAGTGACCCTGTATCTCAATGAGCTGGCGGCGAAGGACTATGCAGCAGGAATACAGATACTTGTCACACGTTATGACAAATGCCTTAATTTGCTTGGAGATTATGTTGAGAAGTAGTTTAAAGTATCCTCTTTCAAATAAAATTTTTTATGTTTGTTAATATTTACTTTTGTGTCTTTATTTCACGAACGGGTACTACTTTCCGGATGACCCTCGTGTGTGTGTGTATGTATATATATATATATATATATATATATATATATATATATATATATATATATATATATATATATATATATATATATAAATATATACACACATTTATTTATACACATATATATATATAAATATATACACACATTTTTATATACACATATATATATATACAAATATACATATATATTTTTACACACACACGTATAAATTCCATTTGTTTGTATTTATACGGGTCATCGGGTGATTTTATTGGATTTATTTTGGCTCTAGCCCTAAATTTCTTGTCGCAAATTTGCAATTGTGTGTGGCTGTTCTTGCGTCAGAAATGTTACGTAGATTGGTTGCGTGGATTAGCGCAGAATGGTATTTGATAGATATTTGGTGGAATTCCGTATATTTATTTTGTAAAGCGAGCATACTCAAATAATATGCCTGTATTTCTGTCGGGAACGTACGAAGTTCACCTCAAATTTCAGTACATTTTCTTCCAGGTCTCGTAATGATACTCGTACGTGGATGAGGTAATTAGAGATTGCACTCGTATTTGTTCGTGAAGCACGAGAATTTAGTTTTAGCCTGCAATTAAAAATGACGTAATATTGTGCGCAGTAGATAGACGGGGTTTTAGCACTCCATATGTGTGTTGATTGAAGAGGGGTTCGGGAGGGATTTGTCACAGAAATCATCATAATGGTCCTCTGTCTACCTTAAGGGATAGAATATTGTTGGCGGGATGAAGCTAGTTCCCTGGAGGCGATGGCCTGGTGGGTGGGTAGGAAAACGGAGGTCAACTTGATGGACGTGTAGAATTGGGGGAAGTGCGAACGGAGATTCATTTGTTTCCCGAACAGAGCCTTCGAGTGATGTTGTGGGATTCGATGATTGAAAAAGACTTTCTTCCCCCTCGGAATCGACCTACCTAAAAGAAGCAAGAGTGTGTGTGTGTGAGAGAGAGAGAGAGAGTGAGAAATGAAGGGAGGGAAAAAAGGGAGTGGAAGGCAAAGGTAATGAGACAGAGGGGTTAGGACAGGGAGACGGACAATCAGGGGCTCTTTTATAAATAGAATTGGGTCCATTAACGAGGAAGTAGGTTGGGAGAGGGGTGCCATTCTTCTTCTTCTTTGCGACATGAAAACGATGATTATTTGTTTCGTGTTTTAAATAGTCCGAATCTAAAAGAGGCTTTCTTTCATCTGAAGGATGTAATTAATCAGGAAATAATGAAAGGGTTTTTGTGACTCTCGACGTGTGGTCCGCGGTATCATTTAAAAATCCGACGCTATTAATCTTTCCGATGGATAGGCTTTGTTGTAATATAAATTCCACCTACCGATGGCAGTGAATAAAACAATATTATGAATACATGGATGTTATTTCATCCTTTTATTACGAAGAAATTTTTATCACCGGAATGTCAAAGGGAAATATAAATTGGGAGCACATAAGCCGGATAAAAGATGGCGTTTAATTACAAAGCGATCGATGAAATAAGTATTCTGATAATTCTTTTTTGGTATGCAGATAGTCTTTGGCATTGTTCATATTTCTCAAGGACGGGTAATTATCAACAGATCAAGTTCTGGTAGTATTTTGCTCTGGTGCATCTCAAGTACCAGAGCCTGTGTCAATACATTTCGCGTGAAAGAACAGTACTTTTTACTCATTTTTCCTGAAATGTGTTTAATATTTTCCATAGTATGAATTTAACTTCTCTTTTCATGATGTACATTTACTGTACTTTTCTTTTCCCCAAGCAACCCAGTATAATATTTCTCTGGTTATCTTCTCCCAGCAGCGTTGTTATTTATTGGTGAAATATTTAATGCATTTATAAAGGTTACTAGCTTAATATTTTCCCCATATGCCCATTTATAAATACCCATTGATCACTAAGATGCTTGAAAATTCTAACATATGACGCTGCCACAATAAATAACTTTTTGCCACTATGACGATCTCATTAGTACAGTCCCCATTTTATTTCAGCCTCATTGTTTGACGGATACTCGGACAAAACGAGTGAATACCATAATGCGGAGTAAGAGATTTTTTGAATCTCAATCGGCTATTCATTTTGATTTCATCTGCGGAAACAAGTGGAGTTTGCAGACAAACACCTATTTGAGAACTTCGAATGGCGATTGAAATTTCGAATCGGGGGCGTTTTACATAATCCCGTGAGGGCGCATTCCCTCTTCTGCCCTCTCTCGTCCGGCCAAAAAATACGAGCACCTCGAATGAATATTTTACGACCATTTCAATCGGGGTCTCCTTGGGAGTCAATGAGATGCGTTTGTCCGCGGCTTTCACGCCGCACCGGGTCTCCTCGCAACTCGCCCAGGGTAGCGCGGGGCACGTCGTCGGGTGGAGGCGGTGGCGACGCGGGCACAATCCCACCCAATTGCGCCTAGTCGAGTGGAGCGGCCCAATAAAACTAATTCCGTCAATGAATTCTTGATTTGCCGCAGAAGGAACTCCGTCGCTCTTGCTCTATTTCACCCATTGTTCAGGAAGGGGTCAGATGGAAGGGGGTCGCAAGGGACTTCTCCCCCGCGCCCACAATGGATTCCCTCTCCGATTCTCAGTCCCCGTCGTTTCTAATCCTAGGGCCTCCTCCCACAACCCTTCCCACCCCCAGTGTCCATCAGAGGGGCGCCAGAGCATATGAACGGGCAGAAATGGGAACACATGGGAGGAGGGGGTGTCAGAGCGGGCCCACCCGCCTGGATGGGGCAGGGCGGCGGAGCCAGCGGGAGACGAGGAGTCAATAAGGCGGGGATTTTTAAAACTCGCGTTCGAAGAAATGGAGGGGTGAGGGTGCGATGGTTTTTGATGAGTTTGAATGGGGGGAGGGGGTTGGAGAGAGGATCGAAAGTGGGTGGAGGTTGTGACGGCCATGGGATGGCTGTCGGGAGGTTGGGGAAGAGGCGAAGGTTGGATTGGGGGGAGGGGGGGCGGTTTCCGAAAGCAAGGGACGCAAGTGGCCGGCCGGTCCCCCCGACTGAGAGCCGTTGATTGGAAGTGAAATGAGTCAGTGATTAGTGGGCGATGGGAGGTTTGAGGGATGAGAGAGAGGCGTCTGTCTGTGTGCGTGTGTGTGTATGTGTGTATGCGTGAGAGAGAGGTGGTTGTAAAGGAGGGTGGGGGGTTTGAGGGGATGGGATTTTAGGCCTGTAGTGAGTGTGTCGTATTTGGGAGAGGAAATTGTGAAGGACTTATAAAAAAAGCGGACGGATGTGAGGGGTTGGGGAGGTCATGGGTTAACGCGTCAATCACTCCCGGCGCGCACTCCTACTCCCCGCAGATGCGCCCTCTTCAACTCGCTCAAACCAGCCCAACCCCCACCTCCCATCCACCACCCACACTCCTCCGTCCGCTCTATCCCCCCTTCCCACTTTTCACTCCCGAATACCTCCCCTCTTTCCAACCTTTACATTGCCTCTTTCCCTCGTCCTCTCCTTCGACTTTCCGTAACTTTAATTTGAGCTTACTCCCTGAGTAAATTTGGTAAAATTCCTCCATGCTATTACTCATTACGTCAACGATTGCTGTCTAGGATTGCCTTTGGAATTTTTTCGCCCGCCATCCTGTCGTTCCCCTTAGTTGCTTTACTTCGTGGGTTTTCGTTATAATGCCCAAGGGTGTTCTTACTGCCTCTCCCCACGAGCCATATTTCTTTCATGGGTTCTACTCCGAGTCTGTATATATTCCATAACATTTCGAGTGGTAACTCAATGATAAAAATTTACAGCGTGAGCATAAATTTATTTACTGTCGGAAGGGAGTTTGCGTGAAAGTTTTTTTTAACAACTCCAGACTCATCCCTTGGAGCGCATCACTCAAAAAGTTTGTCCTGGATCAATAGTTTTACTTTCCCTAACTTTTCCCACCCGTTACTCAACTTCTGGTCATTTCTCTTTTTTCTTGAAGGTTGAATGGGCTCACCTCTATACAGTACTACATCCTACACTAAAGAAAAAGCAGATTACGTTTCTCGTACTGCACTGTAGCAAGAAGGCTCTTTCAGCATGAACATTATGATTTGAGACTTCCTTTAATGGATAGGCCCTATCTCTTCCATTTCACCCCATCTTTCCTCTTCTATTTTTCTCTTTCCCTTCTCTATGCATCTCCCACTATCCCACTCTTTTTCATTCTTATTTATGCTTTATTTACGTTCTCCACTCATATATTTTACTGTTTTTATTCATCTCTTGATGTTATATCTTTCCTTCATACTTCCAGAAATTTTCATTTTATCATCCTAAGATCAATCTGTTGTCCTCATTCACTATTCAAGCTCCATTTCGTGCGTGACTCCACGTATATTTCTCCACTGCATGCCGTCCTCAACTGTAGGTATATTGCCATTGGCGGTATCTTTTAGTGACCTCTTTATTTTCGTAACTGTGACTAATCTCACAACCCTTTAATGATTTCAAATTGACAGATTTTTGCTTCCATATCCGTAAAAAAATTGCAGTTTATAACGTCTTTCCGAATTAAGTTCAGTTTAGCATTTTATTTTTGATAAAATAATGTTCTTAAAAATTTTCACTCTTAGGAAAAATTCTATTCTAACTTTCTTTATTCAATTTAAACTGGTAGAAATTTCCATGTTGGTTTGGACAGTAGGTATAACATACGAAGTCAAATTATAAAAAAGAATAATTATATAATGCATTATATAGGTGGGCACAAGTCAAATTTATGCACAGTATTCCTAAAATGAATGCATTGGTTCATTTAGAGTCTCTAGAAATGGACGAAGAGATTCACTTGAATGATTTTGATCCTAAAAATTACCAATAGTTTAATTCTAAAGGATAGAATGCTCTAAGTTCTAATAGGCGTCTCACATGCATATTTCAGCCAAATGATTTCGCCTGTGATTTAAAAGCCTTCTACAGGTATGTAGTTAAATATTCCTACTGATATAGATTATTGAATGTTATAAAAATTGAAGAATTCAATTACAAAAGGTAAAGAACTATGTTACTAATCTTTAAAGAGTATCAATTGTCTTCGTTGTGATTTATTTAGTAATTTTATTCTGTACAACCACATATGCTCTTTGGGTAGATATGTTTACATGAATCAGTGTAGCCAGTATATTGATGTATTATTTCATGGAAAAGTACCCGGAAATTTATTCCTCAGAGTTTCTTTTATAGGGTATTTTAGAACAAGTGTTGAAAGTGTTCATAATAAAACGACAATTTTTAATTCTAATTAACCGCACCTACTTTGTAAAGGCTGATTTTGGAGATAAATGGGCGTGTGGAGCTGTAATTACGCGTATTTCTTCGATAGAAATTTATTTATATACGAAACTGGCAAGCAAATTCTTCTTTTTTTGGATGCTTAAAATATGTAACCGTTTAAATTGTTTGTTTAGAAATAAAGTGTCTCATCCGAGGCTACACTTTTGTTTGTAATTTCAATGGTATTTTTAATATAGGCGAAATCAACATAACTACGTGTGTTCTAAAGAGCCATAGAAATGCTGCTTAAACTCGTTTGTAGAAAATGTCTTGATCGATTATTTTCAAATAGCTGGAGTTAATTTCACCTCAATGTGACGTCAGCGTACAATTAAACTGAAGGAAGGAGCAAAATGCCCTAAGGATCCCACATTTTCCTTTTTAAGCCATGTGGCGAAATTGCACGGAGGTTTCATAAATGCATCTCTGAATCATAATTCCATTTCTTTCCTAGGCTATTCATAATTACGGATCCTGACCGAGAAAAGTATTCCAAGGAGCGTGAGCTCCTTCCCTCCGGCTTTCGTCCCATATTTTTAGTCGTGTTCCAGGATCCTTTCATTTCCCGCACAGCAATGTATTCCTCTTTCTCATCTGGCACCCACGCTCCCATTTTTTACCGACGTTTCTTACCCACATCGCCATTTCCACATTACCTACTCCTTTCCCATTCCATAATTTTCCTTTTCCACACCAACTCCACGCTCAGTTTTTCCTACCTTGTCTCCCTCCGCCCCACTGACGAGGCCAAAAACAAATACTCTCCCCATCGCCAAGACCCTTCACGAAAGTACCTTTAGCAACACAAATGAAGGCAATTTTAAACTCTAAACAAAATAGTTTTCATTCCCTCAAGATAGATAATACGTTCGGAAAAGTAGAAAAATATTTTTTCTTGACGCTGTACACATTTTTTGAAGTCGCTCATTTTTTTGTCCTGAATAGATTGGCCAAGAGACAATACGAATGTCGGTTATGTGTGGGAGATTCTAAATTTTCACTGTTCTAAAAAAATCATTCCCTGTATTAAAGGATTTCTATTATGGCGATTGAATGAAGTACTAAGTATTTTTATAAATTGTAATATTCTTTTTAGTGACTCTCTGTCTGTCGCTGTTGATAATATTAAACTTATTATCAATAGTAAAGAGTTAAACTGGAAACGAATTTGTTATGTTTTGTAACCATCCTCGTTTTCCCCCCTTAGACTAGGTTAAACTGCTTGTTTTACATGATTGATCATAATCTAGGATTCTTTTGGAAAATTATTTTTAATATTTAACTTTTTAGAATGTGATAACTTTCGATGATTCAACTGCAAGAAATCTGTACTTTATTAAGCTTTGATTTTTTATGTATTTTTCTGATCTCTGCATGAATCTAACCTATTTTCACTGACTTATGTGCCTGTGACTTAATTTGGCTTCCATTGAAATACGCACGTGTATCAGAAAATTAGTTCCACTGCACCAATGTGCGGTGTTTTGGGGAGTCTGGGTTTAGTGCCTCTGATGTTATTTTGGGCACTGAAAAAAATTTAATTTGACCAATTACGAAGGCAAGACTGTTTCTATCCAATCTCTGCAACTCAATTTGGATTAGTATTGGTGATAGGGTAAGTTATTCATTAGCTTTTAGCCCTCTCGCACCTCTACGAAGAAAATATAAATACGACTTTTAAATGGAAATGTTAGCCACATGCATCCGAGGTTGTCATCCGATGATTTGCTGAACACCCCGAATGGTGGGTGTCCTTTCCGTACTTCCATGTGTAACTTTTCTCATCTTCCTCATTTCTCTTACGTCCACCAAAAACTTCCCTTCATGGCTTCCCTCTCTTTTATAATCCTCACCAATTTTCCTCTCCCACTACACCCCTCACGTTTCCTGCTGCTTCATCTTCCTCCATGGCCTCATATCTCCTCCCCCTCTCTCATCTCTACCCTTACATACATTAACAGATTTTAAGGGTTTTTGTTGGGAAGCGTCACAGGTCGCTTGGCTTGGGAGATAAGCCTTACGCCCGAGAATTCATTTCCCAAGGCGCGGATTCCTCTCAAGGATATCCCTTCTTGCCAGTATCTCTTCTTCTCCTGTCTAGCCCTCGCTGTGGAATAATGCATTAAGAAATCCTGCTTCCCCTTATCCATTCCCTCCCTCCTCCAGAGCTCTTACTTACACCGTAGAGTCGCTCTCTCATGCACCACGATAGTCGCGGTCTACTGCCTTCCCGCTAGAGGGGAAGCACCTCTCTATGCGAGATGTTATGCGTGCGTGCGTGCCAACAATTTTTTTTCGAGCGAAATTTTCGGAGTCGTTTCTTGAAACTTGCCTTTTCTCGGAAAATGTTAAATATTTTGTCTGAAGTCAGATGTCCTTGTGTGCTTGTCTTCGTGTGGCTGCTCTCCTTGAAGATATTAATGCCATATTTCCAATATGTTTCATTTTATCTTATTTATTATGACAGAGTGTGGTTTTGGGACCGGGCGGGGATTTAAGGAACGGATTTGTTTGTTTTGATGAGATCTAATAAGTAGGCGAAACGTTTGAAAGTACATCTTAACCAATGGGCAATTGTGAAAAGGGTTGGTAGTGGAATAATGGTTTTTGGGGATAGGGTAGAGGTTTTGTAGGATTGATCTCAGAGACTCTAGACCAGGGAAGTATGTGGTACAAATTGAAATAGGGTGGGCTTCTGCGGTGGATGAAGGTTTGGAAGTGTAAGCATGTCTTCGGAATCTTTTTTTTAAGAGGAATCCAGGACAACCTGTTAGAGGAGGGAATGATGTAGACTTAAATGGAATTTATCAAGGAAGTCGGGATGGTTGCAGATTCCGTGTCCTCTTGTGAAAAGGGAATAGGAAATGGAGCCTTTGGTGGGATATGGGTGGAAACTGTTATAATGTAAGTATTGTTGGTTGTTGGTCGGTTTTATATGCACAGAAGTGTCAAATTTTTTGTCTATTAATAATACATATATATCTAGGAAGGTGATTTTGGAGGAGGAAACGGTAGATTTGAAGGAAACAAAGGACGAAGCATTGAGGTCGGAAATGTACGTTTTCAAGGAATCAGTACCATGTGGCCAGAGAAGGAAAATATCATCATCTTAGCCACAATAGAGGTTACAGGGGTTGTTTTATCAGGAATATTTTCTCTGCGAGACCAAGAAAGAGGTTTGCATAGGAAGGGCTGAACCTGCTGCCCATGGCACAACCAAAGCATGACAGAACCAGAGCCAATGTGCAAGTAGAATTTATTGTTAAAGGAGAAGGAATTACGGGTTTGGATGGAGTCGGAAAGGCTAAGGAGAAATTCTATTCTGGGCTTAGGGCGTTGGCAGAGGTAGTATTGGAGAGTGGAGAGTGGGGAATGGATGCATAAAGGGATGTGGCATCAATGGTGGCCATGGTAGTCTCCGTATCTGGGGGGAAGGAGGTTGATTTTAATTTTTGTTTATGATTGTTTTATTAATCATCCGTGTATTGAAGTTTTGTTATATTTAAAAAATACTGCTCAGAAATGGTTTATTCTTTATATTTATTATTTCAATACTGCAGATCATTATATTTCCATTTCATGGTTTGTAGATTTTTTAAATGGCCTAAGTTTTAAGTTTCCCTTCCTGTGTATACCTAGAACTTTTATCAAACCTAACTATTATAATTAGCCCAGTATGGGGTAAGGATAGGAGGCAAATATTCTTTGTAATAAAATACTAGCATTATGTCTAATTAAAAACCAAGGCCCTCGGCGTATTTGTATAAAAATAAGACCATTATGCTATTTTTTTGCTCATTATCTTTGGGAAGAAATAACATATATACTTTTAAAAACGTCAGCACATGGAGTTGAGTTATAAGAATGTATACATATCTCCAAAAGTCAAATTTTTAGCGCGATAGCATATGGTGGAGCATATCAGTGGAGCATGTTATGAGTACATTGTTGTGAATCTTCCGAGTTTCACCTGCAAGAAGAAGGAATATGAGTTTTGCTGTTATTTTGCTCGGCTGAGGAGAAAACGATTTTAAACGAAGTAAAAAAGTCTTGGGTATTTAAAAATTAATGGAATAAAAGTTTGTAAAAGTGATGGGTTGCCCCACAACTTTGTGACATTCCTTCATTTTCTCGGGAGTTAAGCACCATTTGATATTCAGATTTGGGATTTAGCCAAGTTTGTTTTGGGTTCAGGAAAGGAATAATTAATGTTTTCTGTTCCAATTTCCATGCATAAGGCAACATAAAACGAACTCATTTCCTTAAAAAAAAAGGAAAATTATTGTGAGGCTCTAGAATGTCGAGTAACCCAGTGTTTGTGTGTAGTAGCGTGCTTTTAATTCTGCAAATAATACAGGAAACAGATTTTAATAATGATCGGCTTTTAGGCGTTCTTTTTCCGTGTAACCTCATCGCATCCGTGAGATCACAAGTATAGATAATCCATTCATTACACACCGTCGACTCGTGGATTTATTTTCTATTTCTCGTTTGCACGTTAAAAGATTAACAAACCCTTTTGATAGAAAAATATTTATGTATGTGGTATTCGCTGCCGTAAAATTTATTCGAGATAATTTACATGCATAATAAGGTAAAAATCACTGACGTTGAAGTAACGGCATCCCTTAAATTCCTATATGCTCGTAAACTAGAATGGTATATTTTCCTCCGAATCATTGATTGTGAAGTATCATTCATTTCATTAAATTAACGGTATATGTACCGTGATAAATCACACATATTCTCCAAAACAACCTAAAAAATCAATTATGTAGAATGCTAAATGATTAACAAAATAATATTCCAATACACCGTCACCCTTTGGGCGATGCCCAGTCCATTGCGGAATATCTTGTTTCAATATGACAACTCGGTCCTAAATCCCACTTAATTTACTTCTTCGTTATCAAACATTTCGCATCGGCACGCAAGCCATTCTTGTTGGAAGATTCAAAATTTATATCCCATTCCGACCGAGGGAAATATAGAGCGCGGACTTCGATCCACAATGCCGGTCTACATTACCAGGAGTCGTAATGGCTTCCTCTTTTCCTCTGAGTTCCCGTGGTACGGAAAGGGAGCCACCTTTGATAGAATTTTTTGAGGTGACTAAAAAAATCTGTTGCTGCGTTTCCAACACGTGCGGACGTCTCTTAAATATTTTGAAACGGAAGTCGGGGACAGTTCGGAAAGTACTCTCACGTCAATGTATCCCATCGAGGATTATTTTGGGATAAAATAAGTGTTAACGGGGTGCCAGTGCGAGATATACCACCCATAACAGAAAGGCGGCAATCCCAAGGCAGGATGAGTGAGATATTGCCGCGGGAGGAACGAAAACCTCGAAAATATGAGCTCGTATCTCCTCTCGGGTCGGACACGGCCACAAAGGGGGTTTATCAATCCTTTGACAAGGCCTCCCGAACCCACGGTCCCTCTCCGTCTCCCCCGCTCTCCGAGCTCTCATTGTTTCCCACCCGCGGACCACCACTCCGAAATCCTTCCCGCTCCTCCCGCCCGCATCCAAGCGTGGGTGCGGGGGTGTATGTTAGGGAGGGAATGTGTGGGTCGGGCTGGTCGGCTATCCGGCGAGATATCCTTCCGCCTTCAGACGGATTATTTTGGGGAGGGTGAGTCCGTGAAGGGCGTCCGGAGTTGTTGCCGAGCGGGTCGTTGTCATGCCGAAGCGATGGCGGTGTTGACCGGGAGGGGGGAGTCTAGCCACAGGGAAGGGCGGTCGAGGATAGGCCTCTTTCCGTTTCTTTTTTTCTTTTCCCCCTCCTGTGTCCGTCCGCGTCTACCCCTTCTTCCACAACACGTCCCTCCTTCGCCCGTGTAATCCGAACCTCCTTAAGCGCATAGCTGCCGAGATAAGGGTGCCAGTCCCCTCGACCCCCACCGCCATTCTCTTCCCTCCGTGCCCACTCCCACTCCTCGCTGGGATTTACGCAGCACCTTAGCAATCCCTTGTGTGCCACTCCCCCCGCAACTTCACTCCTTGACCAACACAGCTAGTCTCCCTCCCCGAGAGAGTTTTCCCCCAAGAGAGTTTTCATCCGAGTGAGGGAGAGCGGGGTCTTTTTCCACAACACGCACCTCTCACCCTCTCTCCTTGGTCCTCTTCCAAGGCTTACCTTATACCTCCCCCCTTGTGCGCATTCCTTCCCCGCCTAACTCGCCACCTCCCACCGACGACAGCGAACGATCGCATCGCCCCAACATTTCCTCCCGTGGTTATCCTCGTGTCTCTCGGTATAAGGTTCGAAAAGCAGTCGTCATCCGACTTCCGATTTAATCCTTTTATTCCGGGCGACTTCATCGGGGAGGAGAGGCGGGGCGAGTCCTCGACGCGCGGCCGGAGATGTGTCCGGTTCAGAGGTACCGTGGATTTCAGAGCGATGGGAAAACAAAGAGGGAGGCGGGATGTAGAAAGCGGGAAGGCAGGTGACGAGTTCAAAGGGCGCACGGAGCCATGGTCGCACGCCCACCACCGCCGCTACAGTGAGTGCACTCCAAATAGAGCCCCCGTGGCGCGTCCTCTCCTTCCTCGCATTATACGTGCGTCGCGTACCTTCGTCACCATGAGGGCCTGAGGAATGCTCGCATAAAGCAGTGTAGTGCATGGAGGATCGGGTTTTTGTGCCGCGCGTGTGGGTGACCCTTTTGAGCGCATGATGCGCGTTCCATGCGCTTCCTTGGAGCAGACGCAAACGAAACATCTCCTCCCTGTCCCAATCGCTCGATGACCGAGTTGTAGTGGCTTTGGTATCTTGTCTAATGATTTCATTGTCTCTCGCGGATTCTCAGCACTAAGAGGTGTCGCGCGTTCTACGGGGCTGCTTTTGACGCTCGGGCATCCGAATTGCACGGCGTGGATAAGCGACGCGGGTCATCGCACGCGTGGCCCGGTTACTGGAGTCGTTTCATGGGTGACCCCGCATCGTAGAGACTCGGCCCAGTCTACATCTACTTAATGCCCCGCAAGCCGCCGCAAGGGCGTGTGGCGGGGGGTGTTAGGACACCACCCGTAATTTAGAAAGGAAAAAGAAAAAAAAACCGCATGCAATAACCACAAAATCATATATCCAAAAAAAAAACATGGCATACATTCATGCATGAACACTTATACCCCACACACATGCAAACACTCAATCTACATCTTACATACACATGTACCTGAAAGTATACCTACAGCTTTGCAGTGTTTAACTTTGCTCCGACTTGTAAATTCAATGTTTTCAATATTTCTAAAGTTTCTTACTATTATGATTTCTGATTGTTCGGGGAAAGAATGAGTATTTGTACCTATCTGTCCTGGAATCTATCTCCCTTAGTTTATCTTTGTGGTCTGATCTACCTAAGTAGTGTGGGGCCAGTCATGGCAAAAGGGAGTCATCCATTGTTTCAATGTATTACTTTGAAATGCTCCAATCGCCTGAAGACTTTAGCGTTCCTTCCGGTCCGTAATATTCATAAGACAAATGTCTCGCAAACCTTGGCCGTTAGCTATTTAATAACTTAGTTTTAATGCACGTATACCTTTTTAAAGTATGGATAGAAATACTTTCTGAAATAGTTTTATACGAGTGCTTTTATCCCGTATTGTTTAATAAAAACTCTTTTTGGTTCATTAATGAATCACAAGAATGATCATACTGATTCAGCAGAGCAGTACCACAGTTCAGCTAAAGTATTATTGCATTCATGTGTGCCCACATCCCGGCATTTATTAGGAAAAAACAAGGTTAAAGTTGTTGGATATCAGACCATGTATTTAGGCGTGGATGAAAATTTACGAGATTTAGTACTCCATCGAGCGAAAGTAAAAACAAGACAATTTAATGTGTTTTACTTTCCGCAAACGTTTTAATATGATGATCTGGAATCACGCAGTAATTCTATTTAAACTGTGCACGGTAAGATACACATTATAATATCATTTTTATTCCAAATTTATGATCCTAAATTCCATACAAAATTGAGCGTAGCTATTTAAATTTAGAACTTAGAGATTTTTCTCTCCATTATACCAGAATTATGCTACGACCAACTAGTCCGAATTGAAAGCGAGTGAAGTTGTTGCTGGAAAATCGTGGCTAAACTTAAAATTAAATATACTTTCATTTCCTAAAAAACAAATTGAAGAAAACATTAAGAAAAGGAAGTTGTAATTTTAAACAATATACGTATAATATTACCTATTTCCGTCAAATTGAGTGAGCAATTAATTTGCATATTGATTATTAAACAACCGATACATTTCCATGCGTTTCCCTTGTCTAGGTTGAATTAATGGCGAAAACCAAAAGATCGTAACTCATGACTTTGGCCACCTTTACCTTTTCCACTTTTTTGCTGGCCATCGGAATTTATATGCATCGATTTTAATACCATCAGCCCTCGTAAGACACGCAAAAACATGTTGGACCACCAAGTCACCAATTCGTTTGTTCCATTGCGCACCCGGAGGCCAAAGGTTTATTACCTACCTTTTGTCTCTCGAGAGATAGCGAGTGAGGGCCAGTTCTTCCTGTCTCACCTTTTATCGCTTTTCCCCCTTCCTCCTCCAAGCATTCCCCCAGTCCTCATTCTCCTATTCAACATCCCGCCTACTCAATCTCGCTGGGCAGTGTACTTGATGACCAAGCACTTGTCCCTCCTTCCCCCACAAACATAACTCCTTTCTGTTCTGCTGCCTTTCTTCCTCCTCTCGAGTTTTCCCCCCTTCCCCAAACTTGTCTTCCTTCCTCCCTTCGCGACGGTCTCCACTTACACGACTTAGAGGACCTTTAGTCTTTGTTTTTTCCTTTCCATTCGCATCAGCCCGTCGAGCTGTAATTTCAGCTCCCGTGATCCCACAAAAGAATTTTCGAAGGAAAACAAACCCAGAAGATGTATTTCTGACAGTTTTCCCCTCATGGATCCCTCCAGGTAAATATGGTGTAAACCAGAGATCATGGGTTGTGTCAATACGTAGCGACTGACGCTATGACCTCATTTTTTTATGTTTTCGGTCATCAATCCTCGTGTCATCCATATCTCCCATAAATTTTTCACTTCTATATAGAAAATGTGGGTCGTTACCCAAAAACATAATTTAACTTTAGGAAATAGACATCTTATGAGAAATAAAGTTGAGAATTCTCTGCGGGAGATTTGAAAGACTAGAGAGATGCTGATATTCACGAGCGGGCTGTGGTTGATGCATAAGGAAATGTTTTAACCAAGAGAGAGAAATGGACTAGTTGGTTTCCGCATATTCAGTATGATGTGTTTTCTGCATCCTAGAGTTGAAGTCATATATTAAAAGTTCATTAAAAATTGGGTATGCATATCGAATATTATTAATATTTTCTGCTTAGAGCAATTCATTCATTTATTTAAATATTTTCTAAATTCTAGCATTGCGCTACGAAGAATTATTTTGCAAAATGATGGTAGCCTTAGAAGTAATAATATTTAAAAAAACATATGGTTGCAGGAAAGGAAAGGAATTGTGATAGGTTAACATAGTACTGCCTTGTGCAACATTACCAGCGCTTTGTATAAAAATATGCTTATTGTAAGTGCTAGAGGTTTACTTACGCTGCCCGAAACAAAAGGAATGTAAAAATCATGATCTATAGGTATTCTTTTTTTTCTATGGACAGAATTTATCCCTCGTTTCGATTTTATGATCTCTATCATTTTTACGTCAGCCAAGGCATTTTTTGATGGTGTTATAAAAATTTATGGAGGGAAACAGCGGGGAGAGGAGGGAATCGGGAACATTTATTCTCATGCACTTGTCATGGCTCCGTTATCATGAAGTAGGGCTTACGAAAGTATGCGTACGCTCTTGCTGCAGCAGCAACGGAGACAAGTCTTTCGGATTCGGAGTCCGTCGTAACAGTCCCTACGAGTTCCTAAATAATTTTCCCGTTTAGGGTATTAAGAAATGAATGAAGACGAAGGGAAGCAGACGAGATCAAGAAGTGAAGCTAGTTGGTGAGAGAAGAAAGGAGACAAGATGTAACATGCTCTTTTAATAGACATTCTCGCTAAGCTCTCAGGAAGCCGCTTAGAAGAAAAATTAGGTGGTGCTTTCAAATTGGAATTCCAAGGTTCCTCTTAAACAGCGATGTATTCGTTAATTTTATTTGTTTATACATTATTGAAGGCAACCTGGTGTCATTAACAAGGTTTTATAACGCTGTCTGAAAATTATTGCGCATCTTCAGAGGCCGCTCCAAAATGGTTAATAAATCTAGATCCCTTTTGAATTTCACTGATCATTAGCGGAACTCTTAATAGTTCATTCGTGTTATAAAATGCTTATTTTTTATTCTCTCAATATAGCTCTTATCTTCATCTTTATCGATCTAGGAGTGCATGTCTCCAGATTATCTAGTATACAATAATCTTCTCATCAGTTAATTATTGTCTTAACCCTGTATCTCTGTTTAATAACTCACAGACGCATTATCTAATTTCAATTTTTTGTTCACCCAAAATGTGGTTACTTGATGCTATGATTTGATTTTAATTTAATTTATTCCTCCACACTCACCATATTCTTAATTTTACATGCAAATCTAGCGAAGAAATAATGTTTCTTTGGAACTGATCACCCCCTGGTTCCTGAAAATTGTTAATCTCTTTATTAGCCTGAATGTTATTTTTACCTAGGTATCCTCATATAAATCAATTCGCGTGGTTAAAGGAGAGTCTTTCTTTTGTGTTTTAATTGGAGCTGCGCTTGAAGCCTCAATAATAAGGCCAATGAGGCCATCTCGCACTCATTCTTTCCCCAAACAATCAGAAATCATAATAGTAAGAAACCAAAGTCACATTAGAAATATTAAAAACAATGAATTTACAAGTCGGAGCAAAGTTAAACACTGCAAAGCTGCGAGATATACTTTCAGGTGCATGTGTATGTTAGTTGGTAGTTTGAGTGTTTGCATGTGTGTGGGGTGTAAGTGTTCTTGTATGAATGTATGCCATGTTTTTTTGGGAATGTATGAATTTTTGGTTCTTGCATGCGGTTTTTCTTCTTTTCTATATTACGGGTGGTGTCCTAACATCCCCCGCCACACACCCTTGCGGCGGCTTGCGGGGTATTAAGTACATGTAGATGAATGGTGTTCACTCGAAACACGCATCTAGTACAGTTTTTTGCTCATTCGTGCGATCTTGGAAAATTTGCTTGCTTCATAATGCCTTTAATGTATACCCTTAGAAAATATGCCTAGAGTATAAATGTGCCCACACGAGTGAAATACGTTTGCATGAATATACTATATTTATGCTTTGAATTGAATTTGAAATCATTTTGTGCGAAATTCCCTAACAAGATTTGATTTTAATTCTTCTATTTTCTACTTAATTTTCTGTATCCATTTCCTCTTCTTGCCTCCACTTTTATGCCTTGTCTTTTTGCTATATTTCCTTCGCTTGGCAACTTCCACCCCTGTTTCGTCCCTCAAAACTTTCTCGCGAGGGCGAGTTAAAGGCCTTCCTTTGCCACCTCAATCCCCAAAGCATCGGGAATGAGCTCCGAAGCGCGGGACACGAGGGACCGAGCGCCAGGCGATTTCCGGAAGGAAATGAGCGCTCAGGTTGTAGGGGAAGTCGACGATGGTTGGTAGGTAGGGCGGGGAGGTGGGGAGAGAGAGAGAGAGAAAATATTAATGTTGAAACGGGAAAAAGGTGGAGGCAACAATTTATTAAAGGGAAAAGGATGTTAAAAAGAGAGGAATGGAAGGAAATGAAAAGTATGCAAAGGTTGAGTAGTCGGAGATGACAATGGGAAGTAGAGCGTGGTTGAATTAAGACGGGTGAAGAAGGGTGGGGCAAGAGTGTAATTGCGGATGGTATTAAAAGGAACGACTGCTTGTCAAATTAACTTAGTTATTGAACGTACACCCCGCTCGTTTTGCAGAGCGTGAAACACGTAAATCATTCACAAAGACATGCAATCCATCAACGTGATGGAAGAGTTGCAAAAGTATAAGATATTTATGTTGTGATGTATTACTTTATTTTAATTATATTTCAATTACTTTGTATATTTTACAACTGTTAGAATACCCTGCCTTCTCTATTAAGCGTACACCAAAAAAATACCGCATCGATTTTTTTCCTAATTTTCTTCCGCGAAATATTGTAAATAAATACATGCATATTATATATATTTATTCATAAATAATAATATAAATAAATATATTTGTACATGTATATATATTATAAGTGTATTAAAAGTTATCTATTTTATTTGTGTTCTATTGTGCCGTCGAAATATTATCCATATATAGTATATATATATAAGTTAAGGAATATTTTTAAAAGGTTTTAAAAATGAAAACCAAGTTTAACAAATAATTTAGGGTAAACTGTGTAAACATCTTACACTCTCAAAAGATCATTGTAGGGCCCAATTTCAATGAATTTGGAGCATAACTTAACATTTGTATCATATTTCTGGTGAACGATTAAGGAAGATCAAAGATATTACCATTTGAAATTATTTACTTAGCTAATAAATAATTTTATGAATGGAGAAGTACATTTATTTTCTAAAATTTATATGACTTGAACTAAATGTATCCGAGTAATCTGATGATGATGGTTGAGTTTTTTTTAGCTATGTTTAAAGCCTCTCTACCTACAATTAGTTACATTTATACGTAGTTTTAGGAAAATGGTAGCCGATGACCGTGAAATGAACTTTAAATTTTTGAAAGCAAAGGTTTTAATATTCAGTCTATTTCAGGCTCGACTAAACTGACCGAACAGTCCTAGTTCCTAAACGTCACATTGATGTTTTAAAATATTCACAAAAAAAGGGTGGTACGAGAATACGTTTTTGAGGCTAGGGAAAGAAGCTATCGGTGTAACGATTCTTTCTTCCCACTCTCGACGCTAATCACAAGGCAAACAGAGTTTAAAATCTTTGTTTTGGCCTCCGCGACCGGAAAAGAGCTGCGAATGGGATGAAAGATTTACGAAGGAAGAGAAATTTTGAAGGAATTGAAACTGAGAATAATGGTGGGGGAGGGAATGGCGTGGGAAAGGGAGGAGGGCCGAAGGAAGGAAGGACAAGGAGAAGGAGGGCAGGGGCCGAAGGGCCGGCTGGCCAGGTATGGCAAATGTTCAGGGGGGTGGGAGGAGACGGATTGCGGGGGTGAGCCGAGGTACGAATGGGGTAATGTGAAGCGGATGAGAGGGAGGGAGAGATGAAGGGGGCCGGGATGGAAGGATCGGGAAGGAGAGATATGAGGAGGGGGGGGGGGAAACCACTGGGGAATGGAACTTGTGACTAATGGATCAAATGGGGCGTAGCAGGATGTTGAAAGAGAGCGGTGAATATTGAGGATTGGAAAGAATAGGACGAGGCGAAGAGAGCAATTGGCGGTGGGTGCGGTAGCGAGGGGATGGAAGTGGGGCCGGGAAAAGGTCGGGGGAGGGAGGGGCGGGACAACGATTGGTTTCAGCGGGGGTAGGCACAAATACTGATTTAGCCCACACCTTTGTGTCTCTTCATCTCCTACCCCCCCCCCCCCCCGGGGTCTTTATTTCCACCTATTTGGCAGGGGGTCGGAGAGGAAGTAGGGTTGTATTCTGATCCCTGGGATTCTTTGAAATGAGGAAGGGGAAGGAAACGTTTCTCCGAATGGGCGTGTGTTGTGCTACACGCATGGAAGTTTGTTGTGAGCTTTGGCACGGGTTTGTGAGTTTGGGAATAATTCAAGGATTTGGGTTTGGTGTATCTGGGCGTCAAGAGTTTCAAATTTAGTGGCAATTCGCGTGAAGGCGCTTTCATTGTTGGGATTTCCTATCAAAAGAATTGCCAAATAAAGGGAAGGCTCCCGCACTCCATCCCCAGCAGTCCCCGTAGCGATTTATGTCGGTCCCTGTAAAACCGTGATTAATTTTGGAAAAGGGATTCGTAAATCTAATTCGTGTAACAAATAAAAAGGAGAGAATAGTGAGCCAATGGTAAGAAATAACGGTCCTATCTTGGATTATGGACTTACACCTGGGAATTATTGCTCATTGGCCGGGGTTTCAGGTGCTGCAGCATCATCACCTCGGAGCGCTATTAGACAATTAATCGGAAAAGGGCAATTTAGAAGCGTAAATCTTTCTCGCCCATTAATGAAACGAACTCGGGAACTTAAGCAGAAGTTCTATGGCTCCGAGGTGTGCGCGTAGCTCCTGAAAATTATTGACTCGCTTCATACTTCGTGCGCCTGCTTTATTCCCCTTGGTATCCCCTTATATGCGTGAGATCGGCCGTGGGTATTTGTTCTGGCCAAGTTTGTAGTAATTATAGGATGACGCATGCGCGCGCAAACTTCACCGAGCATCTTCTCCGTAAACAAAACTTCGTTCAGCAGGAGCACTGTCACATGGACTTTCTTCCGCCTGTCACCGTGTTCCTAGCAGAGCATTTTTCGCGGGGCACTACCTTTTAATTTCGGCACCCGGTTGGAATCGACTCGAGGAGAGAGGGTTGGTACAGAGCATTTCACGCCGATAACATTTTCTCGGCCTCCGGCGAAATGTGTTTTTCGCCGAAAATCGGCATTATCCAAGTTTTTAATTGCCACGATAACGTTTTCTCCCTTTTGAAATTTAAATGGGGCTTGAGTTATAGCGGCGCGCACACGGCATCGAATTTTGAGGGAATTATAAGACGCCGCAAAACTTCGGTTGATTTAATTTGAGCGCGCTGGCAGATGAGTTGAGCCAAAGGAGGTGTGGATTAGTAGTCGTAGGGATGGGTGGGAGAACTGAGAGGGGGACGGATGAAAGGGCGGCGGCGGAGAGAGAAAAGGAAGCGGGAAATTAGGGATTTAGGTGGGGAGGGCGAGAGGTGGAGAGGGTTGGAAAAAACGATGTTTGAGGTGGTGGGTGGGATTGGAACTCGGGGGGAATGGGAGATCTGAAGGGATAAAAGGTCGTTCTTGGGAGCGTTCCACGCAGTAGGGGTGAGGAACGGGAATGGAATGGTTACTTTGTTTGCCCCCTCCCATATTCCTCTCCAGTACATACGCTAAGGACAATGAAGGAGGCCCAGAAAGTTACCATCGGAGGGAGGGGTGCTGGAGGCAGCCGAAGTGGATGGTGGTTGTTGGGGGTTGGAAAGAGAGTAAAGATTTTAAGGGGGAGGGTTGTGTGGTGGAGAGAGGAATAAAGCAAGGCGGGGGCGGAGAGAGACGGAGAGTGGGGAGGGAGGACTATGAGAAATAGCGGGAAGGGGTGGCTTAGTTCGAGCGTGTTCCTTCAGATGGCGCCCATAGCAATAAAGCAGTGTGATAGATGGTAGATCTTGGGCCGAAAGGGAAAGTAGAGGTGCATTACTAGAGGGTACCTTAGCAGAAGGTAACCAATGGGGGCTTTGGGCGTTTGGTGCTGAGTGAGGCGGCGGTGGATGGAATGGGAGGGAAGGAAATCTCGTTCTGATTGGGGTAGGTTGGTTTCGGGGGTGCATTTGGGGGACGGGATAGGGTTGTGAGATATATATGGGGTAAGTTGTCACAAATGAGACTTTTCTCATAAGTTGGTGAAGTTTTACAGGCAAGAGGGGATAGGTGCGAAAGGGACACTTGAGTGCTTGGGTGTGTTGGGGGGTTAAGAGACAAGGAATGGTTGTTGTAAGGTGTGAATTGGTGCGTTTTGGAAATAGAAATCGGACTTAGTAGTGGAGGGAATTTTGAGCGACTGTACTGTAGATATATGGGGTGTATCGGACACTGTAAACCATTTGTTTAGCATTTTTTATGCATAATTAATATCTTGTCAATTTAAACGATTTAATGGATTGGTGAATTCGGAGGTACCTCGAAATAACACAGCAATCTGCAGCGTGAAATTATTAAATATTTGCTGAATAATTTCTTCTTCATATTTCATTGACCATAATTAAAATGAACCGCTGTAATTCAGAAGTTAACTTTTTTCCCAAGCATTGGCAGTCTTGAAGTCGAGGCGGGAAACCCGAGAACCTTTCATTTTGTTTATTCGGCGGGATAACCTGAGGACTTTCGTCAATAAAATTTGCTACACGTACGGGCGCACCAACTCCATTTTGTTGTACCACTGCATAACTGGTATCAGTGCTGTAGTAAATGGCGGGAAAAATTGTGGGTAATTCTTCAAATACCTCGAACAGAAATTATGTGACATAGTGGGGAACATAGATCTCCTGCTATGTAATACTTGTATTTGAATTTAAAAAGGCATTAGATGGAGTTGAAGCAAGAGGATAGCTGTCTCCTGAAATTTGCAACGGTGGAAAATTGCCAGATGTAAACAAATTTGTAAAAGGGTCGAATTGCCCCCTTCATCTCAATTTAACCCCAATCATTACGGCATTGAACATCGATCGTTTTCATTTGCGTAATTAAATAATTGGGAATATCAGGGGTAAGTATTTTTAGAAGTGGCGCTAAATTAATTCGATTTAAGCACGAGTGCTTACTAGGTAAAACATTCTTTTTTTTGAAATATTTCATTAATTTGGTCGACACCGTTGACGTTAAAGTAAAAAGTTGTTAAAATCGGATTAGGGTCTTCTACCAAAGAAAATGGAGATCCGAGTAATGCATCGAATGTCTGTGGTTTTAATATCCAGATTGGCAATATGTTCGTAGACACATATTGAAATTTTGATTGTTAATTATCATCGTTGAATTTTGTATTTTCATCCCATATTTAAATATTTGATCAAATGCTTGGCTTGGCATTAATTTTAGGCGCAAATATGACATGTATAACATTATAGGTGGATATCGGGTTTCATCTTTGGTCACGGTCGGTTAATGGCGTTTGATAGAAATAATAATATGCAAAACTAAGAATAATTATAAGTATATTCGAGCAAGGAAAATGTATTTTGAGAACTGTTTTTAATGAAGTTTATTACTTTCGCAATTTCAGCTCAATTTTACTACAAAAATGTGTCACTTCGAAGTAGATTTATAAAGTAAATTGGGGTCGTTCGATCATTTCTAGATTCTCTTCTTTTATTTTTTAGAGCAACAAACTTCCTACTCACTAATTTCTCCACTTTGTTGGAGCATTACTACCTTGTTTATTGTTCAATCGATAACGTTTAATGAAAGGCCGTACGAATGAATGAAAGGTGCTTTTCTGGGGCGAGGCACCCGAAAAACCCCAATCAACCTTGTGTGACCATTACCTTGCACGTTGCGTCATAATCATCATTTCCCCACGCCCATATCACCGCAGACGCATCCATTAATCATCGCGTCTCTCGATTCAACAAATGACTCGAATCCCCGAACCTTTCGTTGGGATTCATGAGCTACGGTGACTGGCCGTTTCTGAGATCGTTAATTCGCGTGGCATCAGCGAAAGCCTTTCATTGCGCTGATTTCGGTGCTGTAAAAAGGGGTGGTCGGAATCGGGGGTCCAAAAAAGGAGGCTAAAAAAGATTCAAGTGTGGAAAAAAACGAGCTTTGGACTTCATGCGATGTCGAAATCTGGGTAATTAGATTTCCCCGGTACAGGGTTTGATCCTACTTATTGCTTTCCTCGGATTTTAATTGCGTTTTTGAGGAGAGTCTTCTATAGGCCGGTGGTCTGGAAGAGGGATCGACAGGATGCCCAATCTCACAATCAGCGTGGGATGATGAGGCAGGGGCTCTTGGATCTTCTTCCCAGCGTGACCAGCAGGTGGTAGCATGATCGGAAGGTTATTTCGAGCCCGAACCATGCCCGTCGGGAAAAAGGAGGAGATTGCAGGCGGTTGAGGTTCCGTGAGAAGATACTCTGTAAAATTACGTAGATCGCTAACTCTGAGGTACAACTTCACCACTAGCCTCTGTGATTCCAGCTGAAGTGCCTAGAGGTCTTTATTATGTACACTGGCCGAAGAAAACAGCGTTTTACCTGTAAACTCTTTAAAAAAAAGATATTTTGGCCTTTGAATGAAACGAAAGATCTTGTTTATTCAATCGTTCTAAAAATAAGGTTTACATAAAGGGGAATTGTAAGGTATATATATATATATATATATATATATATATATATATATATATATATATATATATATATATTTATTTATATATATATATATGTATATATAGAGAGAGATAGAATAGAGAGAGAGCTTTAGTGATAAGTGTTAAATGGATATGGGTAGTTTCATTGAAACGTAGGTTAAATAATCAGACAATACCAATTTCTGCATTTGTTGAGTATGTAAAGAGAATGTTATGTGCCCTACGATACAAAATGGTTGAGACGGATCTAATTGAATCAATTTTTTAGTGGTTATTTCCCTATCCTGACTACTACCTAGATAACTCCTAAATACGACACCATCGAAACGGAGATGGCCGATCATTACAAACAATTTCATATGATTCCATTGAGATATTTTTAAACTGTGGAAATTTACTGTATCTAATTTGATATTAGAATAAGCAATTTACCGCTAAGACGTAACTTGTAAGCAATCATTACCCGATGCAATCTAGCCGGCACTTTCCTCTAAATCTTGCTTTTTATTTCAAGACTATTCCTTTCTTGCAGGGATGGGATTGCGATAACTGACATGAATGATCCACTAAAATCTTTTTTTATTGATCGGAGCATCATAAATATTGAGATAACAACGGAGGCAGTGGATTCGAAAGGGCCGGTGAGGATAAGTTGGCTCGCCCGAGGTGGGGCCAATGTCTCCACCTCGATACGCTCGGGAGGGCGGGGGTAAACGAAGTGTGAGCCGACACGGATCTCCGATAAGGCGTAGATCTGTCTCGTTAGCGGCTAACGAGCCTCTTTCGATACGTGGAAGGGAACCAAAAGCGTCCCGGTGGGGAGGAAAAGCCATAAAAATCAGGAAGTTCTGGTTAGAGGTTGGCCTGTAGAAATGATCGGATGGGAGGTCAAAAAGTTGTACTTGGGAGCTCGGGCCGTTAATCGTTTGTACGGCTAAACTTCCTCCGCTCTATTTCTCTCGCGTTCAAATCAAAAGAAAATAGAAGGTTTGATCTTTTTCTTCGGTCGGACTTAATGGTACCGAAAGTAGGGAACGGCTGAAAATGGAACGTTGAATCTATCAGGGTTTTATGGCTCGCTTAAATTAGGTATGGAATACCAGGGAAATTTAGGTGGTAATAAAAAATCGGTGATTGTGATGGGGAACAGTACTTAAGACTTTCCAGGCTTTTATTTCTGGAGAGCACGGTTCGATAAATATTATTTTAACTACCGGTCAGATTTTCAAATTTAATTAATTTGATGAAACACCTGAAACCTATTTTTATTTAGTATTTGAGTCGGTACTAACAGGAAGAGATGAGATGTGAAATGAGAATAAAACTCCTAATCAATAAAACGCTAAAATTTTACTGTCGTTAAACCTGTCAAATTATGATATAATCGCAATTTGGTATATAATTGGTATTATATATATTTTTACTTGATTTCGTCGCGAAAAGTTGCACGCATTCGCGCGAAAGATAACTGAAGGTAAAAACAGTTGATAGAGAACAATTGAGACAAAATGAGCACGAGAATTTATTCAGTATAAAAATGTTCACTGCCGTTTTACTTTCAACGAATGAACGCTTTCTCGTGAATAGAAATCTATCAAACCTCACTTCTCTACCTTTCTCTTAATATCGCGAAATACATTTTCGTGCGCAAATGGGCTTGTCGCGGAGTATCCACGGAAATTGAGGACGCGAAGTACGCTCAACGCTCATCGGTGTTTCGCTATTTATTGAAGTGAGAACTCGGGAGTGTATGCTGAACGTTTGTTTGTTTTCCTTATCACTCTGAATCCCACGTAGCTTGTCACCTTGTGAGCGACCGTCTGAGCTGCAAGTAGTAAAAACCAATCAGGGGGAATCACAGTGTAATATTTCAAGTAGCAGAGTAGTTTAAAGTGGCATTTTCTTGCCCTGATTTAATGGGAACAATGGCTCTCCTGGTGGGTGGTTTTGCATTGTTGTGTTATTAGTTATCGCTCTCACGAGGTAAATGGTCAGTCGTAAATTCTTGCGCTGGCCAATTGAAGGTTTTAGATACGACCCGGGTGAAATATAGTTCATATTTCGGTGTTCCAATCAGATGTGACCGTGTGCATAGAGATTTATCTGATAAACAATGACTTGTTGACTTTTCATATTCAGTAATAAAGTGCTCTGCAACGCGATATCCTCGGGCGTTTCAATGTTTTGTCGCCATACATTGTGGCTTGAAACCAGCCGTATCCAGTATGGCAGTTGAAAGAATGTGCATTGGTCCCGTTTTGATAAGATTCTATAAGAAGATAAGCGCAAAAAAGGACTATTTTTGTCACTAATAACTCGGTTTTCACTAAATATTTCAGTAAATATGAATCGAATTAAATTAAATTTAATTTAATTTAAATATTTATATTTATGTAAAAAAAACTTTTTGAAGATGTTATTGTTTTTACGTAATTTATTTCCTCCACTGTTACGGAAGAAGGGGCAGATACCAGTCATAATCTGAGTGAAGTAAGAGATGAAGGGGAGGTGTCGCAAAAAACTCCCTAAAAAGTCTATCACTTAAGTTTTCCTGAGTTTTATACAACTAATGGAATAGAAATTGTTCTCTTCATCCTTTCATTGAAAACATTCAATAAATAAAATAAATAAATGGCCTTATCTGTAATTCATAAGTTGACTATCTCAATGCTAATTAATTAATTCGTGATAATGTGCCAACTCCGAGTTGAATTTTGCATTAGTTGTCATTATTATTTTTACACCACTCAACGCGCTATTAATTCCAATTATATCAAGGTGTAATGGAATTTGAATTTTAATTTAGACCTCGTGATCCATTATTGCTCACTCATGAGTCACTCATTCTTTGCTTGTAAATAAAAGCAAAATGTGACATGATAACTCATAAATGGTAATCAAGATAATCCTCGTAATATTCTATTAATTATTGTGTGAGCATGGATATTTGCTTATTAAAGTGTATTTTGAGGTTATTTTGTTGGTATTACCATTTATAAGGGAATTTAAACTGTGGTTACATTTTTGGCGTAGGTAAATTCAATATGTGACGATCCTGTTTCTTGATATAACTCGTTTTGAAAAATGTCCTTTTGGTTACTTAATGGTTAATTCAAGCATTACTTTAGACGAATTATTCCTTAACAAACTGAAATATTGCCGATTGAGCACGTTTGACCGTATGGACTGGTTCCTATTAAACTAATATTTACAGGCCGTAAGGAATCCATCAGTTTTTACTTCAAATTTACTTTGACTGTGCTCAATTCGTAAGCGTCTGCGCATCCCCCGAAATCGTAATAATATGTAATCACAGGAGTACAATGGACACTAGTTATTTCCTTTCCTCATTGATATTTGGAATAAGAGGAACACTAAATTATAAAAAGCGTAAATTCCTTAAGAATTGAATCCACATTATAAGATTTTACTCAGACCGTAGGCATATTTTTGCTTTTTTTCAACTCGATTAACTTGGCATAATCTGATTAATTTATCTGGAAAATTTTACAACTTAATAGAACAATACGTGCCAGTAAGATCATTAATCTACTATGAGGGTAATTATTTGATGAAATTACTGTCTTCGAAGGGAACTCTTTCATAATGTGTGGAAACAAAAGCCGCGGAAGTTCCCTTTCCCGGTTTTTTTAAACCGTTATGATCCACGCCAAACTCGTTTGTTGGTGATGCATGGAAACACTGCTGCTGAGCTCCAGCATTGTCATCATATAACTAAAGCATGGTACAGATACATCCATGAAACAGGATACAACACAACGTAATGCCTTCAACTTTGTTCGGGCCACAACAGTAATATCATCAATGCCCAAATATTTTGAAAAGGAAGCTTTTTTTCCCCACTTTCCGAGGATAATTTCCATGGATTAAACATCCGTTTCCGTCCATTTAAGAGATTCAACCCATCTCCTGTTATGTGTTTTTTCACATTTATTCCCTATTTTTTCGATATCACCCCAAATCCATCAAAAATACACTCTATTTATCAGGACTTGAATGCATAACCGCTTCTTTTGTCGGTTGATTGATTGATTGCCATGGTAACCATGAAATATGGAGTCTCCCTCCCCACTATCAGCCCCCCACCAATCCCTCCTCCCGAAAACCCATTGGTTCCCCTCAACCGTTCCCGGAGTAAATCGCTGCTACCATCCCCTACCAACCCGGGTAGAGCATTTTTCGCTTACCCCTCCTCCCCCACGAACGTACCTCCTCCCGCCTTCCGCTCGTTATACTCTCTTGGCACATATCCGATATATGCAATGCCTTCGTCGTCACCACCCACCCCCGCGCTTCCTACAGAACACATACACGGGCTCTCTTCCCACGCCCTCCTCCCCTCCCCGATCCAAGGGTATCTCTTTTCAATCGCTCTCCGCCCCCCCCCTCCCAGGACCACCTCGTTGCAATGTGCCCACGCCCGCACTCTTCTTGTATGCCTTCGCTCCAAAAACTGCTCGCTCGCTCGCTCTTGATGATTTTCTTTCAAGGCTCCGCAAAGGAGAGAGAGAGAGTGGTAGTAGGTAAGGGAGGGGGATATCGAGATAGAGATAGAGAGGGAGAGAGAGAGCGCGCTGGGCCCTTGTCGTTCAAAAACGTGACGACCACCGCATCGGAGCCGTGAGTTTCCGTGATTGATGACTCTGTTTTTATCTCCCTGCGCCTCCTTCCTCCCTTTACCCTCGCCATTTTTTCCCCAACCCACCCCCTCACCCTTCGTTTCTTTACCCTTTTCTTCCGTTCTCCCCATGCTCTATATCTTGCCCTCTTGCTCCCTTTTATCTCTCTGTCTTCAAACCCTCATCCCCCCAAACCCCTCTCTCCCTTACCGTTTCACATGCCCGCAACAGGCTTCTCCACCAATCTCCTCCGCGTCTCCCTCTCTTACTCCTCTCTCCTTCTCCTCCCTCCCGCCTTCCCCTCCCTCATTCAACCATCTCTCTCCTCCCTTAAATTGCGGCCGCCCTCCCCCCCACCTGCCCCCACGCTACCACCCTTTTCATTCCATCCCAAAAAATCCCTTCCACCACTCCCCCTCCTGCACCTTCCGCCGTCCCGACCCCCTCTACCTCAACCCACGGCTAGCGCTGAGCACTCGACTTCCCGCGATTCCAAAGGCTCATCTTTTCACTGCTATCCCGACTGCCCCCCTCCCACTCTCTAAATACACCGTTGACGCAGTAAAATGGACTCGGAAATCTTTTAAGCCGTTGTGATTTATTTTCAAAATCTCGTCTCTTCCGTCGGTCGGCTGTTTTTTGTGTTTTTTGATCTACACATGCATATACATGTATCGGATTTGGCGTCGGGAGATAGTTTCCGGGTGATTTTTTCATGAAAATCCCGCATTAAAATAAGGCAAATATTCGTCCGCGATTTTTGTTCTAAAGGACGCGTATCCGTTTAAATCGAAACTGGATTCTCCAAAATCGTTGGCTTTTGAGTTTTTTTATCTTTAGATTGATTCACATCCACGGGGACATTTGGTGGAATAATATTTCTCATCAAATTGAAGAGGAAAGTCTTCCGCGTAGAAAGTAAAGAGAAGTCGTTCGTACCGATCCCAATTTTTTCTTTCATCACGATATATTTTTTTTCTCTTTCATTTTACACGAAATCAATCTAAAAGCGAGCGAAGGAAAGCGTTTTCAAATGTTTTATACGTCCTTGAAATAGTTTCCTGTGAGAATCGGATTAGGGTATCCGAAGCAGACTGAACGATTTAGAACTGGAATTACATCGAAGCGAAGGGAATGGAAACTGAAGGAAGGGAAATCAGCCTGGGAACAAGCGCAGCCTTCCTCGTAGTGGATTGAGAACACTCTAGTTTGCAGAAGTCCATTCTTTATATTTCATCACATATATATTTTAAAATCGGAAATGTGATGGATTTACGATGCACAGTAATCTACTCTAGTTAATTCGGGTCCTTCTAAAAGATCCTTTCCCTAAATTTTTTGGACGAATTTAAAAATATGAGATATCTTTTTTCTTTTCCTTCATCAATTTACTTTTATCGAGAAATACTTCTTTAATTGCTCGTTATCTCCTTAACTATTATTATGGAAATTTTGTGTCAATGGATGATAATGCATTGCATTAAAGTATCCCTACGACACAAATTTCCGGGAAATTGGAAATTTCAGAGAGTTTTTCCGGTCTAGGGTTTTTTAAAGTCATTATTGAGGCTCCTTTACTTAGAACCAATCTATTCCAGCTACGAGCAGAGTAAAATAAAATCTGTTGTATGTTGGAAAAATATACTTTCCAAGTACGCGAATTGAATGAGAAAATATTAGCGCAAGTACCAGTCTGCTCTGGCGATGTTCATTTATCGAAGAAGCTTGACTTTGAATTAAGATGACTAGCGTGGTTAACTCGAAGGAACATTGAAAAGAAGAGTGTTTCGTAGCTCAAGGATTTGGATTTTAGATAAAGGTTGCTATTTCCATGAACACCGAGCCCAGGCCTCCGCGACTTTCGCCTCGTCGGCCACTATCTCTGCTGACGACTGACTCAGTCCACATCCGCTCGCCGCCCTCCGGTGATGGATGTGGCAGATGATCCACCGGGGTTTTTGGCTCTCGGTCAACGTCCACCGTTCCGCGCCGGCTGTGCCGCTCAAACTTCTCCATCCCCCCTTAAATCAACTCCCACCTCTCCCTCTTATATTGCCTCCTTTCATCCTCCTCCCTTGACCGTGCTTTTATCCCCATTTTCTGGGGAACTACTCGCGAATGCAGGCTTAGTCCGTGAGAATTAACAGGATTTACCGATTCCACCGAAAGCACTCGGGTGTGCTTATGGAAAAAAAGCAGAGTGGGATTGCTCATGTTTTGTGGAGACAAGGGGGATGTGTTTGAAGGCGTATTGTCGCGAATGTATATTGGAAAAATTTGGTTAAGAATGGGGAATCGCAGCGAACTGGGACGTTGTGTGCGTGGGGGAGAGGAGTATGTAGTGGTGCGTGTGGCTGCTAATACCCTGGAAAAATGCTGGATTAACTGCAGGATAAATATGCTGGATTCATAGTGTTTAGACACTTTAATTGTGTTTATTTCACCCTTATTTATATCTTTATCTGGATAAATAATCGTACAAATTTGCGATATTATGTTTTAAAAATATCCAAATCTTCAAGTTTGGGATATATACGTACACCAATGCCGACGTGCATCAGTAAATAGACATATGAGCTTCGAATTTGTCCAAACATAGGTTTTACATATCTAATGAAAAAAATAATAAAATAAGGCTATCGTTAATTCCAGTCCGTATCAACTACCTTTCAAAGCGTTTTATAACGGTATGGAGAAACTAATTTCAAGCTCTATGGAAGGGGAAATATTTTAATGGAACTCTCAATGATTTAAAAACGCCGCAGTCCTTGGGAAAATTCGAAGCTGCTCGGCTCGCACAGCCGTTTATCTGGGAGGTATTGGTTTGAAGGGACACTCCCAAAAATCCAATAACAGTGATGGAATATCCGGAATTTTCATTTTTGCGCTCGGAACTCCATTGTGAAGGTCACTCTTTCTATTTTTATTCGTGAGGTCGTGCTCGCACGCCCACTGTCACTTTTTCTTCCCTCTCCTTCTCCATCGGAGCGAAGAACAGCTCCGTTGGGAGTCTTGTTTAAGAGGTAAATAAATGACACGTCACTGTTCTGTATTTTGTTTGCAGGGGCAGGCAATCTCGGAGGCAATGACAGGCGCTCTTCCTCCTCAGTGGACGCCGGCATCAACATCCCACAGCCCCGCTTCTTGTCCCGGGGCCAGACATTCAGGGTGGTCATTGGAGACACGCTCGTTCTGCCGTGCGAGGTCGAGAATCTTGGTAAGTGCTGCTTGACTCCAACTCCGCCTCAGCTAATGATGTAATTACGCCCAATGTCATTTTGACCCAAATGTGTTTTGCCTGCGTTTACAAAGGAGCCTGCCTAAATTATTGAGGCCAAAATGAAGCCTATTTCACGCCCGTGGGTATGCATTTGTTTTGTTTTAAACGGATTTCGGAGAGCTGCTAGACTTCCTTGTAGATTAATTTTTGCGTGTAAGTTGAGGTAGCAATCAATATATATATATTTTGAGGAAATATTTAAGAAAAACTGTATACGAGTTCAAGGTTCCCACGTATAATCTTGAAAACCTAGGAAGAAACAAGTTTGATTGCATAAATGTTTTCATAACGTTCTGCGACAAAAAATGAATTATTCTGCAACTATTTAAACTCTGGCCAAATAAGTATTAGGTAAATAATTAATTTTTAACCGAATACCTTAATTGTAATTAAGTACCGTTATTCATGTCATGAATAATTCAACTTCTAGTAACTCAGTTATTACCTAGACATTTATAGTTTTCCTGCCTCATTTTTCTACTGTTTTACCTAGGTAGTCCTCGTAATTTCTATGAAATCGCACCTATACAACACTTTCTTATTTTTTTGTATTTTATTTGAACCACAAGTAATTATTCCAAGACCACGTTTTTGTTTTTAGTTGTAGTTTAGAGATATATCTTTGTGGAAAAGGTTATAATAAAATAATATTGATCAGAGTACTGCTGGAGAGGACTTCAAATGAACAACTGAATACAGTCCTTTCTGAACTGGTTAAGAGTAATCTTTTAGGTCATCCTTTCGCTATTGAAAGCCAATACCAATATATTTTGTATCTTATACGTGATTCAATTAAAAAATGCTGGGCATAGTGATCAGAGGTTAGGTTTCATAAATGGTTTGCTAGAATAAGATATTTTGTAAAAGACAGCAACCGTGGCACTTTAATCGTAGATGTATACGATCTATTGAGTTTGACAATGATCCCTGCTGCATTTCATGTTTAGTTTAGGATGGCTTACCTAAGTTTAAAACTTCAAATGAGCCATCCTAAATAATCTACTTGCCTGTCATATCGAGTCCTAATTAGCTCAAACAGTTAGGTTCTTCGATTAAAGCTTATGTTTATGTATGACTTATCTATCAATATGATGATGAGTAAATAGCTATATGTGTAAATGTAAAATAAAATTCGGAAGAAAAGCATAGGAAACTCATGTTGTAGCGTCTGCCTAAAGACTCATTCAGGTTTTATAACTACCACCAGAGGTTAGGGATTTGGTACCTGGAGAATATGCTCTTATATCAGAGAAATGAGCAAGGATCGATGACAGTTAAGATCATATCTCCTTTAAAATGCAGTTTGAATACGCACATAAGAACATTCTCTTTTATCTAATGAGTGAGATGATAGTGGAAAGGAGACATATGATTTTGACCGGCAGTTTATACATATATTCACTCTGCCAATATTTATAGTAACCAAATGGTTCACCATTAGAACATCCCAATGGTGTAGAGGTGTGCCTGCAAACTCTAGTTTAAAATCGAGATTTGGACGATTCGTCTTAATATACGAACAAAGTGTCGAGGAAACCATAAGAATCATAAAATACATATATCGTCATAAAAATATATTTTCTTACCCATTAATTTTGGAGAGGAAAAAATAACATTTTTTAAAGCTATTGTCTTTGTGCAACCAGTCAAAAATGTCGTCAACCAGTAGCCGAAAATTAGTTTGGTATTTTTCTGGCATCAGGGAAATTATAACGCACAAACAAAAACCTGTATACCAAACGTCTACTTATGAGGCCAGCAGTAATGCAGAAATATCTACAATATAATGGTTAAAATCAACCATATACCTCTCCCGTTCATTTTTATTGTTTCCAGTATAAAGCCTTTGGGGGTGCTCGACTTGTGGCTGCATATGATGATTTTAATCTTCAACTGCGAGAGAGTATTTCAATTAGTTTTTTTTAAATCACCTTAGTCAAAGTCTAATGAAACTTTAGGCCTCGTGTGTTTCTCCTACTCCGCAATGATGTTGAAACACACCTTAATGGACTGATGAGGCAAGGTGGATCCTCAATTCGTGTCGCTTCTATTTTAGTCATGATCTTTTAAGATATATAAGGTAAAATGATAATTAAACCTCGGTTGCCGGAAGGCAAGGCTGAGCCGTACACTCGTTTGATGTACCTCTTTCCAGGAAATCATCCTCTACAGCTAACCTGGGGGAACGGCGGAGAGGTAATTTTCGGAAACTCATTCGCGACTAGAAAGGGAGGCCAATTTAAAAAAGTTATGATAACACAGAGAATGTGTTCCGTTCGGATAACCGTGCCGCGTTTGTTTTACCCGAAAAAGGGCTGTTTAATAATGAGGCGAGGATGTGGGGGGGGGGGAGGGAAGAGGGAGGCTCTGTGGGGAGTGGGCGGGTGGCGGCGGTGGTGGTGGAGTGGGGTGGTTTAGAATGTCGACGGTGGTACTTCCTCGTGGAAATTCGATTCCTCTTGCTTTACCGTGCGATCTGAGCCCGTCAGATCGAACGAGGAAGAGAGGGAGGGAGGAGAACATCTTTTGGTAGTGAGCAGCGTGTGTGCCACCAGAGTTTCTTTGCGTGTTCCGCCGCCGAGAGGAGCGCGAAGCCTGAGCCCGATCGCCTCCCCCCTCCCTACTCCGAAGACCCCACAATTAAGCCCTCCCACACCGCTGCATTTAAATCACCGTAATTCGCCCGTCTAACACGGTTTCGGGTTAACGGCAATTTATTTGCTCTCTGCCTAAATACCTCTTGATTCCATCCCTCCAAGCCCCCCTCCATTCCCACCACTCCAGCGGAAACCCATCCCCCATCACATCCCTTCCTTCCCTAACCCCCTCCCCACCATCACTTGTTACCATCTTTATTATACTTGCCCCCACCCCCGCACTCTATTTGCGTGCCCTGCACCCCATCTCCAATCTCTACTTCCCAAACCATCCTGGGTCTCACCACCCCCAACCGCCCGTGGCTTTTCCCTCGACAAACATAACTGTCCTTACGAGGAAACCCTGGCGGAACGAGAATTTTCTGGCTTAATCAAGGAAACTGGTAAGTCTCAACAAGCCCTACAAAGTTAGGAAGTATACCGCTGATGAGGAGAATATGTTGGGAAGTGTGGGTTAAAGGGGCTTAATGTCACGTGACATATATCGGTTGGAGTTTGCGGCGCCGCTTTTGGTGCGCCGTGGGGAACATTTGCCGGGCCGTTGAGCGTCCGTGCGGCGTGACGGGGACACTAAAGAATGCATACGCCATTGCGCGTGGTTTTAACGGGGACGTGAAGCTCATACAGGTCTCACAGAGTTTCCAAAGTAACCGAATCCTTCTAGTTCCATCAAGGAATTTGAGTTATTCGTGTGAAATAAATATGGGCAGGGATCAATCTAATGACTGGTGTTGAGAGTCTAGATGTAAAAAAAATGGAAAAAAGCACTAGAAATATTAGCGATTAAAGCATTTAAAAGATGTGTAGTGGTTAAATTTGAAGTGAATTATCCATACTTATGCATACATGTGTATGAAATATGGTACACCTAACTCTTAGTGATATCTGCTGTAGCTAATCTCACTTGATTACCTTGCATTATTCTTTGCACGCACACAAGTACGAGTAATATATGCATGCGTAGGAATAAAGGCAAGGGATGGGATATTACGTATATATGCAAATACTCGTATTCACATTTAAGTTTCAGGGTGAAATACGACGAACAATATACGTTAAATTTATCGTTTGGTTGCCAAACGTCTTTTAAAGTATTGTCAAATTTTAATATGAAATTACACTAACCAATTGCATTTGGAATTTTTAGATATGTCTCTAACAAATTGAGTAAAGACTTGTCTCTAGAATTCCCTTTTAATTCCATTGAAAGGTAAAAATATGCATAAAATGATTTATTAATTAGAGTTATTATTGAATTACTGATAAATTGAAAATATCATAGTTTTGGATCTATTGTGCCACTGTTCTTCATTCAACTTTGGGTTAAAAGAAAATCTTAATGTCGGAAACTGATACCGGACGTTATAGATAAACTTAAACAAATACATAAATGTTTATTTTTTCAATGTGCCTGAATCTCAAATCACATTTTATAATTCTCTCTATCAAGCTATTGTGTTTGTGTTCCTGAAAATTTAATTCTAATGGAAAAGAAAATTCATGACCTTTTCAAGATTTATGCTCTGGACACTTCAAATTCACCCTTATGAGCGCAAAATCAAACTCAACTCGAAAGGGCGATTAAAATTGACGAAATTTCACAACCACACTAATTAAATAAAACCGAGATCCTATTAGTGGAAGTTATTGTACCAAGCGCACGAGTATTCGTTTATTTTGCATCAGTTTCCGAAAAGAATTTCATGACAAGGGTCCCTTTCCGTTAACTGGGAGTCGACAGAGAGAGAGAAGGGTGCCCTAGGTCATGCGCTTCCGATTGCTCGGTTTGGCGGCCGAAATTATCTCATCTTGTTGTTTCTTTGCCAGGAAATTTTTTGTGTCAACCCACCGAACGAGCCCCTTCAACTCTTAAATTCCTCCACCAACAAAAGGCGCGCTCCAGGTTTAAATAAACTTCAACGTTTGGGGGTTTTTCCTCAGGATTAATAACAGAAAAAAGCCCTTTAGATAAGGAAGACTCCCGAGTCCCAGGAAGCCCTCGCGGAGTCACAAGGGGCCTCACTCCCCGGGTACGTGTGTGTCTGTGCGCTGGCCTACATTCAACTTGGCGTGTACTAGTGGGCGAGCTGCATCCCTCGAGGGTCCTTTCGGGGGAAACAATCAAAGAGGCAGATGTAGTGCGGAGGGGAGAGAGAGAGAGTGCGATGGCCTTCCCTACTACCTCTCTCGCCAAGTCCTATCCCTCGCTTTACTCCATTCTCCTTCTCTTTACATTTCCCATTGCCTCCTTCCTACCCCAGTTTTATCATTCCCACCCGCCCTCCCTTTCCCCAAGTCCGAGTCTCTGGCCTTCTGTCCGAGGCTTCCCCCCCTCCCTACTCTCCCGCAGGTCCTCTTTCAACATTGCCAACCTCCCCACCTCCCACACCGCCCTCCATCTCTAGTTCATTGTCAAAAGGTCCGGGAGAGCCCTCTGGCTAGCGGGAGGGCGGAGAAGAGGCGGGTGTGTGCGTGTGTACGTGTGTGTACGTGTGTGTGAGGGTGTATGTGAGTGAGTGTGAGAGGGGGTGGGGTAGCTGTAGTGCTTCGAATTGCACCAGTGCTACATAAAGCCAAATTGGGAAAGCGTAGTGTTCCTTTCGTCGGAATGGCGGAGCGCAATGTGTAGTAATAACGACAAGGGACCTAGAATCTGTGGCGGTAAACAAAGAGTATCCTTAGCCCCAAGGAAACAGCTTTCAGGCAAGCCATTGAGGTTGACAACAATAAGAGTTTATGCGTGAGAAACGTTCTTTGAATTGTTGAGAGCAGTGCTTTAGTTATGTGAAAATTGAGATCAAATGCTTCTGACCGTGCAGTTTCTATCTCACCATCCTTTTACTTCCATGTGAGTGTCAAATGCAGTATTATCTAGGTATCTCGGAGCTTTTTGTGAGGCATTGAAACGAGAATTAGAATAAGCAAAAATAAGTAATACCTCAAACATTTCTGGTGTTGAATCGTTTTGGAATAGACGACCGGTACTCACTTTCAGTCACTCCTTTCAGAATGCCTTTAGGAAGACATGTGGTCCGATTTGTTATTCGAATAGTAAAATTTCCCTCTATTTAATTCTCTGTTGCGCCACGCCCTTTAGATTTTGCAAAACTAAAGCTTATATTAGAAATATAACAGCAATGCTACAGCAACGATGCAGGTGCAGTGGTAGGGTTCGAAAGTTAATTCGCAGTAGCTATTGAAGCGTTGAGGTTCGTCCAAAACACGTGCACTACTGATAAGTTGAGCGTAATATTAAATTTGATATTGTATTTTTAAGGCATTTTCCCTAAAATGGAGTAGTCGCCAGCACACATTTATCGCAATGGAACATCAAGATTTTGGTGTTACAGCATGGAAAATGATATATGCTATAGTGTATCCATCATAGCATCCCTCCCACCCCCTGATCCTCCTCTGAAACTGAAAACATTAGAGCAATCCTTCATCTGGCTCTTGGAGTCCTGGAACTGGCCAGGAATCAATATTAGGCACTAATTACCCTGCTCTAATTATATTTTCATCCCCCTTCCACCCCCATTACCTTCTACATTTTCCCCACCCTTCTAACGCTGCCCCTCCAAACCCGTCCCTTCGGAATTCTCTCCTCACCTTCCCCTTCCATCCATCGCTCCAGCCCTCGTATTCCCTTCAGTTCTGTCCCTCTCTTCCTTGATAAAGGTGGCAACGACCACCGAAAATTCGAAAAATAGTGAGTCTCTTTTTTGTGTGTTTCTGTGTTTTTGTCTGTGTCCACTAGTGCTAAGTGTTATACATTATATATGTATATATATATATATATATATATATATATATATATATATAATATATATATATATATATATATATATATATATATATATATATATATATATATATATATTGTCATTCAACCCTCGTACAGCTAAAGATGACAACAAATAACAAATGACTACCCACTCCAAGCACTTTGATAGAAAATTCGAAGTGATTCACTATTCTCTCCACAAATATTGTATAGTTTCAGGTATTGGTATGGTTAAAGTCTGATAAAATGTAAACCTCTGACTTAGACCCACGAGACGGGTTGTTGGTTATAGTTAAAAAATATTGAACGAAATACCTGTTGGGAAAAATTGTCCAAACCGTGGGTAACTACTATGAAAGAAATCAAAGCGACGAAAAATTACTGCAAGATGTGGGAAATAAGCCACTGAAGATAGGATAGGACTCAACAATAAATTAGCTCATAAAGAATAATGACATCAGTCGTACATTAGGCATGAACTCGAGGAAATAATCGTGCGTCAGCGAATGGAACACAGTTTATAATATCGAAGAGATATGCCGTCGAACAGATTGCACTCAAGGATTTGTTTTTGTTCACGTACTAGTCACTATCACTACAAAAATGATGACACATAACTAATCAAAAGCAGTCTTAGCATTACAGACTTCCTCTATTGTATTTTCATGGTCAGCTTCCTTTCATCCTCTTTCGCATACCGTTGCGACAATTCCTGAGTTGTTGTTTATAGGTGTAGATATAGATCAATCCCTAGAGCAAGAGGAATTGTCTAAAGGTGCAAGTCAACATGTCATAAAATTTAAAAATTGAATAATGCAGACATGTTAACGCGTGTCGATGAAGAGATTACTACAGTGATTGTCTGTCAAAATGCATGGCAAGCCTCTCAATCAGCCCTAATAAATCAAATATCCGAGTTATCTTTTCGATCGGAAATTGTCAATCTTGGGAAGATTGACTGTTACGAGCAATACGAGAGATCAACACGTGGCGATGTTTTAAGCGGAACCTGAGACTGAATTGATCGTCTGTCACTCTTTTCAATCGACGGAGAAATGTATGCTGCTACCGGAGAGACTTCACGGTGCTAGGCGTTTGATGGTCACAATCGCTTTGAGTGCCCTTCTGTAAACACCGAAATAAAATTAGCGGAATAGTTCTGTAATAGTAATTGCTTATTACACATCAAGGAGATGCAACAGTAATTTTAATTCTCCTATGAGTGTTCGCAGCACTGATTTGTCACTTCGAAATCTTGTAACCTATATCGAATGTCGGAGAGCTATGACAGATTTTATTAATTTTTATGAAGAACTCTTGTTTACTTCGTAGCGCAATACAATTCTTTGAGGACGAAAATGACAGTTTAAATTGAAAAGTTGATGAAAAACCAGCGAATCTGTTATATGTGAATTTAAGCAGCACAATTTTTCGATAAAATTAAATTTTCCGAAAAAAAACATGGAGCAAGAAGATGCCACAAATTTGAGCTCTTTATAGAAATTGAAGGAGACGCCAATGCTGAGGTGGTTGCGGAATTTAAACCCACTGCGGCGATCTTGGCTTCGCGCTTGCCTCTTCGTTCCCCTGGCCGTCTTCCTCTCTCTCTCTCTTTCCTTTCACGTTCCCACCCTCCTCCCACCTCCATTCTCTCTCTTTTCCGACTTGGTGGTCCCCCGGGAGGAGCAGGAGAGGTACTAAGGCGAGGCGGGCGGGCAAGAGCAGCCTAGAGAGAGTGGAGGAAGTAATCCATTCCGCCGTTTTCCCCTGGAACACTTTCTCCTCGTCTCCACTTCCTGCTCTTCTCTTCTCTCCTCGACCATTCCTTCCGTCTTCATCCTCCTTTCCTCTTGTGGCGACTTTGCATCTCCCCCCATTCATCTCTTCTATCCTACCTCCTTTCCTCCGTCTGATATGTATATCTTCATTCGTACGCTTTTCGTTTCTAGGACTCGTCGGCGCCTCTTGGGCCCGGACGACTACTGCCAAAGACTCAATTTTGCGCAAGAGATGCCAAAAAGTTAAGCACATCAGAGAGACGGGTTTTCAAACTTTGCCTTCAATTCTACCCCAACGCGTCTAAGTTTCGCCAACCTTTATGGTTTACTTTTTTATAGCGAGTCGCTTTTTTAAAAATCTGTGGATTAGATATTATTTACAGTGCTGTGAATTTAAATCAAATATTAAAGATGCATATTTCGAATGCTAATAGGCTTAGAATAACAGAGGAGAACATTTTTTGTGAACATATCAATTAATAATTGGGAATATTTAAACTATGACAACTGTTAGAGATGTCTCCATTTAGAAATTATTTGAAAATGGATATTTTATCATTTTTTTAATGGTCGGAAAGCTAATTTGGTCCAAAAAGTAAACTCAGGTTGGTTTAAGAAAATTAACATACTCTAACCTGGTCATAAGAAAACGTATGAAGAGCATTATGATGAAGTAATTTTGTGATGTAAAAAACTTCGGAATTCGTCAAATCTGCATTTAATAAAAATAGTAACCTCCTATAGTAACTCGTGATCAAAATTCATTGGTATATCACGAAGTGATTTAGAAGATTGGGTATTTTTCCTACGATCCAGGATTATGTCACTTCAGCATCCGTGTTGAATCAACTAATGAGATAATGTGGCCATAATATGACGATAAAACGTTTTCCAATTTAAATAAGTTATACCGGACCAAAAAAGGAAAAATACTTATTAAATATCCCTGGACTGGAAAATATTATGCATAGGTACTAAGTGAGCGATATTGATTTTAGCTTACTCTTTCCACCTAACACGACATATATTACCAGGTACAAATGTTTAAGTTTAGGAAAATCATCAAATAATCAGTCACGAAACTGAAGTTTTGCTGTAGAGGAGAGTACGGAGCTCACCTCACACAAAGTCGCCTAGCCTGTTCAACTTACACCCTTGTCGATTGAATTTTTCCAGGAAGAACTGTGTACCTTGGGTAAAGCTGAGAGTATCACCAGCGTTTGAACCGGAGTGCTCAAGTTAAAAGCAGAACATTCTACCTACCAGGCTTCCACGCTCCATTTAGAAATAATCCCAATGGCATTTACGCTATACACTGCAAGTGTGTGGATTGAAGAAATTAAATCATAAATACAAATTACATCATTCGTTAAATGGTATTGGAAAATATATAAAGTTAATAAAAAACAGAAATATGTGAATAGCTTATAAAAAACATCCTCACACTCAACTTTTTTGCACCAGCAATTTTTGGTTTCTGCCCTCAAGGAAGTGATATTTGGTAACGGAAAAGAAAATCCAGACGTGAATTTAAGCGAGCATTCGGACAGTGGTAAGGGCGTCGTTCGCAATTATCACTTTGGATAATTAAATGATCTTAAATGTCCTATCCTGTCCTAATAAAAAAATCAGAATTATGAAATAGGATGAAGTAATATCATTAAAGTTGGGAATAGGGTGGTAAATGAGACTCACCTCGTTATTGCCATGTGTGCGCTTCGTGTTCCTGAGGTTCCTCATTCTGAAAAAGTTCCCCGAATTACCCGCTTGACGTAAAATTCCGGGCTTTTGAGTGCCCTCCTCGCGTCCCCATTGAAATCCTCGTTCTCCGCTCCGCACTACCCCGCCCCGCTCCCCCGCCCCGTCTTTCTCCCCCTGCTTTTTACGCCTTCTCTCCCCGTTCCTCACCCACTCTTTATTATGTGCTCTCTCACTTCTCCCTTACGTCGCTATTTTTTCCCTCCTTCCGTCTTCCCCTCCTCGCCCTTCCACCTCATCCTCCCCCACCGCTTTGTCCCTCTCCTCCTTACCGGGTCGCTCTCGCCTTTCCCCTCGAATCCAATAATACGCCTCCCCCCTCTCGTCTCTCTCCCTTGTACACTCCCCAGCCTCCCTCCCACCCTCCCTCCTGACCCCCTCGCCACTTTTTTCATTTCACCGATTCCCTCCAACCCCAGCCTCTCCGTCCAGTCTTACCACCGCCCCCAGCTCTCCTTTTATTTTCACAGTGTCTGTCTGCGACACGCTCTCCGGCTTCCGATCGGGTTCCCGCCTCCGTTTCCTCGACTGTGTCCCTCTCCCTTCCTTGTTTTCCGGCGTGATATTTGCTTTTCCCGCGAGCAACGCTTTCGATGCCCAATTTCCAATGAAGAATTGTTATTGTTATCATTTTATACAACCCAACTTTGGCATAGAGAATTTTTATAAAACAAGCCAGAAAAAGGAAGACGGAAAGGAAGGAAAGCGAAGACATGTTATAAATGTGTTTTGAATTGGAGAAGGATAATTTCGAAAAATGCAGAAAAATTGATGCAAGAAATTTTGTGAGTTGATGGGATATGTAAGGATGTTAAATAAAGAAAATTTTGAGGCAAGTTGGGAAGAGGAGAAAAGGGAGGAAGGGATGTGAGTAGTAGTAGTAGATTTTGATAGAGCAAGGAAGGCCAAATGTAACCAGAAGGGGTTTCTGGTGTGCGTAATTGCATCAGATGTCAGTGGCCAAGTTTGATAGCTTTTGAGAACAAGTATAATACGTTTATCTATCTCTAAAAGTTGGCTGCCTTTAAAAATGACAACTTGGGTAAAAATTATTGAGGATCCATTGACCTAATCAGTGACTAAACTCTATGCGTATATAACAATTACTGTGAATCAATTGACTTCAAGAATAGGTACCTAGAAGTATTGTAATATAATCATACTTCCAAGTTACTGCAGCAAGTTATGCCATTGAATAGTAGGGCTTATAAATGAATCATCATCGTGCGTGATTAAACCGAAGATTGGTTTGTGGGAGCCCTCAAAGCGATCCTGAAGTCTGCCAATATCTTAATTTCCCATAGTTCCTTTCCTGCCGTCACTCACTTCTCGTGACTCATCCTTCGGAAAATAATATGTTAAGACATTTTTCTCCGAGGGTAACGAATTATTCAGAGTACGAATCGCATGACAATCAGATTGCTTATTTTTTTATTGAGACAAGGAAATATACCGAGTCAGAGAATAATTTTCGGGTAAAAATTTCTGTCTTTCTGAAAAATTTAATCTAAGAGACTTCTGTCTCTTCACATTACGGAAGAGAATATTTTTTTTGTTTTAACTAATGTGTAATGACGTTGCATTCCGTATTGTTTATGCTTGTTATTATTCCATTTGATATTAATTAAATAACATTAATCTTCTTATAATTTGCTGTAAGCTCATTAACTAATAATGAGTGTTCATAAACTCAAAACCTTGAGGCAACTTAGCTAATTTAGATATGGTTTCCTATCCCTGTTATGTTCCCTCATAAAATTTTTGGGGGTAACTTTAATTAAGGATTGGCATTACTCTTCATCACTGGGCTTCGTAGAAGCCATAAATGTATAATATTTGGAATACATCGAGAACTTCTGGTGAGTCTACATGTGATATACAATGAATTGCAACCGTCTCTCATCGAATAATGTCTCAGGATAATAATCTTTCTTGTTTTATGGATGATGGGCTCCTTTTATTCATTGTATCGTGCTTTTTTTCTTAAACTGTATTACCATAGTGAAAATCTGACATTTTTCATGTTGCCCGTGTTTACAGAATTTATAAAACTCCAGACCGGCGTTATCGGTAGAATCAACTTTATGTCGCTACAGAGTGGTTTCAAATTAAAATACATTAGCCTTTTCTCACAACCTTTGTAACCCCTTTAAAAGCGTGGCCTGGTTTCCTTAGGCGGGGGAGTTGTCGAAAGCGAAAGGTCGATGCTATCTACCCGCTAGTATTAGCACTTACTGACGTACCGGAAAGGGTGAGGGAGAGATTGCGGTGGGGAAGGTCTCGTCGAGCGTGCTTAAACGTATGCGTCGCGGCTGATGGAGGAGAATAAGCATTGTAAAAGTTAAGTCGCTCTCCTTCTCGTCGCAGTTTTTCTTCTTTCGACCGGCTTCGCACCCTCCCCTCTCCAAACCTCTCACCCCGTCCTATTCCCTCCATGAAAACCCCTTCCCAACCGACTGCCAATCTCGGTTCTCGCCTCCCTTCAGAGTCCCTTCGCACCCTCTCCTTTTCTCTCATTGTCGCCACTCACGGACTCCACCCACGTCCGCAATCTCCATTCTTCCCTCTTTCGCCTCTTCCACCTCCACGGCCCACCCTTGCCCAAGTCTTCTCCTGTCAACCAACGCCTCCCCATCCCCTCTAATCTCCCTTCTCTACCCCCCCAATCTCTCTTTCTTTCTCTCTGTCGCCGTCCATTCAATTCCGAGAACTCAGCGCGCAGCATTTCTACCTACCCTGCTGCTCCACATGGCTCCACTTCTCCGTGCCCTGTCAATCCTTTAATATTTTCTTCCCGCTGTCACTCATTTTCTTGTATTCCTGTTTTATTCATAAAAAGTCTTCGTTCTTCTCTCTTCGATTTTCACTATGGCGATGATTTTCCGTTAGCGTTCAACGGTGTTGTTTGATCCAGTGGGACGAGTAGGGGAAAAGCTTCTGTGAAAATTTCGTCTTTGTTTTGAGGTAATGTTGTGTCTATTGGGTTTGAAAAAATGACAAATTAGTAGGTATCTCCGAGCTCAAGCTCACACATGGGTGTTCCCATGATTCCAGTAGTGCGGAAACACTCAATTCTTTCCAGGAGTACACACACGAGTCCGGACCGAATGTCGAATCTTTTAGCCCAAGCACGTTGCATGAACGCGCGGATAGGTGCGATGCAGACTTGTTTTCCGGTACGTCACCCATATGTCAGTGCCGGAAGGACCTACGTGCGCTTGTCGGTTAGGGCACGTCCATTCCGTTCCCGTCTCGTGTTCGCTTCTACCGATGAGCAATTTCCGTTGCTGAAGTAAAACTTTGATGAAATATGATGTTCAAAGCAAGCACGAAAGTTTTACGATTTTATGCATTTGATCCGAAAATTGTGCATATTATGAATGACGTACCTGTTTGTGATCGTCTCAAACTAGGAAAAACGGCCGTTAATTATGTCTTTACCGAGTCAGCAACTTATCAAAACTACGGACTCACTATGACTTCAAAATTTCTTAAACTTTTTCAGGAGAAGTCTTATAAATTTGAAAGGGGAGTCGCAAAGAAGCCCAATTTGGGCAAGAGTAGCTTTTCACGATAAGCACAAATCCGCTGGTGTCCTAGGGTATTCCCATTAAGTTTCGATTTTGTGCTTACAAGAAGTGTATTTGCTTTCATTATTTTGTGATTACCGCATTAACTCTAAGAAAATATATCCTCGTCTATATATTTGTGGTCTTTATCTCATCGTTTTGTACGTGTTCTTGCATATATTATAGCCATAAAGCTAACCTTTTCCTTTAACCTTTTCTCCTTGCGTGCCAGAATTGATGGGAAAATAAGATTTTCAGACGCCAAACGGCTACAAATTTATTTTGACAATGTTGAAATCAACGATAAATGCTCATTCCTCTTTCGACAAGTCTAAAAAAATAAGAGCTGAATGGATGAATATTTGAGTTTTTAGTTATTTATTTCAATTTCATTTTGAGAAAGAAATGAAAGAACTGATTGATTTTTACTCACAAGTGGCGTGACAGGAACGTGATTCAATGGGAACATTGAATTACGTATGCTTGCAGGTTATAGGAAAAAAATAGCCCTGTCGTCCAACAGGAAGCATTGTTACAATTTGAACGGTCTATGAAGTAGGTAACATAAAGAAACTCGCCAGAAAAGACCTAGTTTTTTTTGTAGGAGAAAAGTGCTGCTTTTTCATAGATATATTTTGGCGTGTTAATTGGTAATATAGTTATTAAATTGAAATGTTGAAATACATATTTCGTCTATTTTAATAAATATTCTACAAATAAAAATAGATTGATTGAATAAGTTTTTACTGATACTATTCAAGGAAAATACTCCAAACTGAAGGATTACTCTCATTAGTGGTGTCGTTGAAGGCATTGGAAATGATAAAAGCATGCATTTATATTAAAATTATAATTGTTCAAAAATGGTATCCAGCTGTAAAATTGAAGAATTATATGTATTATTTTCCCATTCCTTTGTTAGTTTTTTTAAAGAGCTATAATCATTGAAAGTTTATTATATATGTATATTTCCAATCTATGAATACTATCCGTATTATTCGAAATAAAAATCTTAATTTCACAAAAAAGTATGCGTGTTTTTGTGTTAGACCTATAAACCTGAGAGGTTTAGAAAACTTGAACTTGAACATACTTAAAAATAAGGTGAGGCTGAGTATCTCAGATTTAATTTTTGAATTTATTATTTTAAATGAAGGTACTTGGCGGTCCCGGGTACGTACCTAGGTGGCGCCTTTGTTACCCTCACCTAAGCTATATGATTTTTTGTGACCCGACTGGGAAAGGGGCGGTAGAGAGAAAGGGCCGTCTAACACTCATGTGTGAATGTCAGACAAAGTACAGGTCTTAGTACCTAAGATCTGAGCTGAGCTGAGATTTTATTGAAGAAATGTCTTGGAGATAAGTGGATTTTCGATTAATTTTCAATTAAATCAATTGAAAATTTTGACTTTTGACAGATTATTGAGACATTATTGATCAAACAACAAGTTAACATCTTGGAATTTTTAGCTACCAAGTACCAAGAAATTAATACCGTAAAATGGTTCTACGATGAAGTAAAGGGAGAATCAGTTTAATAATATCCACAAACTAAATGGTAAGATAGTTGTGTTTTTGCTGGAAGGAATGGGAAGTGGCAAGTTAAACTCTTAACTTATCATATGGGGATTCCCATGGAAATAAAAACGCCCGCATACGTACTCGTAAAAACTAACATACCATCACCTACCCAATTTTATTCAGGAAAGTAATTAATGCTCTCAACATTTTGTGTTCGTAAATGGAAAGCGCGGTCATTAATTATAATTATTTTAAAGATTTAATTCACATTACAAATTTGTGATTAGACAATTATTTTCTGTGGGCCATTGAAACTACATTAAAAAATTCAAGAAAATAGGCTTTCCCTCAAACGATCCTCAGAACAAAAGGCCAACCTTCAGGTTAGCCACTGTTAGTTTTTGGATCCAAACTAAATTTTCTAATTTTTAGCCTCTATAGAATCGGTTAATCATTATTTCAAGGTAAATCCATGACGTGCGTTAGAATAAAGCAACCAAAGACGGTGTAAGATAATTCCTATGCATAAAAAATATATTAATTTATTTTTAAAAGTATAGATGGAATATTTTTAATTCATTTTGAACTCAATGACTTATTGTAACACAAATTTTATACAATGTTCATCATTTTTGCTCACCAGTTCATTCTAAATATAGGTACTAGATAACCAAGTTGATCGTTGTTTGAATAAAATTTTTAAAGCTCTGTTGACACATTCTATGCGAATGGAAAAGAATGTTTAATATTCGTGATTTTACTACGGCAAACTCACCATGAAATACCCTATTTATAAATTGGTTAATATATATATATATATATATATATATATATATATATATATATATATATATATATATATATAACACTTTTTGAAAGACTCACGGACGTGAATAATAATGTATAACACTTAGCACTAGTGGACACAGACAAAAACACAGTTCACACAGAGTTCTGTCCCTCTCCTCCTTGATAAAGGTGGCAACGACCACCGAAAATTCGAAAAATAGTGAGTCTCTTTTTTTGTGTGTTTCTGTGTTTTTGTCTGTGTCCACTAGTGCTAAGTGTTATATATATATATATATATATATATATATATATATATATATATATATAAGCATACCTTTTATGTATTTGAAGAAGGGTATGCTATATTTTTACACATGATTTGGGATGAGACTCAGTTGATAGGCGAAATTCGATGAAGCAGAAAAATGTGTTCGGGATTTATTGAGGGGTGTCGAGGACGTGGAGAAAGAAGAATTATTGACGAGCATGGAAGAGGTAGAAAGAAAATTGGAGTTTTGGAGAGTAGGATAGGATAGGAAGAATTTTTTTACGGCTGCAGGTGGAGGAAATGCTAAGAAAATAATTAAGGGAAAACAGGAATTCAGGTAAGAGGGCATCACTACTTCCATTCTTATTCTTCTTACTACTCTTCTCCACTACTTCCATTCTTACTCTTCTCCACTACTTATATTCCACGACAATGTGTAATTATTTCAGGGCCGTTGCAAAACCAAATGCTAACCATTAAACTGCCCAAGAATATTAGTTAACGTTTATTTAAAAGTCAAGTACTCGTTGAAACACGTTGGTTTCATTGTGTATATGGCGTGTGCATCATTGCACTCATAAAAGCTTGCAGTACGTGAAATTTGGCACTAATTTTACTTAATTTCTCTCATTACTTTATTAATTCTTTGCCATGCTAAGCCGAGAGAATTTGAGCTACTTTTTTGACGTTGCGATTTTAAATGGCGACTCCTTGATTTCAGTTTTTTTTTTAAATTTTTGCTGGATCTGAAAGACTCGAAATATTGATTCATATCATTCAACCAAGACTAATGCCTGCGCTCTGCTCCCCTCCCTCAATCCCGCTCATCACTCACCCGCAGCGCCAAGAAAGAAAACGCCCTGGGAGTTAAGTGGAGAAACGTCGTCGGGTGATGCTGAAAGGAATCCGTCCCCCCGGCTTCGCGACCCCTTCCACGTCACCCGCCCCCTCTCTCGCTCTCTCTCCATTCATTACCCTCTCGACTCCTTTCTTTCCTTTTTAATCGACTGACTCCGCCTCGCTCCCTCCAGCCCCACCTCCATCCAGTCACCCTCCCGCACGTCAACACCTCCTCTTTCTCCCCTTCCCTTCCTTTTTCTCCCTCTCCTTTCATTCCCTCCGACATCCTCAACTCACCCCCGCATTGCTCTCCACTTCCGAAGCCGTCCGTCTGTTCCTCCGATAACCGCTCCTTTCTCTTCATCCTTTCGTTGCATAAAATGGTCCACCAGTCCCCTCCTCGTAAGCCCCAAACCCCCGCCATCCATCCGGCCGCCGGCCGACCACTTCTTCCTCAGCAGCCCTTGGGAGGTATTACGTCATCGTAATCCCTCTCCCATTCTCCTTCCCCCCCCCCCGGCAATTATAGCATTTTACAACTCCACTCCGCCAGTATATTTTATGCATCTTTCGTCGCATATTATCTGGCGTTAATATTTTTCAATTTTATTTCCCGGACGAAAGAAGCATTTACCTGCTCCCCTTCCATTACCACCATCACCCACCCTGTTTCGACCGCGAGGGTGTTCTTTGCGCTTGCAATTTAATTGTTTCTGTTGTCGAAGCACGCGAAGTCTGGAAAATTTCACCAAAGATCAGAGGGACATTTTTCTACAGGTAGTTAGTGGCTAGGTGCTATTCTATGGACGAAAGTTACTCGAATTGGTTTGTTCACAGCTTTATCTCTCCTGTGTGGGGGTAATAAAGCCCCATTATCTAATTGAAGATCATTCATTTTGATTTACATGAAAGGTAACAACCATATTCTGTACTTGCGGAGTCGTAAAATATCCTCCAGCGCTCAGATGTAAGATATTAAATTTGTTTTGAGAGTTTATATTTAGACGCAGCAATTATAGTATCCACGGTCATTAAATATTAAAATAAAATATTCATGTACGGTTGTTATTAAAAGTGAGAACGCATATCTTAACGAGTTGCATGAGTCCAGCTCCTCTAGCTTTTAGAGCTGTTAGTTTCATTATAAACTCGACATATTTTATAATCCCAGAGAAAACTCTTTCGATTGGGAGCCTGTATTAATCGCAGTTCTTTTAGTAAAATTCCTGCTTGGTCAAAAAAAATTAAGTTGACCTTGCTTTTCAAAGCCCAAACAGTAAATGATCTTGTTTTATTTTGCAGCAGTCTTCCAATGAGTTTCCATGTATCAACGAGTCACTCAATATTCTAGCAGCTAATTTACTTCTAAAGATCGCTCTAAATAAATTTTTGTCGGAAACATTTGATCTTTGACGCATTTTCTTGCTCGTAAGAACCCAGCAGTTGACATTAATAGAGTGAATGTAAAAAATTAATTCCAAGTCAATTCTATGGACGTGAATTCGTATCTCTGGAAAATATCATTCCCAGTTAGATCGCGATTTTGGACTCTTTTAAAATGCAATGAAGCTTCATCCATAGGCTAATCTAAAAAATAGAATATGCTATAAAAACATTAATCCCATTCATTACTTACGTTAGTTAAGGCATAAGATGGAAAACCTGAGGGTAATTATTTCAAATATCCAACCGAAGTAAGTGAAATGTCAATGCCTTTGGGACATTTTCCACTATATGAGAATACTTTTAAGGATCATCGACGTGGTGAATTTTTATTTGTTTTAAGACTATTTCAAGTGTTTTTCCAAATAACGCGAAGGAAAAAATGAACTTCCCTCAAAACGGCATCTTGTTTATTATTGAGCTTGAGAACGCTGCATGCCCTCAGAATGTCTTTTGCTTCAATCCTCGGGGAATTGACGAAATGCGAGAGTAAAGTAACATTCCCTTTCCCTGTCCTCCGCATCGTTCTTCTTCCTCCGGCATAGTGGTGATGTACAATCTCTCCTCCAAGTTCCGAGAGTATGGGTAGTTCCTAATCGAATCTGGATGCGATTCGCTTTTTGATTGACGATATTCACCCCTCTTGCCTCCTCCCGCTTTTATTCTATCCCCGTCCACTCCCATTCCTACCGACCCGGTCGCTACCCCTCAGACGGATTCGGGACACGCCATTAACCCGTGTAATTGATATGCCCTGACGATCCAGCGGCGTGAAGTAAGAGAGGTGGAGGTTGTGATGGTAGGGATGGGTGGGTGGTGTATCCATCGCCACCACTCTTCTCTGCCTATTCTCGGATCGTTCTGTATCGAGTGTCCGCAAGCGTTTTCCGAGTAAATCGGTTTTACGTTCGGGGTGATTGCCTTCGATTAGGTTTTCATATAATCCTTCCTTTTTTTATTCCGGAACTTCACCTTTTTCTCCTCTCCTTTCGGTAGTCTTTTTTTTATTCTGTAGTCAATTTTCGGAAAAAATTCCCGTGGTGTCTTTTTTCCTATTTGGGGGCGTGTGATTGGTATCCGGGGATGCGTAATCCCATTTTAACCGGTTTATCTTTTAATTTATTCGCGCGGGGAGAAACGATGCCCTCGAACGGAGGGTCATTATACGTTGTTATAATGACACTCTGCAGTTTGCAGCATTGCTAATCGCTACGAATTAACGAACGCCTTAAACGCTTTTCCTATTTTCCATCTAGAAAATTGGAGTTTTCAGCGAGTTACGAGACAATAATTTGATATCGTTTGTTAATTCTTAACCGTTGATTTGACGTTATGAGAGGAGCATTCAGAAGCCCAGTTTTATGACACAAACGTGAGCGTGCTAATTTCTCCGCGGAATACTGAGAGTAAATCCAATCAATATTCGGCGACGGAGTGAAAATATAATTGCAATTAGTCTCACTTTTTTCCTCTTCGTCTGCGATTGCATCGATTTCCGGAGCTTATTTCATTGATAAATGGGTAAGAATTAATTACCAGTAATTGGTGAATAATTTAGCGCGACGTTTTTAATTTAAACCTTAATATACTATTCATTTGGACGCGATTATGCGGGTAAGATAAAGCAAGTAATTTCGGTCGCCAATTCTCACAAAATTGCCAGCGGAGCTCGCAGAATTCGCCCAGGGGTTTTCATTTACCCGCGCAGAAAAATTTGTGCCATTCTTTTTCGGTTCCGTTGCAGCGTTAATCCCGCAGTTTTTATTTATGCGGGAGAAAAGCGTGGATTTCGGAGGGGGGAACACACTTTTTTGCTTTGTGATTTGCCTTTTGCGGTATAGGTCATTGACGTGGAAATTATTCCCGTGGCCATACGAATTAGAAGCATGTGGGTCACGCAGAGTGACGGTGCGCGCGGAGTGGTGTACATTAAGCCTGAATTGGGAGTGCGCCAAGTTTGTACCCACGGGAGTCTCCAAACCGACCCCAAACTAAAAATCCATGGTCCGTGAAATTTGTGTGTGTGTGGGGGGAGGGGGTGTTGCAGGGGTGGGCGGGGTGGTTGGCGGGAAAGATGGAGAGGAGAGGGCACAGGCAGGGGTCACGGGAAGCTCGTCTCTCTCCCTACCTCTCTGCCCCCTCTTTCTGCACCCATCCTCCCACACCGAGGCATCCACGGAGCGCGACGTGAGAGATGTTCGATGCATTTTTGTCATTTCGACGACCCCGATACCCCTCGCCCCGTGCCTCATCCGTCCGATCTCACTTCTCCCTCTATCTCCCCCCTCCCTCTTCCAAACGGCCGTCATCTCCGCTGGTCACCCCACCGCTGCCGATCGGCGACGACGCTTAAACCCCTCCCACATACCACTCGAGCAACCGACCGCCCCGAGCGCTCACCACCCCGCTGCTCCCTCTCCATTAGACCCGCAATTACTCAACTTTCCCCGTGTGCCAAAGTTCGGAGGAGGAGGACGGTTTGGTGTGTCAGTCCATTCTCGCCCCATCCTAGCGCGACCACGTCCTAGGCCCGTCACTGTCATCAACTCTCTCCCTCTGATCCACGCCCACCAACCCATTTCCCAGGGTCTAACACCCCCCCTACTCCCAACTTCATGTCCCCTTCGAACCCACCCTACAATAGTTTCATCTCCCCTAACTCCACTTCCCACTCAATGGGCCTGCCGTTCCTATTTTCCAAAACCCTACCCCACCCTTCGTTCAACTTCTCGGTCTCTCTCTTTTTCTCTCTCTCCCTCCCCCCACCCGAGCACCCCATCTATCTCTCTATCGACGGTACCCACCTAAAAATATCCAACAGCTGCGACCCTCACCACCACGTGCAGAAATCAATCGACTGTACATTATTGCATCCAGTCCATATCCGATGCCACCCACGCCTCGCCATCTCTCTTTCTCTCTCCGTGGAGTCTATCCTCTTCCCATTCTCCGCCCCGCCCCTCTCATCTCTCTCTTCCCCTCCCTTCTTCTATCTCTCTCTCTCTCTATACCGACTCCAGCACCACTTGGCGTCTGTGGGAGGGGCGAGGATGCTCTCATTGGAATAAGAATGCACCCGTCTTTGTGAAAGGCCTTTTGTAAACGTGCTCATGGAAGGAAAAAAATAATGGGAGTCGAGGAGTAAAAGGGAAATGAGGGGAATGCTAAGGAGTGGTCGAGGAGGAATGATAAGAACGTGGCGTAGAGCGAGGAATGCAGTTGAGGGAGAGGAAGTAAACAGAGCGGAGATTGGACGGGCATGAATCATTTGCCGGAAAATTACCAGTTCGGCTTTGTGAGTGCGTAACTGTTCCAAGTTTTTATATCATTTCTTTCCGGATATGATTCCATTTTGGTACTCGCGAAATTCCCGTGAAGCCTTTTGTTTGTCTTATTAGTTATCCAGAAAATCGTATCTTGCGTACCCATGCTGCACAAAGGACGAATCAATTTAGATGAATCCATTCACATACAAATCCTATTCAAATGGGCATTCATGCTGAATTGTGGAATCTTCTGATATTGTAAAGTTAGGGAACCACAACGTCTTTTCAAGATGTAAGACTTAACTAGAGCATGATAAACTACATTTATAGAAACTGGTTGGAAAACAGCATCGGAATAGACGCGAGGAAGGTTTGTTTGATATTAAAGGAGATTAAATATTTGGCAAAATTTGACGAACATTAGTGCATGTGTATATTATCATCCTTTTATTTTACATGTTTCAATATTTAAGTATCTTGTATTTATAGATAGTTCGCTCTTCGAAAGTGGAGCGGAGTTGAGTGGCATAGGTATGTTCCCTCGAAGATGGAGCCTTTGAGGGATGGGGCGTGGGTGAAATGTAAGTGAGAACGAAATGAAAGGGAGAGTAGGAACAGGGTTTAGGAAAGATAGGTGAGCTCGGAGGGACATAGGAGGTAACAGACGAATGATGGGACAATGGAGTGTCTGTGCGCGGGTGTATATGTGTGTGTGCGCAGTTTAACGCTCCATTGGTCAAGCGCCGGCTGCGTCGCCTCATGGGTCCGGTGGCTGTGAAGGAGCAGGTGTGACTATACGTACGGCCCATCGCCACGCCTCGCACGACCGTCCCCTCTTCCCCAATCCCCCGCCACGTCTCTCGCCTTCGCTCCTACTCCCGCCCCGCCATCCCGGTTCTTCCTTTTCCAAGTATCATCGCCACGTTGCTCCTAGCCCCTAAACATCCCCTCCGCCACTTATAGTTCGTGCGCGAGGGAGTTTCTGGATAAGAAAGGGATTACAGATAAGGAATGGCGGGAGGGGAAGTGAGTGAGGAAACTAATGAAAGTAAAAACAGAGGACCTGAGGCTATCGCTGGTGGAATGGATGAAAAAGACGGGGAAAGAGGCAGGAATATTTTTGAGCGCATTCACGTCATCTCCCGTGCGCCACCTTTGTATTCCCCTCCCACTTTCTATGCTTCTCCGCGGCTGCACGGTGCGTTGACACAGGAGTGGCAGACGGAGCTGTAATTTGAGCGTGTATTTTGCTTTGAAAGGCGTGAAGCTATAATGTCCATTACTCAGGCAGCGCATTCGAGTCGTGAGAATGTATTAATCTCGGAATTAGTACATTCGATGCGGAATGGGGACAGAGCAGAAATATTGAAATTGGATTCGCCGATTTTATGGTGGTCACGCATTTTGGCCTTCCGTAAAAATATCTCATGCGAGCGTTACTTTTCGGCGGATCCATGATATTTTTAGTTTTTCAAAAATAAGGACTGCAAAATCTGAATACAAATGGCACGTCGTTTCGTGGATGTTGACGCTGAAACATAGGAAGTCTCTAAATCGTATTGGACGAACTGTCGTTAAAAGAGTAATGATTCGTCAGGGAGCTATTTGTTGATATGCATAGTCATCACGTTGGCAGTCCATCATGAGCAGCCGTTGCGAGGTCGGGGAAAATAACAGTGACGGATTGCGCCGCGTATTTAGGTGCGAATTTATTTTTTTACACTGATGGGATTGCATGGAAATTGGCAGATTTCAAAAGAATAGTGAAATATATATGTGGAATGTACGAGTACCGAGCATGTATATTACCGAAATCTCAGATGGAGTAATTTCAGCAGTGTTGCGTGCAATGGGAGTGGATGTCCTAATTTTGGTATATTCAGAATAACAAGCGGTGTCTCTCGAATCCCACTAGTTGAAATATTTCAATAACCAGTCGTGCCCTTAATGTTTAAATATTCTTACCACATAGCTGCAGGAAAAAAATAGCCTGGTCTAGTTCATTTCCTATTTTTATACCTTATTAAATACCTATTAATACCTATAGGTTTTTATGTTTTATGCGTATTTTAGTGTACCTAGTAGATACGTGGATCCATGTGTGCTCTCACCTTATTGAAACAACTCTGGCTCCAATAGTAGGTATTTAATATACAGCTAAACCTTATGCTCAGCGTGCTCAAGTTAGAAAGTGAACTTATTTCCTTTGTTCTATTTTTCATTACATACCTACTGAGCAATGCTCTGTGAGCATGTGATAAGTTGGTAGACCTTAATGCTGCTCAGAAATTTGTTGCGTAAAACCGCAGTATTTTACGTACCCAGGATGAAGAGGAGGCTTACCTAAATTGTAGATTAATGACCATGACGCCGGGCCATTTGCTGTGGTCTCTTTTTTCCCTCAGAAAATCGACAAGGTTGTGCTGAAAACTTTCCAATCCCTTACAATTAGGCACACACCAATGCGTGCTCATTTCGTCGGGGCTCCAAATTTCACGCTAGAGTGGTAACAGGTAAGCTTCAGAGATCGAGGGGCAGAGACGGGTTAAACTCTTTTATCTTACGTGAATCGCCGCTGGAAACTGTCGGTCGGCCCATTGCGTCTCGGATGTTTAGAAAAGTAAAGACACTTATTTCGTCCGCGTGAGAAGAGGGGCAGGGCAGTATGTAGAGGTTTGCGGGCGGAAGGGGTGGGACGGCAGCGTTGTCGGTGGTGCTAGGCAGTGGACACGGTGAAGTCAGGGTCAAGGTGAGGGTGGTGGTGGTGATAGCGGGGCTATGTGAATGCTGGCCCCGCGCAGGGACCACGTAAGCGGACTTGCCTCTACGAAGCATACGATCCACCCGCCCACCAACTCAAGGTTACGGGAAGTTGAAAAGGCGAGCGCCCGAGGTCGGGGAGGCAAGGGAGACCGCAGTAGCAGGGGGCAGGGGAGTCTGGAGGCAGGACAGTAGCAAGTGCGAATTGATGGGAGAGTGGGAAAAGGGGTCGGATTTTCGCCAAATTTCCATTTGCATATTGATAGTGGGACGGGTTGGATTTGTCGGGCTGCAGGGGGGAGAAGGGGGTAGGTCAGCTGAGATGCAATGGGGGAAGGGGGGGAAGAGAAGGATGTTCGGATTCGGGAAGAAAAGAGGAAAGGTGTTCTCCTCCTTGTTCCTTTTCCTGGGGTCCCTTTCCCTTTTGTCATGGCGAGAGGGGAGGGGGGTTGCGTGGGTTAGAAGAGGGTGACGTAAAAAAAACGCGTACCCTCTCTCCGATGCTCACTTGTTCCTGACTAAACTGCGTCATGGTCTGTCGGTCACGCATGCAGGAATGTCCACCTCTTATAAACCTTCCCCTCTCCATCTATCTCCCTCACGTGAATTCCGGCAAATCCCCCCATTTTTCCTTTCGTATCCATTCCAACGATACTACTCCCGCACCCCGAAATCCTCTTTGCCCCTGTACCCCCCCCCCACCGTCCCTCCCTCTCCCCCTTTCTTTCTCTTACCCTCACCCGACTCCCTTTCATTTCCTTTCTCCATTCTCCTTTCTCCATTCCGCTTTTACGGTTACTAAGATTAGTTTCCCGCCCTCGGGTACCGGAACCAGCTGTGCGTAAAATCGATCGTCGCATGTCATTAGAACCGATCGACCCGATTAAATAGAAAATTGAAAAAAATGCAGATAAAAGCTGCGCTCCCGCTTGGTTCGATTTTTTGCTGCATTTCTTTATCGTCAGGATTTTTTTTTTGCCGTGACGCGCGAGGGCCCTCGGTGAATTCAGGTCACCGCTTAGAATATTGCCTGAAAATTCCGTTTTCCCTGTTTATTTAGACTTCTCATTTTTCCCCCACGTCAGGACTACTCGTACTCCAGCTTTCTAATATTCGCAGTCCCTAGACGTATTTGTGCCTTGATCGAGGCGCATCGGCATGTTCGGAGTGTTCAATTTTCTATTGCTTTGGCGCGAAAGAAAAAAAAAGCCAGCGTTAAAGTTACATTGACTTGGGGATCGTAGTATAATATAGGTACATAGATAAAATCTCGAAGAGTTATCCTGAATGAAAGTTCCTTGCCACGGTTTATTTATGAGATTCGATTTATCTCGCTCGCGGGCTTTCCGCTATCCGCTTTTCAAATGCAGTAACCTCTGACTGGGGGGTCTAATGAAACCCTATATCTTTCTTATGGCTGCTTTATACTCGTTAAGGATCTTGCGTCTAAACGCTTGCTCCGCATATACCGGTGTAGTTCATGAACCCGACTGATATTTCGAAGACGTGATGTAGTGTTCTACATTCGTAAAATTGTATCTGAAAGGCTATTTTTTATGCGTTACTTTATAATATATACAATCATATTAGTTGAGTTAATGGTTATTTTTAAACAGCATTAATTTCCTGAAATCTCGGCATTTTCTTTCCGCCATAAATATCTCATTATGCTCGATGTAGATGTCCTTTCTAAGGTATTTATAGTCCAAATCTCGTTGGAAGCGATTATATACCATAATATTCCGCTGATAATGTTATTTATTTTGTAACTTTTTAGATAATGTGGACTTTGGAACACTTAAATATGGGGTGTATTATCAATAATAATTTCGTTCCAGGAATTATCAATTTAAATATTATATGCTTGTTGACCATTTACATAGAACTGAACAGTTAACGAAGTAAGCATTTTGAAGGAGTATCTTTCTGGAGTATTGTAGCATTGATTATTTATAATCGACGATATTTGGGGTTTTAATCATAAAATATTGTTGATATCACGAAATACATCAAAATGTCTCTATATACACCGTGAAAAGCGGTTTCGGTGGTCATGTTTTGATGGCTTAATTTTTAATCAGTCGATACCAAAGCATTGTTGGGATACAACTTCGTGTCCGTGATCTTTCCTCTGCAAGCATGGCTCGCCTGTCAAGTTCCGCTACAGTAAACAGGTATAGCGTAAATCCTTGCCGTAATCTCAAGTTCGATTGTTCCGTGGGAAGCTTTGAGTTTTAGCCGTATTCTTTTTTCGAATGGTCAGCGGTGGCCGTCTTTTCGTTCAACTTATTCTAGTTTCTTTTGTTTTCTATCCGGCCAAGCAATACATTCCCGATTCCGTTCTCTCTTTTCGGACCTATGATGCCCATGCCCATTCCACCCTTTCTCGTTCCTGGTATTTTCCCTCCCGCTCCCCCCACTTCCCACACCTCTTCCATCCTTTCTCCCCTCTCTCTCCCGTCATTCCTCTCCCCCCCCACCCACAGCGGGCCTTCCCATCTTCGCACTTCCGAGAGAGTGAAACCTCATTCCCCTCTCCGCTCCTTTGACACACCATTACGATTTTTTCCCCCCCATCCTTTCAAGAAACTTTTCTTAGCGTCCGTCGTTTCGGTCTTTTCTCTTTTTTCCCCAACCAATCGCAACTCCCGTTTCGCTTCACCCGCCCGCCCATTGGCGCACTCATTTAGAATGAAACGTCACTCACTTGCCATCACGTCTTCTCCTCCTAGTGTTTCTTTTTTTACGAGCCAGTCACGCCCTTTCGATCGGAAGGTTCAGCTTATTTTTTCTTATCCATCCGCGATTAGGTTTTGCTCTCCTGGTTAATGCGATTGTGGATATTTGTTTGGTCTTTCCAGCAGCTGCATATCGATTCATAGATGTGTTCCGATTTCCGGAGAAGTGCACGTAAGTGCTATTATAATATGGGCTAAAATGAAGGGTTGTGTTGGTGAATTTCGTATCCTGCTGGCGTATCTCCGTCGTATATCATGATTAAAACTTTTTTTTTTATCTTCCACGTGCGAGGATTATTTCTGCGGATGACTGTCTGCGAATGATGGTGTAAGCGTAAAAGTGCGAATGAAAGAAATTTTTCGCTTACCCATTACTTGGAGTCTTCCTATTAATCTTTGTTCCTGTTCTAAATAAAATCAAATTGGTCTTACTTCGTCTTCGAATTAGAGGCGCAGTATTTATTTCAAGCAACGTAATGCCTCTCATTCATCTCGAGGGCCATTGGCAAAGGCTTTGATTTGGGAGTGAATCAGACAGATTCCTCATTAACGTGTTCCTCTTGGCCACTCATTCGCACCGAAACTCGCTCCCGCGTTCGTTTTTTAAGATTTCCCTCGGAGAGTAAGTACACACATACAAAGTGCCGCTCCCAACTTTCTCCTCCATCAATCTGAGCCAGCTCTAACTCATTGATACGCTGGTGCATTCCGTTCCGAAAATAAATGAGCGGGAGCTCCAATGGCTTAGAATAGGAGTGGCCTTTATTCGAGGGAAACATGGACAAAAAACAGATGCGGAAATGAAGGGAAAAGGTGAATCTATTGAAGCCATTGCTTCTCTGCACCATTAGACTCGGGATAGTCCGGAGGGGGGAGGAATGGCTGGGGAGGAGGTGACGGCGGCGGAGGTTGGAACGTGGGTTGAGGCAGAAAGAGGTTTGAAGCCCTATGCTTTCGTTATTTCCACTTAAACCCTTAGGAATCATTCCATGACCCCTAGATATATGCATGAAGGACATGTATTGAATACAAGATGAGCTCCTAATGCTTTAATGTTTCCTGGATAAGAATTGTTTGTATTCATCTTGGGTTTTCTTTCAAGATGAAACATTAAAGAAAGAGCTAGAGTGTTATTCACGATGATGCGCCTCAGTTTTCTCTCCATTTCTTTAATGGAGAAAACTATGACAGTGAATATAAATGTTTGACCAGCCTTTGTATTTGAAATCTCCCAGTTTCTTTAATGGATAATTCAGTCCTTCCTAGAGTTGTAGGATCAGTAAAACTTGCAACCATATTCATACTCTGCTCAAAATCTGAGAATCTTAATGAAATGCTGTTCTTTAAGAGTATAAGCATATGTTTAGGTAGATACCCTTGCAATGCAGGATTCAGTTATATACCGTAAGCAAGTTAAATTTTAAAGTTATTGCTAGAGTTGAATACTCGACATATTTTCCCTTTGCCCAAATTTCCACACCGTTTAAATCATTCCTAAATATTATTATTCATATTATTATTTTTTATAAGATTAAAAATGTAATATACGCAGCTCTTAATTCTTAGTTAATGCCAATAACAACTCCCATAACCGGAAAAATATAACGAAGATGGTTATTAATTTAACTCTTTTAGTCTTTCATCAGCCACTTGTGCTTGATTTTCACTGCAGTTTGCATTCATATGCTTTCATAGAAATGGGTTCACCGAAATTAAATTCTCAAAGTATACCAGAAGGCTACCTAATATCACTAAAGTCTGTGAATACTGTAGCAAATTGCGAAATGGTCGTTCTTTTTCGTGAACTCAAAATCCGAATACTCTTTCGTAATTATCCTCATCCCTACATATTCCCTCGGATCAAGTTAGCTTCCTTCAGGAATATTTAATGAAAGTTTTGGTGAGCATTTTATTTTATTCGTCCATAAATGGGCTCATATTGGCTTGATATGGATTGAAGCCAATGAGGGTTGGGGGTGACATTTAAATTCAGTGAGTCGTAGTGTAAAGAGTGGGGCTAATTCATGTGCATGTAATCGGATTTAAATTCATCAGTAGCAGGTGGAAATTAAGAAATGAGATAATGCCGAGGCTTGAAATGCCACGCACAATAATTGATTAAACTTAGTAATTCATGAGCACTTCTTCTACTCGTAGGCGCCAGTTATTTTCCCCTGCGTCAAAGTAATTTTGAAGTAGGGTTCGAGGCCATAATTTTCGTGTAAAGCCTAGTGCTAAAAGTGTGAGTGTGGCATTTAGGTATGAAATGCGGGTTTCTTAGAAGGGGGTTCCAGGAAAAGCGCCACTCTAGGCTTTTAAGGGGAAGAGTTATGCTTTTTACGGTCGCATCTGCCTCGGCTCCCCCCTCCACACCCTCTCTCCTCCTGGTGAGAGTCGCGCGCCCAGTTAGTTCACGCACTCATCGGAACTTTTTGATGGAGACGCGTCCATTTTAAGAAATTTTGAGTGAAAAGCGTCTTATGTGGTTGTGTTTTACGGTTGCTTTAATAGGTCCGTGTCTGAGAGAGGGCGAAAGGAGTGTTGCACTTGGGGAAGAAAGAAGACCTCGGGGGAACAGGGCGAAATCCTCATATTATTCTGAAAGAAATTCTAATGTGGAAGACTCAGATGTGAGGGCATGATACAACTAGTTGATGGATTATTAGGAAGGAAATAAGGGAAGCGCTAAGTCATGATTTTTACGCTATACTAAGAATCGACGTTAAGGTAACGGGTTAGTGAAAAATAAAAATTAGGGAGTAAATTTTAGGATCAGTAGTGTAATATTATATGTATACATATACATACACATGTATAAATATGTATAAGTATATCCAAAGGCCATGTATGTATATATATATATATATATATATATATATATATATATATATATATATATATATATATATATATAACACTTTTTGAAAGTCTCACGGACGTGAATAATAATGTATAACACTTAGCACTAGTGGACACAGACAAAAACACAGAAACACACAAAAAAAGAGACTCACTATTTTTCGAATTTTCGGTGGTCGTTGCCACCTTTATCAAGGAAGAGAGGGACAGAACTGAAGCTTCAGTTCTGTCCCTCTCTTCCTTGATAAAGGTGGCAACGACCACCGAAAATTCGAAAAATAGTGAGTCTCTTTTTTTGTGTGTTTCTGTGTTTTTGTCTGTGTCCACTAGTGCTAAGTGTTATACATTATATATATATATATATATATATATATATATATATATATATATATATATACGATCGTACGGAAAAACTCACACGAGCGGCACAATAATGGGCTGACACAATATAACACAAATAGAAAAGAATAGACACATTTAAAAGAACACTCACACGGTAAATTGTTCGAGCTTTCGGCCCTCTCAGAGGCCTTCTTCAAGAGAGACTCTCTTGAAGGGCCGAAAGCTCGAACTATTTACCGTGTGAGTGTTCTTTTAAATGTGTCTATTCTTTTCTATTTGTGTTATATTGTGTCAGCCCATTATATATTTATATATATATATATATATATATATATATATATATATATATATATATATATATTCAAAGGCCAAAGAATCGGATCACTTGGTTACATATAAGACCCGCAGATTTTGGTGTAAATTACGTTTCCTCGATAGCTCAAGTGGTTAGGGCATCGGCCCGGCAAGGCGAAAGATCCGCTGTTCAAGTCCCATATATATACTTCACAAACTACCAAGGTGATCATTTGGAAGTATTTTGGTGAAATTTTGCATTAGTTTTTTTGACAACCAAGGTGTCAGCCAACACTTTAGTGCACATTGGATTTAATCACACGAATAACACTCTGGCAAGAATATCACGCAACAGCAATATCTGGGCATAAATAGATAGTAAATGAATATAATATTCCATATTATTATTGAGCTTCTATTCATGATAAACGGCGGTAAAATGCATATCATACAAGAAGGTATTTTGGTTGAGTGCGGGGTTATGCAAGCCTGTATACCAATAATATTGTACCTTGGATACAACTAGTTATTCCGTTCTCTTTTAAACCAATATTTAGCTCAACCATTTTTCACCCTAATATTTCTTCAACATTCAATCAGAAATTAGTATGGTACTATTTTTGTGTCCTTGTGGCCCTGATAGCTTTACGAAATAAAGAGTTACTGTTAATTTTTCATTTATGACCTTTTGAACCGTAGATCCTCCAACATTTGAGTAAGAACATTTCCTTCAAATGTGCTTGCATTAGAATTATAACGAAAAGAGTTTATTTCCATCTCTCCACCTAGAATATTAACGAGCCACGAGCCACTAGCAGTGAGAACATACTTATCCACCGCAATCTCATTTTATGCGTATCATCCAGGCTAAAGAAGGTGTAAAGTCTAAAATTTGTCGTATCCACCAGTCAATCATTAATTCTCGTTCCAAAGTTCCTCGGCGGCTTGACTAAGGCTGCAAGAAGAGCTTCGGTAAATTGAAAAGTTGACCCTGCTCGTAGACGTGAGCGATGCTGTATGCTGCGAACGTAGGATGCATAAAAGCATCCCGGGAAAGACCCAGCGTGCGAAGTAGTAGTAGGTCCATCAAGCCCTTGAATGAGAGGCAGCTGCGAGCGGGCGAAGGGGATGGGAACTTGTCGCACGCGCACACGCATTTCGACGGTAGAAACGGGGCCGTCTGGAATGGGAGTAGGAGGGAGGTTTCTCCTGCGATGCAGGGAAGAGGGAAGGTTTTTTAGCGCACGGGGAGGGCGAGGGAGGAAGAGGTTTAGAGAAGTGGCTTAAAAGGGAGGGAGTGAGACAGTTTAGAACAGTTGCGAGACGTGGGAGGGGGATGGGTTTGCCTGTTCCTCATAATTACATCCAGGCTGAGTAGCTGGAACTCGAAACTTGTCAAACGTTTTCCAGCCTCCCCCTCCTCTCCGTTCACCCCTCACCCCTAGGCCGTACCTTCCTGCTCCCCTTGTTCTCCTTGCGTTTCTCTCTCTCGCTATGCTCCTACCACATCCCTCCCTCCCAAACCTCTCGGCGTCATCACATCTCCTCACTTAAGCAGTGAGGAGAACTCCCTTTCACGATGCTGGTTCCAGCTCCTAAATCCATCCATTCCCATTTGGTATCTGGCAGCTCCTATGTGTCGTCAAATCATCTTCTTTGGTCGGTGGAATATACAATCTTTACGCTCTGGCAGTGCACGACTGCCCTTGCGCTGGCAATCATTGGATGAGTATTTGATAGCTTTGCAGAGTGTTTCAGTGAAAATGTCGTCGAAAAATGAAAGCAATTGAAAAAGGATAGGTCATAATAGTCATGCTCATAATATTTAATAATAATGCATTCCATCTTTCTACATTTAACTTGCAGAACTAATTAGTCTCCAAAAAAATAGAAATGGAGCTGAAATGGTATAAAAATCTGTGGTATGAACAAATCTGGCTACTTGATATGCCGCATAATGTTGTGCTTGATAGAATAATAGAGAGACGTATTCATGTATAAATTATGCAGCTAAAAAAATAAATTCAATTAGTTAATTGGTATTATACCAAAATAACGAGGAATTTGCAGATCCTAAGGACCGTTATAGGAAGTTCTTAATTACTTTAGCGTAAACCTACTCGTATACACTTGGACACCCATGAGCGATTTATCACCTTTGAAAATTTATACTCAGTTTTAGAAATATGAGCTGATATGTGCTGTACTTGTTTATATTATTTTCGGAACCCTAATTTGAATTAATAAATATACTTTCTCTAGCGTGACTTCCTCTTAGTAATGTATTTGTGCTACAATCGAGGCGCAACCTACATGTTTACGGAGTCAACCGTTTAAAATTGGCCAGCATCGAAATTTAATGAATCGTCTAATTGCTTTGCTTTGTGTACCTTATTATAACTGCTTGTGTCCTTGCGTAACCGTATCTCATTAAATTCTCAAGTCTCACTCAATTAATTATTGTCACTGGTGCTTGGAGATGTGCCGAGTCAAGGGGTAGAAGATTTTTTTTTCTTTAGTGCATGGAAATTATTACAGTTTTCCGGGTATTCGACTGTTTACATCGAAAACTGCATTGCCGGTGGGTCTGGTGATTTTCATCTCTTCATCATAGGCACTATTTTGTTTTTATGTGTGTTTTCCTCGTTCAAAATTAATACTTATGTTTCCCGGAAGGTAATGGAATGCTAAATTACTGAACTCACTTTTATCTCTTGTTCATCATCACAGTTTTTGGATAGCTAAACAAAACACTTTCAATGATGACTCCATAATACATTATTACGCGCCCGTGTGTACTGGTCGAGCCTTCCTCCGTTTAGTTAATAATCAACATTTCCTCGAACATGGAACAGAAGTGTTCAATTATTTGCTGTTATCGTACAACTGGTCTTTAATATTATTGAACTGCCAAAAAAGCTACAGGGAAGGGGGCAGGGAAATATGCACGGTAGAAGTCGATGATTTTTAAAATAATTCAGATGCAGGAAACCTGCCTCATCTAAAAGCTGTAACTCATATGTGACTAGATGGGAGTATTAGACTCTCTCTTTGACTTATCTACCAATATATCTCCTGCATTCTATACGGTACTGATCGTGTTTTTTTAAGTTTATTTCCCTGTTCATCCTCCGAAATCACAGGCACTCGTTTTTATTCAGCATTCTCTTTGTCAAAATTATTGCTAGCCGCCTCTCAGACCTGCCACCCTCCTCTATTATCTGCCCTACCCCTCGTCGGATCCCTTCTCTCCGATCCCTCGCCTCCTTCCTCATCGCAGATCCCCCTGACCTCCCCCGTCCCCACCCGTTCGTTCTATCTCTTCCTTCCGCCTCCCACCGTTTCGCTCTTTTGTCTCTTTTTACGGCCACACTTGATATCACGCTCTTCCTTAGTTCACTGCCTGTCATCCGTAAATGTCTCTACTTTTCGCCGAGCTCCGTCACCCAGAGGATGTCTCTTCCGACTCAACCCCTCTCGCCGCCCGCCCCCCACACCCCTGCTCGTCTCTCCCACGCTCACCCAGAAGAGCGACTCCTCCCCACAGAATGTTCCTCCTCAACCCACACACACACACACATTCTCTCTCATTTGCCCCTCCTCCTCAAGTGTCTATCCCCACATAACCCTCCCCCTATTATCTCCCTCTCACCCCTTCACCCTCTCTCTTCCCGAAAACTCTCCTTCCCGTCTTCCCCACCATTTGCCGTGTGCTCTCTCTTTCCCTCTTTCTCCCCCTCTACACCGGGACGACTTCTCCTCCGACAGCAACCCCTCCCCCCCCGGCACTTCTACTCCCTCCCTTCCGCCTTCTGTCCACCTCTCCTCCCTCTCCATTCCCCCACGATTTCCACCCACACCCCGCACTTCCACGCTCCATATCATCCCATCTCACTGCTCCCTTCCCTCTCCCCGTTCCATCTCGCGCCACCCCCTCCCGTCACCAACAACTCTCGCGTCCTCCCTCTCCCCGCCCCACCGCCCCCACTCACAGCCGCCGCTCCGTCCCGCCGCCAGAACAATCGTTTACTCCCCCTCCTGCTTCCTTCCGTCCGACCACCCCTTCTCCCCCTTTCCTTCCCATTAACCGGTCCTTATTTCGAAAAGACTTTGCTCAATGGGGAGAACTTATCCTGCAGAGTGAGGGGGAGGGACGCCTTGGGGGCAACGGGGAGAGGGAGGCAAAGGGTCGGCGCCGCAGGAATCGAGCCTCAAGACGGCGGCGAGATGTGCGTACTTTTAGAGGAGGGGCGTCGGCTCAAGTTCAAGGGAACGTAATGGGGGATGAATGGGTGTTGTAGGGGGTTGTGAGAGGGAGTGGCAGAGGGGGCTTGGGGTTGGGGCGGGTGACGGGAAGGATGTCGGGTTCGTCGGAGGCGAGCGGCGAAAAGGTTGTGCGCGCTCCCTCGCACCGCGCCTCCCTTTCCTTGTGCGCCATCCCTTGTGGAACGGAGAGCTTGGCTGTCGAGAGTGAAAGGGTTTCTCGTCTTTCGAGTGCGAGTCCCGGAAGAAGCCCACTCTTCCGTTGGCGTCGCGCGGGAGGGAAAGGAGGCGGGCGGGAAAATCCTTGTGATACACCAGACACATCAGAATGGTTCCATGCGGCAACCCATATCGAAATTAAGCCCACTTATAACATACGGAATGATTAGACTATATTCGCTGTTTGAGCCTCGTAAAGCGTGGAGTGATATCTTTGCGTCCGGAGTTTTGATACCAGCACCTCTGCTCTATGCCATGTTCTACTAACGCTTGTCAAAATGCTGTTAAGGCTAATGAGCATCTGTCTAAATAGGATGGAGACACGTCCTGTTGAGGATTGTTAAAGATATACTATATTAATTTACTGGTTACTCAAGTTTACTTTTCACATTTGGAGAAGGATCGTTATCCCTCACTATAATCGGCAGATAACATCACTCGAATAAAATAACGGAAATACTCCACACTATGCATTCGTTAATATCTCACACATTGCGCGATAGTGAAAATCACTCTAGACTCCTTTTAATCGAAGTGGATACATTTATTTTTTGCGTTATTTTTCTGAAAATGTCACATTCATCCGCTTTAAATGATGTAAGAATGGTGTCAGTATTCCTACGGCAAATGCCGTCGATATTTCCGGAGGGTATGGCCTAGATAGATGTGAGAATGTAGTGGTTAGACACTGCGGTGCTCCATAATGACCTGATCTAGGCATGAAAATGGTGTTTGAAGAACCTGTCATTGCATTATAAGGCGTTGTAACGCCATTGAATCCCACTCACAAGTTGAATTCCATGCTTAAAGATGTGCGCCTGTCTCAGTATGCACGTTCCTATTGGTTCATTTGAGGGTGCGTGGGCAAGAGATAAGAGAGAGGTACCGTCGAAGAAAAAGATCACGCCTGCCACGCTCGATTTAGTAGGTGCAATAAGTTTGAATGGCAGCTTGAAACGGAGAAGTGACGGTTTGAGTGCGTTTCCAAATTCATCGTCTCCCTATATTCCTGTCAATGGCCAATTAGGTGTGATCATTAGACAGAAGCTTTCGGGATGCTGCCAAAAATGTCATATCTTGCTGCACTTCCGCGAGCGGAACAATAATTCTTGTGGATTTGGGAATTTTCCAAATTCGTTCTCGGTAATGGATTTGAGTTCCTGCCAGTTAGGATGCATTCAAAGGGTTCACCTAATTCAATACGACTTTTGCTGCACTGGGCTAACTTTCGGGAGAGATATAAAAAAATCAAAGCGATTTTAAATCCTCTCGGGATCCTTTCCAAGTGTGAGCAAGGCTAAATAACCGTGTCCCTCCTGGGAAACTTAAGTACGTATTGATGTTAAGTGGTTTAAGATTCGCAATATTCGAACCTTTTGGGTTTAAAAATTCACTTCTAGATAACTTGAATTTATGTACAGATTACTGCGGTCTCCTCGAGAGTTTCCCGGGTTGAGTTCACATTATGCGTATTTCATGAGTAATTATAGAAATGATAGGAAGTTTAATGCTAGTTAAATGGCTTAGCAGTGCTTAGCATAAATTAAACTCAACTATCATTCTATCAGCCATTTAGTATTAAATTAATATTCCGTGGTCAATCATTCTGTATAACGTGGAAATCATTCTGTAATTTTCATTAAGAGTTAATGGTTGTGGAATCATGGAAATGGAAGTGGAGAAGCTCACTCTGCGTACTATGGATGTCAGGATTAACCTTTCAGACGGATCAATAACGTAACATGCAACTTTAATTTAGTGTAAGGACTTCGTGGAGTCACATTTCAATGTTAAATAAATTGGACAGGGATCTAGCATCACACTACCGGGCTCGTGTACGTACGTTATCGGTTCTCACCGTTGTGAGTACTCTGATTCCGAAATTATGAATTCAAACAGTAGGGACTATAGTAAAATTTTCATTGTAACGAACACATATGCTCTTACTTCCCGTTCTCCTAAGCCACTATAGACATTGGTTTCAGGCATTAATTCTGATACGAATGGCATTTTCATAGTACCGCGCACTGTTTTGTTCTAGCCACATCGTGGAAGATATCCCTTTTCGCTTTAGAGTTAGAAAAGTGCTATGGATGAGGATCCTCTTTTCTAATCTTCCCATTTTGCAATTAGCTTCTCGTGTGCGATTCGGCCCAGGGACCACGCCGCGACGAGAGGCCACTTGAATAGGATAATATCGAAATGGAGCTGCTGCTCATCAACGAGATCCATCAGACTAAGTGAAAGAGGTGGCTTTCTTCATTCCGCTCGAGAGAAATGAATGAGGCAGGCACTCTGATTCGAGGGCAAACAAGGAGCCCGAGGAACGGGCGATGGGGTGCACACAGAGAGGGATGGAAGAAGGACCTTATGCGGAGAGAGAGAGAGAGAGAGAGTGATGAATCCGTAAGCATATACTATGGAGCGAGCACAAAGCGTAATGCGATAAGGCGAGATTTTCCGCGGAAAGGCGGGGTCTTAGTGAGCTGGTGGGGGGGGGGGATGGGATGCGGCGGTTTGTACCGTCCACCCACCCGAAAGGGGTGGTGACGGGGAGGAGGGACGCGCTCTCCGGGTGGCCGGATCTTGGTGCTTCGCCACCGCCCCCGCTCGACTCGCTCTTCGTTCCCATGGTTGCCCGTCCCCCGGCCGCACCGCCCAGCCCCCAAGCTCTCTTATACCGTGGCCGGTGCTAATGAACGGCCCGGTTCTCCGTGGCTGCCTCCTCATCTACTCCCACCCCCGCCGTTTCCCCCCACCACCCCCTCTCCCTCACCTGATATAAATAAAATGAAAGGCGGGATTAAAAAGGATAGCGCCCCGGAAGAGAGCATTCCGACGTCCTCATCTCTTTGGGGTTCCGAGGGCGGTTTGCGTTTCGCTCCGAGAGATGAAGTTAATGAAGTGGTGCGCCCTCCTCGGTTGGCGTCAATTAAAAGCTCTTTTATGCGGTTGTCTGCGAGGGCCATCCCTCTTTCACTAGAACGGATAATTGAGGCGGAGGGGGTCTTGGGCGAGGGGCCTGGGTGGGGCGGGGGAGAAGGGAATGTCCGCAAGGATCTCCGGCCGCTGGAAGGGGTGGGGGCGGTGTGCGCGGAGTGGTCTGGGCTCCTGCTTTCCAAGGGCGACTCCCGGTGTGTCCGAGCACCACACTTCCCCCGAATTGCTGCCTCTCTCAGTTGTTGTTTCCTTTTTAAACCTCTATTTTTATTTTCGAAATCTTAGCGCAGCGAAATGTTCGCCACAGATATATTTTTAATCGGCTCATCCGCGTTAATGGATGTTCACGCCCATAATTTCCTCCCTGCATTGATGCATTTAGGTAGGATATAATTTGTGTAACTTTCAAATCCTATCCTATCAGTACCTCTATAAAAGCGCATATAACTATAAGCTTATTTTCCGAAGCCTACTTTATTTTCAAGATCAATCTCGGGCAACATTCTAAATTTTAATTTTTCTTGCAGAATACGATAATGCCGTGACTAAATTGTGAGAATTAATTTACTTTGTCAATGCATATGAGTGATTTTCTTTGAATGATATTCGAACAGAGATTATTAATAACTTTTATTCAGTATTATCTTAACTCTACGGCTGCTATTTGCGCGGATTTTTCCTCGATGCACAACTCCTTTCCGTTTATACTATAGAATTTCTTCCTTGTTATGTACTAAATTTAGGGAATATTTTCAGGCTCTTTGGTTTTTTGTTTCAACTGGCTGCATTTGCTTTGATACATACATACATTATTATTATTAGGTAATCTACCGGTTGAGGTAGATTTTTGGATGGACAAAGCTCCTAAATAAATATTTTGTGGTCCTAGCAAATTATCTACATCAGGTCCCTCTTCATCTCTGAGTACCTTCTTCCTCCCTTCATCCCGTCCAACATCCCTATTCTGTTACTTCCCTTTCCTCGTTTGCCCAACATCCTTCCCTCTATTATACATATGGGTATATTATACTTTGGGTTATTCTGAGGTTTGACATTTAAGTAATAAGCTATTCGTCCTCGGTCCTCATCTTTCCATATCGTAAGCAAGGATAGCAATTACTCAGAAATGAGATACCAAAATTCCACTTGCTTTCAAAATGGTGCATGATTTCAGGAAACATTTCCTCATGTTATAAATTTGGTAGCTGATTATAAGTATTACCCTTTAATTTAATAACTCGTCCGCCATTTATTCATTGCTGCATCTTTCCGTGGTATAAGTAGAGAAATTGACTCATTTGAGGAGATTTTGGAATAATAGAAGGCTTAAATTGTCGTTGATTGAAATCCGGACGAGTGAGAAAGTCGTCATTAAAAGAAATTTTAGGCGTCTTTGTTCCTATTCATAAAAATAAGGATTCTCCTATCATTCTTTCCACTCTTTGTGTTGCCTTTCATCCCTTTTTATATTTTATCCTCGTTCGAAGCTCCTTTCCTGCACCACTTTTTGTTACTTAAATTGGAATCAATCGAATTATTTTACTTTGCCACCAACTCCGGGACTCGAAAAGAGTTTTTGGCCATTCTTCCGCAGATATCAAAGTTAGTCCCTAAAAGTTTCCCACTAATACTCTCTTGACATTAAAAACTATTACATGAAAAACCTACTGGCATTGATGGAAGATTTTCTCTGACCTGATTAAAAAATTCCGCTTCCAGAAAAAATGCTTGTGATACTCTCATCAAGGAGAGGAAATCAGAGCTGTCTAGAATGATATTCCGTGCTGGATATATATATATATATATATATATATATATATATATATATATATATATATATATATATATATATATATATATATATATATTTGGACTCGTGAGCGTGCTTTAAATTATGAAATCCCTAGCAGCTTTAAAGCGATAATCTTAAATCATGTCAGAGGATTATTATAAATTGATGTTTCACGCTGGATTTTAATCTCATTGTGGAATGCATAAAATAGTATCAGAAATTAGTTCTGTGGAAAATTTTTAAAACTCATACAGATGTAAAATTTTCTAACGTTCACACGGATGGCATCTATGACGTACGTACGTTGAAGTTTAATTTATTCACGACTCGAGAAGTCATAAGGAGAGAATGGAACGAGGTGTATGCAGATGAGAATATTATGAGCGAGAAGTATGTCTCATCTGTGCCAATAGTCATTTCAACTGTGAAATGGAAATTCAAATTTTAATACCATCCTATTTTATTTTGGTGGAAGCTTGTCCTGAAAACTTATATTTTTGCGGCCATCGTTTGGAAGAGTTTTCAATCTCTACGATTTAGCGGGCTCGCGAATTTCCTCCGAGGTTCCACAGTTTTAAGGTTGCCCACTTGAAGGTTATTAAAAACTATTAAAAACAAAAGTTCAAGAAATTCTTTGCGAAACCGAGGTGTGAAGTAATTATGTGGCACAGAAGAAATAAAGCTCACTGAGAAAAAAATCCTATGCGTTCCTACGATTTGATTTATTCTTTTAGTGGCCAAAGAGATTTTTTGACCTAAACTTTGATAAAAGCTAAACTGAACTTAATATTTGAAAATTTTAATTTCATTGAGTGTTCCTAACCCAGAGGTATCAGGGTAAAGAGTTGGTAAAAATAATAATAGCTAATAATATTTTGCATTCCTTATTGTGTTGTAGAAGAATACACCTTGAACTCTGGTACTAGACTCGAATTTAAGGAACTTCATAATGAATTTCGAAAAATAAAGCTTTCGTAATTTCCACTGCATTTAATTTTTAACTGAATGAAGTAAAATTTAATTTAATTTCATTTAGTATTAAATAGAATTCATTGGAACTTACAAAGTTTTTTATTTTTCAAAATTCAGAATTCACCATGTTGCTCGTCGTTTTAAGTACTTATTTTATCTGCCTATTTCTAATAATTTTTGAAACCTTTTTGATTTTTATCGTATTGCAAATAACATAAAGAATGAGGTTCGTTACTTTTAAACTGCAAATTACGGGCATAAGATTTCAGAGAAGGGACGCGCATCAGAGAAATGACGGAATAAAATTTCGTGTAATTCTGTCAGGATGTGTCGAGTTCTTCATAGTCGTCATTTAACGACATCATATTTGGAACTCCTGCTCCCAGTAAAAGGGAAAGGGGTCACTGGAGGGAAATCGATAAAACGAATTGAATTCAAAGAGTGGATGGTGAGTGGGCAGGTGTTAAACGCGTGGATCGCTCGTCGCCGTGACCGACCGGTCGTAAAAATCATGAATTACGAACGATAAGATTTAGTGGCCAACCTGGGAAGAGCGGACGGGGAGTGCGTATAGAAACCATCAAAGATTTGTTAGTGGAGAGGTCCAAGCGAATCTTTGATGTTTTCTACTTTTTTAATTTTTATAAAGGGGTTTAATTATTTTCGGATTTGAAATTTTAGTGGTCCTAACTACGAGGGTCATCCGGAAAGTAGTACCCGTTCGTGCCGCATGAAGTGCTGACGACGCGAGTAGCCGCTGGACGAGGTCAGATAGCTTCAGTGGCTTGTCTGCCTTCTCTGAGCCAAGTTGCGTGACGCTAGCATTGCCTGTGTTGTTTCTGTGATTGTTTACAATGTTTAAAAAAATTGAGAACGCCGCCAGTTGTGAAGTGAGGGCAGTGATTAAATTCCTCAATGCAAGAAACGTTCGCCCATGTGATATTCATCGCCAATTAAAGGAGGTGTATGGAGACAATGTAATGGACGAGTCGTCTGTTCGGCGGTGGTGTCGCAACTTCAACATGGGGAGGGGGAACACACACGACGATGAGCGTTCGGGCAGACCGTCTGTCATTACAGACCAACTGGTGAGCTCAGTTGACGAATTCGTGAGGAACGATCGGCGCGTCACAATTGATGACATCTGTGAGCATTTTCCCAATGTTTCTCGAACAATTGTTCATGAAATTGTTAAACACCATCTGCATTATGCAAAAATTTGTGCAAGATGGGTCCCTCGCGTATCTCAATGAGCTGGCGGCGAAGGACTATGCAGCAGGAATACAGAAACTTGTCACACGTTATGACAAATGCCTTAATTTGCTTGGAGATTATGTTGAGAAGTAGTTTAAAGTATCCTCTTTCAAATAAAATTTTTTATGTTTGTTAATATTTACTTTTGTGTCTTTATTTCACGAACGGGTACTACTTTCCGGATGACCCTCGTATAATATAAAACTTAACGGATGTCGATAAACGTCACTTCAACGTAAAGATTGGGGTTGGATCAAACATAATTCCCAAGGGATGTGGACGTGAGGCGGAGAAGGAATACGAGAAATTGACGGCTGGAAGTCGTTGCATAAGGAGCCTCCTATCAAAATTCCGTGCGTAAATAGTCGTCGGTGGTGAGATCATGAAAAAGAATCCGTCAAAATCTTAGCAGCGGTGGTGATCCGTAACTTATCGCTTCCTTCCTATCGTTAGGCAATTGCCGGAAACGTTCTCTTGACGTTATATGGGCTTTGGACATAGCCATCGTGCTGCCAAGGGCACATGTGTGTAAAGCTCGGGAGAGGATGAAGTAGCACGGGCGCGTCGTTGGTGCTGCCTGCAGCTTGGTGTTGCGGGGACCGAGGCGCCGAGAGGGAGTCCATGGAAACGGCGGGGAGCTACGGCGTAAAGGGGATGAATTTTGTAGCGGCGACTGGTTACGTATATCCCGGCGGGTTTCTCTTCCTCTCTCTCTTGCTCGTGGACGAGCTCGTTAGCAGTAAACCTGGCAGGGCATGTGGCGATGGTTGAGCTGGGGAAGAAAGGAAAGGCGGCGGGGACCGGGGGATGGAGTTGTAATGTGGGGTGCATGCTGGGAGGATGGAGGCGGTGGGCGAGCGGAGAGTGGCGTGGGAATGTGATGCCATTCGGCGATACGGGACCTAACGGCGGAGATGTGTGGAATTCGGAAGGACGATGGAGAAGGAAAGTGAGAAGAAACCGTAGGGGAAATGGCAGAAACGGGGATCGAGGAGAAGGGGCGTGCGGGATCAATAGGCGGCGGTAAAATGTACGGGAAGAGTGGGGATATAATTTAGAGGAAACTAGATTGGTGCGGTCAGCAGCGTTGGAGCAGTCAGAATGTAAAAAGGTCGTTCGTTAAATGGTGTGGGAGTGGGGGTTACTCAAAATAAGTAAGGATTACTTCAGTAATAATATTATATTTGTAGCTTTTGCCCAGAATTTCACCTAAATGGTCCTTGACTAAATAGTAATACGGTGAACGGCGTATCTCATTCCTTCATAAAGTTCGTATTAATGCTTATGATGAGAATATTTGGAATTCTACGAAGTTAATTCTATATCTTACCGTATAACCTGCCGCTTTTCTTCTGAATTCAAGTTTTGAAGTATAGGAAGTTATCTGAGGCAAAGTAGTCGAATTAAACGGATCAAGGCATGATTGGACATTCAAGACTTATTTTAGGTATTCATGACATATACTTCAACTATATTAATTATAATTTGGAAATTCCCATGGAAAATTAAATTTCCCAAACACGTCATAGTAATTTCATCAAATATTCTTGGCGTGCGTGAGCGGTAAGTCCAAGGCACTAAAATGATAACTGGTCGGCAAAGTACCATCCGGTTCAGTCTCCATTTATCTGCTGCCCCAATATGTGTTGGGGCGCGAATGAAACTGTTAGAATTCAAGAGAAATTTATTCACTGGATAGCGAAAGTTGAGACTGGGGAGGGCTGTGCCATTCCCAATGTTTTGGTGCAAAGAAATAATGTGAGAAATGGAAATGGGAGGGTACTGCCTTGGGGGTCACATTTCGGTGTGCTCCCTTATTGCAAGGTCATCCCGTTCGGTCGTGGACGTTGTCCCCGCTGTGTGGTAATGAAGGCAAGGCGTCGCTTAATGAAAATTACTTCCAACCTCAAGGCCTTTTGTTTTTCGGGTGCCCCCTCGATGCGCAATGGAGGGAAGAGAAATAAATAAAGGAAACAATTTGGACGCTAATGTTTCAATAGTTAATACTCTCGGCAGTTAGAAGCAGGAGGAGTAAAAGCGAATAGGGAATAAGCGGGGGCATTTGGGCGGCAGGAGATGAGTAGAGGGTATAAATGAAAGCAATAGAAGGGATTAAAAGATGGAAAGTTAGGAATTGTGGAAAGTAGTTTCTGGGGGATCGGAATGCTTTAGCAACGGAAGGCCTGCAGCAAACATTGCAGAAACATCATGTCAGTAGAGATCGCTAACGAATATAACGTGATAGGTGAGAGCTCTACCGTCAGTCTGAATAATCGTATGTAGCAGACGCGTCGCTTACTGTTGATTTGGTTCTTTAGCCTTCTGATCAGGATAAAGGAACTAGTCATTGTACATTTAGTATTAGAGTGGTAGTGTGGCAGGGCTGTTTATTATTTCAAGTGTCTTCCTATTTAATCGTAGCCTGATAATGAGTTGCTAGCAGATTTAGAAAATTTCTATAGACGGTCTATTTTTAATGTCGTTAAGGAAGGCTTGAGAAAAACTAAAATAAGCAATAAATCGAGGGTCTTTTTAAAAGTCAAGGGTTTAATTTCATATTGACAGCTATGACGTTTATGACGCTGGAACTCGAGATGAAAATATATTTATGGATATGGAAAACATGGATTTGGATGGGTATTTAAAGATGTGAAAGCAATGATTGTTTCTACATAACATAAGACAGTTAAGCTTTGCTCAATATTGTTTGAGGATTCAAATGTGCCGACACATTTTATTAATTGTCCGTAAGGTAAATAACAGCTGAAAATGAATTCTATTACTCAATTTTAAGTATTCATATTTATGGAGAAATATTTATCCTTTAATGCGCAGAATTTATTTCATTAAGCTAAATGTCAGCCCTATCATTCGCCTTTGAGAACCGTTCCATAAAATAATTAAGCATTCACATTGGAGGAAAATAAAATTCACATTATGCAATATCATTGCATAATAATTGATCGAGTTGGCATTAGGATTTTTTAAATGTTATTAAAACACCGATAACATGTCACCTTCAATCCATTCAGCGATTTAAGTGATTAAACACTTGATCGTCATAGTTTTCAATGAACGACGGTCCTATATTAGAGGACCCATGCACGTAACATGGATTAGCTTATTTTTCTCATAAGGGACTAATGCAAATAATTATGATATTAAATGTTTGTCATTTGCATTGCCTTAGAATACTAATGTTTATCCTCTTACGTGTGAAGCCAATTTACTTGTGTACAAATGGGCTAATGCGTGGATTAGAACTTTCATGCCGCTTCTTTTTGATTGGCTGGAGGAATTATACATCCAATGTGCTATCCCTTTTTCTATAAAAAAATAAAAGTTGCTCTACACACCCATAGTTATAATCATATATTATCCTTATGATGTATGGTTATTTCAACACCACGTGTCTCTTTCTATGCCGTATCAAAGACTTAATAGCCTGAGGCAGGTTAAAACAAGAATATCCGAATAAAGGTAATATTTTCACAAAGGGTAGAAATGCCACATTCATTTGATTTTATTGCTTGATTTTGGTAATTTCCTTATATTAGTAGTTTCAAGGTTAATTTATGACTGTAGGTACATGTATATGTATCGCTAATTAAGGTAGTTCTATTTTTGTATTCCCAGAAGCAGTTAATGATAGTGTCAAAGCGCTTCATTGAAATTATTGCTCCTAAAAACTTGAATAAAAAATATCACTGACTTGCACTTGACACGCTGATGAGACTCCCTAGCGATGATCCTTTGGATGTTACCACATATTTTTAGACACGTGCACGATACTGTTATATTTTATCTCTCTTTCCTAGATAATTAATTTTGAGTCTAAATTTACTCATTTAAATCAAGTATTGCTCTTTATGCATGTGTTTTTTTTAACCAATCCCTACTAACCGCCATCTTTCTTTCACTCTCTCTTTTCCTTTTCCTTGCGTTGGTAATCTTTTTATATATCCTCACACCCTGCGCAATAGCCCGCGTCTGATTTATTCCGCAGTGCATACCTCCAGATAGTGATCTAGATTTAGGATATTTAGAAGCCGCATATGGACGTGGAGCGATATTTCGACCTCGAATATTGGGTACCCCGTGGCTCACCCCCGAAAAGCACGGCAATCATTTTTTCGAGGAACGCCAGCGCACGCAAAACTCCAGCACGGCGAACGCCCACGCACGCAAGGCGTGGGCTTTGTGAGGTGGGGGGGGGGTGTAGACTGTGTAGAGGGGACACCCAGGCATCACCCAGGCTGTAAAAACCTCATCCTTGGGCGCCGTGCGAGAAAAAGGGAGGAAGGCTCTCGAGGAGCGTGAAGAACCCGGTGGGAGGAGAGAGGGGGAGGGGGTGGTCGGTATTAGGAGAGGCAAGTGGGAGGTGAGGTGAGGATAAGGGAGGGAGGAGCGAGGTTGAGGAGTGGGGGGGTTAACGAAAATAAATAAGGAGATGGAATAGGATAAATAAGTGGAATGGAATCCTCAGGGTGCGGGCCCGCACGAGTTTTCCGAGAGGGTTCTCTCCACAAAAAGCCGCGAGGAATTCCCCCCTTCCCCCCGTCCCATCCCTTTCTTCATTTTTATCATTACATTTTCTTCGCTCGGGATATTATGAGGGATTCTGGAGCGCGCCCTTGGAGTCTCCGGAGCGAAATCTTTTCGTGTCTTTTTGTCTCGTCTTTACCCCTCCCTCCTAACCCTTCGCACCCCTCGCCCTTCCTTCCGCGTGCTCTCTCCTTCTCCTCCGTCTCCCTAGTCCCCCCGCCTCCCGCCGCCTTTGTCCTCGTCTTCCCATTTCTTCCCGGGTCTCATTTCCCCTTGTGTTGCGCGGTTGGCTGAGAAGAAAGACGCAGCGAAGTAAGTGAGAGGGGGAGGGAGTGAGGTGGGTGGGGGATAGAGTACCAATTCCTCTCCTCGCGGCGCGTTCAAAATTGGTTCTTTATTTTAAATATTTGCTAATTGGACGGTTGCAAGCACGCAAGAGCGAGGTCTTCATTTTTTTCTCGTGCTCATCCTTTCTCTCTTTCTCCCAACAATTTTTCTCTCCTCTCAAAAACATGAATTCTTCTGCCTTGGTTAAAATTTTTTTTATTGGATTTGCTGGCACTTTCACTGGCCTTTTGACGTAGACTAATTTCATTTGAATAAATTGCCTATTTATCACACTGTGGTATTCCGGAAGAACAGGAAACGGGCCTTAAGAAACAGCACGTCAAAACAGTTCTGTAAAATTCAAAAAGTAATCCTCTTATTAGTCTACGATGCACGGATAATTCATCAATTCCAGGCATCCTCCAGGCAGCTGATGTAACTAATGTTGAGGCAGCTAGGAAATTTATAATAATATGTAATTCCTAGCAATAATATGTTGAATTGAAACAAGTTTTCCAATTCATAGACTGACTCGATGCCGAATCGCATTTTCTAAAAATGATAGACATTATGAATGACCGAGCTAGGCTATTTTTTGTCCTTGGTTTCAAAATATTTCTATATCACCTACGTGTTTGAAACGTTGCGATTTTTATTTTTAAAGTGATTTTAGTGTTTATTTTGAGTTTTAACAGTATTGTTTTTTTGGTTAAAAGTGTGTCTAGGTAAACTGCAATAAGTTGATGCTGTAACAGTTATTTTTAATATTATTAAATTGAGTTTAGTTCGACTAATCATATAAATCCTTGAAACTAGCTTGCTTACGGTTGAAAACAGTTCACTAACTTCTCACGCCAAAATGAACAATTTTATTTCACATAAATAATGTTAACTGGATGCATTAATAATTTAATTGGCACATTACAATCAACGGCTGTGATGGATAAACAAGAATTACGTTAAAATTTCCAAGATATCAATGCGTTTATTGAATACTGGGTAATACCTACCCTCGCTGCTATGCTACAGTATTATTCAAGTCATTTGAGAACTTTTCATCCTTCCTGTGGAGTTTTGAAATCCTGAATAAATGTTATAATGTCCACGAAAATCCAAGACTGGTAAATATTTCGATGTTTTTCTCATTTTTTGAGGGTGAATAACTAAAACTCTTTATAAGTTATTTTGCACCGCTCCCCATATGATATGTTTGACTAAGCAGTGGAAAGTAATCTTGTGAAATGAATTATTTTTTGATACTTTTAGATATAGTTCATAATTTTTATTGCTAATAACCTGCAAAAACGTTTTGCCATTATGCCCGAAAGAAAATAAAAATACTTCAATTTCTTCAGTATTTTTCTTGTCCTGCATTCATTATATTATCCTCTACGGAATAAAATGGAAGAGGTAAAAGAAGAAAAATCACCGATTAAAGCAATAATTCTCTCATTAACTGCAAGTGCTAGAAAATCGACTGAGCTAGGCCTCATGCAAATGGTTGTTCATGCAAAGTGAATGATTTCAGCTTGACTTCTGGAGTCTACTCTCCATCGCGATCACGACCTTGTGTGTGTGTGTATATATAATATATATATATATATATATATATATATACATACACACGCACTACACACGGCCCGATCGGCCGTGTGTTGTGCCCGGCAGCGGGAGAAGCAAGGCTTCCGCGGTCGTCATCTCACGAAACCCTTGTCAGGAAAAACGATACCGACAGCAGCAGAACAGAAGACGCAGAAGAAGAACTAATCAGTTAGAATAGGAACTTAGAATATTAGGACAAAGTTGAGGACAGGAAAATTAGAGATTATTGAGGGAAAGATGGAAACAGGAAAGAAAGATATTTTAGGTTTATGTGAGGAGAGATGGAAGGATAGCAAAGATTGCTGGAGTGATGGTTATTGAATAATATACTGCGGCTGGGACGAGAGCCAACGTTGGGATGCCATAATATTAAATTAAGAGATAGAAAGAAAAACATAGAACAAGCAACGGATAGAATATTACTAGTAGAGATAAAAGCAGAACCGACGAACTTGGCCATATTTCAGGGATACATGTCACTAAGAAATCCTAAGGAGGAAGAAGTCAATAGGATATACGATCAGTTAGAGGATATAACCGCGTGTGTTTCCGCAGGGAAACATTTGATAGTGATGGGGGATTGGAATGCCACGGCAGACGTAGCATGAGATGGTTGTGATGATTGTGATTTTTTGGGTACCAGATCTTCCTGGGATACCATAACTGGCACAGGGAAAGGAATTGGCCCCCCTACCCTGATATGTGAATTTCAGACGCCGTCGGGCTTAGTGCTGGGTGAACTCTACCATCACCTACCAAAACGACTTTCGGGTTGATTACTGTGTTTATGGTTAATATATATATATATATATATATATATATATATATATATATATATATATATATATGTGTGTGTGTGTGTGTGTGTGTGTGTATATATATGTATTTATATATATATATATATATATATATATATGTGTACACACAGACATATAAACGTACAGCGCTTGGTCTATATTCTAGTGCTTAGCTACCAGCAACACTAGTTGATCCAGTAGCCATCCCTTGAATGCTCATCATTTCGTCCCGTTCTCTTTCTTTAATGCAACACCTTTGGAGACACTTGTAAATATTTTGTACAGATTTTTTCTAAATGCTGAACATTTATGCAGTATTTTACTGTAAATTTCATAAATATTTGTATTATGCTATATCTTTTCCGTATATTTTATGGAGAACAGGCCAAATCGCGTTATGGTTAGAAGAGGACGATTCACTTTCATTTGGGAAATGAATATTTGCGTTAAATGTATTCGGAGGCCCATTAAATATTAATTGCGTGCATAATTTTGTGTACATAACTTTTCACTTTTTTGCTACTATAGTAGACCTTTGCAAGAGGTTGAAGTCCTCCGGATTTTTCCTTCCCGTAACGTGGGCCCTTCTGAAAGTGATCTTTGATTGTAAAAATTGATTCACTCAGAAATTTTCGTCAGGCATGATGATTCTCGCCTCCAGCGGCCCGGATCCGAATGAGAAAGTTCTCCTTAAACCAGAACTTTTCAAATACCCCTTCCATCGAAGAAACTACGCATGAATGAAATAACACCGCCTCGTCACTTTCGTAAACGTAATAAAGTGTCACCTAACATCGACCTCAACTGAAGTTGACAGAGTAAACATTTGCCGAGTGACGCCGGGTCTTTTCCGTCCTTTCTTCCATCGACCGGCCGACCCCCTCAGGGACCAGCCCAAAAGAAACGCTCATGTGATCTGAGGTTTACCCTTTAGCCCATTTTATTCTTGAAATTTTTAACGGATGGTGATTCGTGGGAGGATAGAGCTATTTCTAGGAAGACCGGAGTAAGAGAAGGAGGTGCGTGAGTTAAAGTAAAAACCGTGTTTAAATTTCTGGATCGCCACCGTCCACCTTTTTCGAAGTAAAAAGCACAAGAGTCAGAAAACTGCGGGGTAGTAGGTGAAGGGCTGGGGGTGTGGGGGAGAGAGGAAGAGTTCTGGAGGGATGGGTAGGTTTGTGACGGTGGGCAGAGGGGAAGGGTACGGAGTGATATAAGCGAGATAGGGGTAATCGCAAAAAGAACGAGGATGGAGGGTGGGGGTGGATTCAGGGAAATGAAAGAGACTTTCGAAGGAGGTGGTGGGAAATAAGGTGGGAAGAGGCCAATGGGGGAGAGTGAAGGGAACGGGGGCTAGAAGAAGGGTAAAAGGGGCGGGAGGGAGATAAGGGCGTGGGTCCGAGGCATTGCGTCGAGGAGAGAGATCCTTATCCGGACGGCGGTGTGGAGGAGAGGATGAGGGGTTCTGGGGCGGCAGGGGTAAAGAGGTGGTAAGGAATTGGTGTGGAGAGAGAAGGAAAATGGGGGGAAAAGAGAGTTCGGCTGAAGGGCGAGGTCATAAGACGCCTACGTGGAGGCGGGAGGGGAAGAGGTTGAAGAAGAGATTCGTAGGAAAGAAACCCTTGCGGCACCCCCGCTCCCTGCTCCCACCTGCCCTCGCTTCAACCTCCCACTACTCTCCTCAGGCCCTACACCTTCTTTCTCCACTCGTGACCACCTCCATCCCCCCTCTCTCACAAACCAAACCCCTTCCCCCCAATCCCCCGCCATCCGCGTAGCCAGGAAATGTAACACGGGTGCCGGATAAGAGAGGGCAGCACGTATCGACCTGCATTCTTTCCGTCCTTACCTCCTGCTCCCATCTCCCCACACCCTCCGCTCTCTCTCCCTCTTTCAAACCTCCAGTCCCACCCCCTCCACCGCCTCCTTGCGTTGTCTTTTGTTTTGGCGACTCCTTCTCTCGCCCTCTTGAACCATCCATCTCGTCTCTCCCCGCCGCGTTCCTCTCGCCGCTCCCCGCCTTCCCCCTCGCCCTCCCCCGGCCACCACCTAAATTCCCCCCTCTCCTTCCACCCTCGCGCCACCCTCACACGCCTTAGCTGCTCACTCGCAACACTCACCTCGAGCCCACTTCCTTCGCCCTCACCGGAGGCAGTCTTGGCCATTCAGGCCCCCGTTTTTTATTTTTTTTATTCCTTTCCCCTGCGTAAGGAGGGTCACAATTCTGGCTGCTTGGGGACTCCTCTCCATCTCTTTCCCTCTTAAACCAGCCCTCTGCTACACCTTCGTTAGTGTCACTGTGAGACTAAGGCGGGGGAGTGCGGGTGGGGTCGGTTGGGCGACTTTCATGGATGGCGGGTGGAAATCCTTGTCGCAGTAGTTTCAGAGATGAGCCAAAGAGGAGAATGTGTGGTTTAAAGAAGGTCAAGTTGAGATGGCCTCTGTTTCTAAAGAGAGGCATGATCTTTGTATTTTGTAATTCCTTAAATAAAATTTTCTTGGCTCGTAGTTTATGTCTAAGCGATGGTCAATGGTCGACACATTCTACAAAATTCGGATAGTATGTGTTCAATATTCAGTTATTGCTGCTTTATCGACTTTCCGGTGAGTTCTGTATCGATCTCGTTCAAGGGTGGCCGTATTGAGTGGCAATGTTGGACTTTCGCTTGCAGGGTAATCTGTAGCGAAATAAACCTCATTAGGGAAACCTCTAACCTTGCACTGAGGAACAGAGCCATGCCGCGAGAGTAGGTAGCAATTCGATCTCGTCTCGATTGTGCTTGACCCTGTGTATTCAATGGCGAATCTTTTACGTTAACAGAAATAGTTACCGTGCGTGATGAGGTAAGCCTCTGTGAGTGAATATGTAGGGAATCCATTATTATCGAAACCCTATAGAGAAACCAGTGTGTCAGTTCTGTACTTAGTAAAAAATATATATTCTCATTTCATTAAAATTTAATGCGCCTGATAAAAGTTTTTGATAAGACAAATTTTATTCATTCTGTACGCCACAATGAGTGATTTTGATGCATATTAATTTTATGGAAATTTGCAAAGTATATCTCTGGGCAAACTTCGCTTGCGTAGCTTTTCCGGCACTGAGATTGCGCGTCAAATAATTTGAAAACTATTCATAAAGTTAAAAAAACTCATCGATCACGTAGCATAAGCAAAGGAAACGCGATATCCTTGACTTACATTATCAAAGTGCGAGTTTCGTAGAGTATCTTTTTAAAATATCTTTTCACTCACCTTCAATGACACATCACCGAGAGTACTTATATCTTTCTAAAAACGTTACGTGTCAAGTCAAAAGACGTGAAGGATAGGATAGAACTCGGGCCGAATGAAGAAATATCTCAAAGCGAATTCTGAAATTCGGAAGAATTCCTTATTGAAGCCCAGAATCTTATTTTACCAGATATGCAGTCTGGAATGTATTTTATCCGTGGAATTCACTTTGAGCGGTATGGCAAAAAAAATTTGGACATCTGCCTGTCAAAATAAAATGTACCGCTTTATCGCCATGCATTTTAAAAAGGCTGGCCGCAAAGCAAGCACTCCGTGGGTATCCTCTTCATCACACGCATCGACCTATTTCCATACACTTCCTCGGCTTACATTGCCGTAGAATTTTTGCCGTCCCCCGCTCACGCTTGCTTTCCTTCCGGCGGTTTATCTGGTGCGTTAACGTTCGTTTCACCCGTCGCATTCCTCTTGGTTTCGCTCGTCGTATTCCACAGTGTAGGTATACGTACGTACCCACCACCCTCCTTTCGCTTGCATTATGAATTTTTCAGCATACTGCATTCCATTTTTCTCTCCCATAGCCCCATGGAATTCTTAGTTTCATATTCATTTTCCCTTCGCCTTTATGTCCCATTGCGAGCGACGGAGAGAAACTTTTATTCGTAAACGCTTGTAGGTATGTATGCGAACGATCAGGGGCACGAGCGAAATACAGCAAGCAGGGAAGCTTATTAACAGATAACAGGACGGCCTCATGGAGATGGAAGTTTTGAGCATTACGACGCTTTCAAAAGATTACTTTCATTCATTTCCAAATGTGAAATGCTCATTTGCTATTATGAATACTATTTTATATAAATCTGCTCCCCGTGAAGTTAATAAGACGTGAATTTATCATTTCTGTGGGCTATAGCTGGCTTGCATGATGTCATTTTTCAAGTAAATTTGACGACTGCAGATTTGAGTAAACCTATTGCCTGTTTAATGACGTCAATGGTTAGTTCTAAACTAAGAAGAGTTAAAGATATTGAGTGTTCAAATTTCTCTCGGAAAAATTAAGGTAACCATTGGTGTAAAATGATGACTTAATGATGAAAAAAACTCTCGCTTTCCCACCCTTAAATATTTGCTATTTCAACATGAGTTGAATTCAATCATTTAGTGTTTTTTCTTCACAGCAATTTTCGTTCACCTTTCAATATAATTTTAATGGAAATAGGAACGATAGCCCCTTGATTTGCACATCATATAGAGGAGAGTTAAATGATACTTGTTTCTAAAATGTTTAGAATAGAATTTGTTGCAATAAAAATAATGTAAAGAAAAAATTTCCTGTTTGATAAAGAAAACTTGCAAGAATGGGTGCATTAATGGCATGGATAAATATTGTGGCGATTTAAAAATGCAAATAGAAATATGTAAATCATTTTGCAATGCAAAGATTTTGTACTTTTAGCTGACACTAATGTAGAAGTTTAATGCATACTATATTTTGTTTTAAAGAAACAGATATCTCTTATCGCGTCTCTAGCCATTGTAGCTTCTACGATCAGCCATGTTATGTAATAATCTCATGCCTTTCTAGATCATATTTTACCTGGCAAGCCACATTTCTTGTGCGTGACAAGGGGTTATTTTTGCCGGACATGCACTTTTCACATTACATATCAATAAAACGCCATGGACTAAATGATAAGATTTATAACACAAACGGTTTAAACATGTCTTACAAACAGAGCCGATATTTTAGGCATTAGGTATATATTACAGAATTGTTAAATTTCGACTAGTTCTCGTCTCAGGTGGTAACAGCTACTTGTATAGCTATAGTTCATGGAGAAAAAGGCCGATTGTTAGCTAATAATTAGGTAATTTAATCAAAACTGCAACAATAGGTTCCGTAGGGGCTAAACCCAGCCGCGAAATGTTCTTCCTAGTTTCGAATAATGCAGTTTAACGTCGGCCCCGGGTGTTTGTTTAGAATGAGCTTTGAAATCTGTACGGAACGTAGTGATATTCAGCAACTCGCGAAGTCAGCAGCAATTTAACATCATCTGGCTGCGACTTGACCTGCATTTACATATAGTATTGCCATTGCCAGCAAGAAATCGGCAGTGAAGCGGCATTTTCCAACATGCAACATTCTCAGGGAGTTAAGTAATACGTAAATTATATTTCAGCATGGTGTTAAATTCACTTTTATTCCACAATTTGTTAGACATTTCATTCAATCTTTCTTGCATTTATGCCTATCTGACTTTGGCGGATGGGGTCAAGGAACGCAAGTGAAAGAAAAAAAATTCAACTCAAAGTTTTATGCTTTGGAGTGACCTCCTCCAGTTTTTCCATGAACTCTACCTACACTGCTCTGTCCGAGTCATTCTTGGAAATGCGCCCTCCGGTGGAATGAATGGAGGTGGGGGACAAACATTTGCGGGCCAAGGAGAAGAAGGGTGTGGAGCACGGAGGAGTAGGCGAGACGGAAGGTCTGCTGGAGAAGAGTTGTGGAGAAGAAAAGTGTTCGAAGCATGCTGGACTGATGGGATTGTGGGAGTTAGGAGGGGGGAGGGAAACGGATTGGGAGTAGGAGAGGTGCGCGGGTGGGGTGTGTTTGAAGGGCGGGGTACCAAGGGAGATGTGTGGAAGGTGCAGTAACGTGATACTGAGCCAGCCAGTCCCAGGTCTCTCCCCTCTGCGTGGCTAGGGAATAGCATTTGGCATTCACGACTCTTTGTAGCGGCGAATGGGATGGTTCGGTCGGGGGGAGCTTCCCTCTCCCGTCCCCCTCCTTCCTCTACCTCCTCATCTTTCTCCCAGGCCAGCAGCCCCAGAGGCGCTGGCCATGACAAATGACGGACGACTCTGGCAGAGAACGTGCCTTCCCTCTCCCCACCGCTCCTCCCGCACACTCCCCCCCCTCCCCAGTCGCTCCCTCAGCGTCCTCCTCCCGCAGCTGATACACGTTGTAGATATTCGCTCGAAGCAACCGTATGCGTGTGTCTTCCGTGCTTCATCTCAACGCCCCTCCCACGCGTCCAGACACTTCTTCCCTCACCGCTCCAAGGTCCACACCCTATTTCCCTTTCTTTCCTCGCTCGTGTCCCACTCCAGCTCATCCTTTTAAGAGGATACACCCAGAAAAAAATGCAAACGATCCGCCTCCCTTTGTTTCCCTCACATGCTCGCAGAACCTGTTTTTTTTATACGTGCACGAAGAGCGGAGTTAGGCAAAACTTCCCGTAGCGAAGAGTGAATTTTTATCCATTCTCCCCTGTGCAATCGTCCGAATCGCTTTGTAAAACTTAAGACTGTGTGCTATTTATTTCAGCCGTTTATGAACAGAAAGGCGAGGAAAAGATTGTTAAGTCGAGGATAATGATTAAACGCTTTGATCTCCTTGTTGGAGACGATCGAGAAAATTTATATATTTTTTAACCGATCGCACTCACAAAAATTACAATTTTCGACGAAATTTTTCTAGTTGCGGTTCCATTGTGCTGCATTTCTAGGGCCACGTTTATGGAGAAGATGGCGTATAACAGAGATTTGTGGGGCTATAAGACCTTGGCATCTGCAACTTTTGTACCAATGTCGGAGTACTAGCTGTATCTCACGGGAAAAGACCTTTGTGCGTATACATGATAAAATTTAAATTAACCCGGGATCTTTCTATTGTCTTTTCAGCATGCCATCGTTTTTCGTCTTATTTTAATGACCGTGTATGTCCCAAAATTGGATCGCTCCCCAGCGGGCCTTTATTTCCTCGTTCCAGTCTGCTCGTTCTCCATCGCTTCTCCTCTCATTTCTCTCCTCTTGTTTTGCGACCCACCTTCCCATCTAAAAACCCGTATCTACGCTCATGTATCCGCTCTTTTACTTCACTATCAGTTGTCTTCCTAAGGTTTTCCTTTATTCCTCATTCTTCACTTTATAGGGAATAATTCTGCACTAGTGATGAAATGCGTTTATCCTTCCTTCCTTCAATTTCCGAAATTACGGAGAATGGAGAAAAAAAACCATCTCAGGAGGACTGGGGCAGTTCCATTCGCTACCATCAGAATTAAGCGCGGATGCTCTCATCTTGACGTGGTATTCGTCGGGAATATCTCCGTGCCTGTCCCTAATTAATTTTTGAAGCTATATTTTATCGATGAAATGCGCTAAATTTCCTTTCAATGTTGCTCCCACCCGAATAAAGGCAGAATTTTTTCGATTCATCCGTTTGGATATTTAATAAATAAATGAGGTAATTAGCGATAGCAAATACTCAAGATGAGTAAATTCAGCTGCGGTTGCTGGTGTTTAAGAGTTTGAAATTAAATTAAATGAAAAATTTGAAAATGAAATTGTGTTTGTTGGTAAACATAATGTTGAATAAACTGGAAGATAACTTCACGATGTTTTTAACTCAAGCATTTAATTCTAATTGTATTCAATGGACTGTAATCACTACAAATGCTTTAAAATAAGCTATGCTGATTTATAAAACATTCCATTTCAAGTATAGAGGCCTGATAAAGTCATAATAAATCACTCATAGGGTAAGGGTGGTCTGATCAAGCTTCCTAACATTATATGAGTATAGTAGTTTTCCAGTTAATAATGATTCCATTAATTATAATCTCAACTAAACTGTTCAATTATCAAATTCCGTGATTTAAGAAAACCTCACCTTGAAAGAAGCAACGATGAGTTATTGAAGATGATTCATCATCAGCAGTCCCCATGCACACATTTTCATTCTGCTCTTGGTGAAAATTATATTTGAAAAGGTCACATTGTATTGTTTTATCTACACAGCTGAATATTGAATCGTTCCTAAAAAAATGTGGGAGATAATGCAAATAAAAATATTTTTCATGTTTCAAGATCAATATTTGAGACAACTTACTTTATCAAATACTTCAAATTAAATAAACATATGAAAATATGCTTCATGTTTTCATCTTGTTTCTGTCAGAATCGCCTTTTAACGCGCAAAGTGGCATTCACCAAACAAATTCTAGTTCCCACTGGACCCAGTTCAATGGCATATTCGTTGAAAATGACTGCCTCATACTAGTTTGCACAGGGTTGGAATTTAGAAATGCCTGCGTGCTCCAGTCCAACTCCACGATCGCCCCGTTTAACAATTGTAGCAGGCATTTATATGCTGTCCCCGTGAATTCAAAAGTTTGCCAAACAGTCACAACAACCCAACCTTTGCCGGTTGTCCCTGCCCCGCGTAGTTGCCTGGCCGTGTAGTTAAACGGCAAAAGATCAAACTCCCCCGTCCTCCCACCACGCCCCCCCCTTACCACTTTCCATCTCCAACCGTCCTCTATCCCCTTGCCCTTTTTCCTCCCCTTCACTCCTCTCTCCATCTTCCTCGCTTCCCTTCCTTCTCCTCTCTATTCGCTTTGCCCTCCTCTCCGTCTGAATTTACCACGCATGACTTCCAACTCGTCCTCCCCACCTACCCTTTCTCTGAATCCACCTACCTGTATATCTGTGCCGAGGACTCTCCCACCGTCCTCTTCCTCTCCCACTCGCTCCCCCCCACTCCGCCCTTTCGCTCGCTCGCTCGTGTTCCTCCACCAGTTCTGCATCTCCAACCGTCTCCTCTCTCCTTTTGGTTCAAACTTGTCTCTAGAGCAAAAAAGTTCCTTAATTTTACTTACCTTGTCTTTTTCTCTCCGCGCCATTCTTTTTCTCCCATGAGCTTGCCCTCGAGGTGACTGGAAAGAAGCCAAGAGTTTTAAAGTGCCTGTTTCTTGGGCAACATTATTACTTCTAACGGTACCGGTGAAATTCCTTACCTGAAGACTTCCCTGTAGTGTGAAAGGAGAGTCAACCAAAAGAAGTGACGTGGTCTCAGGTGTTACGTATTCTTTATGTGCCAATACAAAATTTTAAACGTTTGTATTCCGTCAACGGAGCTCTTAAACAAAAGGTTTTCTATCAAATTCTATCATATCAGTCTTTTCTAAGACTTGGTTTTCATGTGAATTTTTGCTTTTGAGGTAAGCTTTTTTTAAGATTTAGTTGAAAATTATTTGACAAGACGTTACCTTTGAAAGGTTTTATCAAGGAAAATCTTTAGCATTTTTAATTACAAATGATTTTTTTAGAGTTAAGCATCCTGAGATTGATATGAAGATGAATACCTGTCGCACTCATGAAACATATGATAACATGGGAGACTGTTTAGGTTTCTTTATTGCTGTTAAGGCTTTTACGAAGATGCAAAAAATGATTAACAATACAATGCAACTAATTTCGATTGGAGGTGGTATCACTCTTTGGTCAAGATTGGAAGAAATAATGTATACATTGTAAATTAACTTATATTGATTACACTAAACGGTATTAAGGTTCTTTTTGCGAAAATGATGTTAATAATATAAGAAGGAAAAACACTTTCCAGCGTGATACGGTACCATCAGATACCTAATTATGTCATTATCACGGTGAAATGTGTTGTGTAATATGGCAATATTTTATGTACAAGCATATATTTCCTTTTTTTAGCTTAATTAGTATAAGTAGACTAATTGAAAATTGAATTTACTGATCACAAATAGTTGAGTCTTCATTACCAGAAATTAAAATACTAATCTTGTATATTGTAAAATGGGTTTTAGTAATGAGAACCTCGATGAAAATGAAATTAAGACGAACATTTTTTAAGGAATTTAAACGTTTTATTTAAAATTTTAACTTAAATAAACTGCAGTCGGATATTCCGCAAATATTGGTAATCGGTTCAGCAAGTGAGGTATATTAATGATGCCGGGTAGGAGTGAATATTTTCCTATAGCTGATTGTTTTGTAATAGAGCACCGCATTGAGGTCAATTAAGACATTTGTAGTTTAATAAATTCTTATTCTAAGCAAACGTAGACATATGTTGTGAAAGAACATGCGCTGTAGTTTATAAATTCATAAAATGACGTACGGTGATTCCGAGCATGGGACCAAGGTGATTCATTTTGCCGAGTCCACAGAGCGTGAAAAGAGGCAATAAGAAGAAGTGAAAGAAAAGAATTCTAAATGGGAATCGGTAGAACCGAGTCACAAGCTGAAAGGAACAATAAGGGGAGAAGAAAGATGGTGAAGGGACACGAGAAGTTTAGGGGATTAAAAATAAAGAGCAGCAGACTTGGGGGGCGAGGGAGTCAAAGGACTGCTCTGAGGAATGAGTGGCAGAAAAACGACTTCGGAGGATATATTATGAGAATATTCGTCGCGAAAGATACGATTATACAGAGGAATGCTTGGCATGAAAATAGGTTGGATAAATCCACTCCCCTATCGAAGGGTTTTGAAGCCTAAATCTCTCAAGCAGTTTGGGTAAGACGCTGATGTCAATGCGGTAGGACCCCTCGAAAGTAAGCGAATTCAAAAAGAAATACCTTCGTCTTGACAGGAAGTAAAAATCCGAAGTTTAGGGCTCAATTCATTTGCTTCCCTAAAATGTTTTGTAGCTGGCAATGACTAATGGTGGGTGGAAACGCTAAGTATGCTCCGAGCCACATATATTTATTGCACCATACTCCCACGATTTTTCGATAACTCCGTATCAATTGTTTTGTGAGCGTTGGCGTTAAATATAAATTGAAATATGAATATGTATATATATATATATATATATATATATATATATATATATATATATATATATATATATATATATATATATATATACATGCAGTATTATAAGGTCACACACATTCATCTATTTAAAAGCAAAAATAGTTTAATAGAGAATAAGAAGGTATACCTTGATATTCAGGGATGTTTCAGGGCCTTATCAGGGCGGAAGAAGACTGATATATGTATTCGCCTTTACCATTAAATAGAGTTTGTTTTGTGGATGAATATTTGTATGTGTATTTGTGTATTTATATATGCATATTTAGATGGAGGTGGAGAAGATGTTTCGCGAAAGAAACGACACATGGATTTGCAATTAATTCCACCTTACGCGACGGGGAAGGAATCACATATGTATGCATGTTTGTTGATATGCACCTATGTGTACTTACACAAACTTACATGCATGTATACTTAAAGTGGAATATGCTGGCGATCCCTTTGTCGCTTCGTTCGCGAAAATCCTTTTCAGCCGCCATCATCTTATTCCATTCCGGTCCTCTTCCAAGACTACTCAGAAGAGTTATTCAGAAAGAGTTACTCAGAAAGAGGTGTCCACATTGTTGTTCATCTTGTGTAATTATTACTTTCCCTATCCCCTGCAGTCACCACCTGATTATCCTTTGCAATTTGAATGTTTTCCTTTGTGTTTAACCCCATTAACTGTCATTAAAATTTACGTCATCTCTTTACTTTTCCTTGTAGCATTGCCAAAGCAAAGAAAATTTTAAAGATAAATGGCTTCGATTAAAACTGATGAAAGAAGACATTTCAATTGGAGCTCACACGCATATTTCATGTGTGTGTATATATATATATATATATATATATATATATATATATATATATATATATATATATGTATATATATACATATACATATGTGTGTGTGTATGTGGTGTGTGCACACACACTTCCTAAAGTATACACACAAACATATACAAATGCGTATATGCATGGAGGGAGAAGTTGAAAATGGAATACTTGTAATAGGAAAAAGACACCTTCCAATAATTGGAGATTATTTTTCTGAAAGTGAAACATTTAAGAGACCTTTTCGGCACATCTATGGCAGCCAATGAACAGGCGATAAGAGGTCAACCGGGGTAGAGATATCTCAAATGAAGGATCGGAAAAACTGAACGACCCAGCGTTGATTGACAAATGCGATTGGGCAAGGTAAGACCGGAGGGTAAAAACGGGAGCTCTTGGGAGTCGTTTTTGGAAACCGTTTATCTTTCGCATTTACACTCGTAGCCAACTGGGGAAGGTATTGGGAATTTTATTAGTGTCAAGAAATAAATTATTTCGCTTATCTATCTCTTTTTGGAGTATTTGATTCAATGCTGAAAGTGAAAAAGGATAGGGAGTTTTATAAAAGTTAAAGGATTAATCGGAAATAATGATAGGGAGAAGCACAACATCGAAATGACTGATTTGTTGAAATTCATACATTCACCTTGTGATCATCGTTTTCATTCAGTATTTTTACTCTCACTTTTGTTCATAGCATAGAGAATAAAATGATCATGGAACGTATTATTAATATGATTGTTCTATCTCGGAATACATTTCAATTATTTTCGAAGACATCCATGGGGTGGTTAAAAAATTTGAGCCGGGATCACGTAAACAGTGAGTTTGCCAAGTTTTCGATACCATTGATTATTTATTTTGACCTTGGTAGTTTAACCATTTACTGCTCAAGGAAACATTATTTCATATAGTCAGTTTTGGCTGGGATGGATATGGGTTTTTTAATGAGAATTTTGATGTGATAGCTATCCTTAGTTTGACTCTGATAATAATATCTAGGGGAATCGAAGAGATGAGACTCCAAAAGCGTCAGTGGATGAGTCTTTTTTAAATTATTTTATCCAAATTATCCAATTTGTCAGGTATGCCAAAGCATTTTATGTATTGCAAATAGTTTTAGCAATCCACCCAGGTTAAATCAAAGCATTTTGACAGATTGCCATTTTATATCTTTGTGCCGCCCATTTTTTCTCAGTATGGTCCAGAATCTAGAAAATACGCATACTAATTGAAGATTGGTGTTCAGAGATGCCATCAGCCTTTTGACCATGTCCCTTTGGCATGCTCTGGTTGCCAAGCATACTGCCTAATAGTCTATCTTATGTGAGTTACCTGCATAGGCATCGAGGTATGGTAAGAGGCAACATCTAAAATTTACGTGGCTTATTCCAACTTTTAACCTCGTGTATTTTTATGTCGTGTTATGTTATTCTGAATTTTGGCAATATTCCTCAATATCTCTAATGTAGCCTAATGAAACAGATTTTTCCAAATGCTGTGAAAAAATATTCTCTGTGATTTGATGCTCATCCAATCTAGAAAAAATCCAAAATCGTTCTCATTTTCTTTGTGAAGCCATTGACATAGGAAAATAGAATACTCCCCTCTCACAAACGGATCGTTATTTATCATAATTCCCTTGAGAATGATTGAACTCTAAGCGTGAAATATCTTTTCTTCCTTAAAGTTTATTTTTGTAAGCAAAGAGTTGTTAAGCCTTTACGATTATGGAACTCGTTAACTATATTTTATGCAATTTGGTCTATCCATTTAATGATAAATCCTGAGACTTTTTCGACGGATGCTTCCATAAGAATAATTTCAAACGGTGCACTTTAGTGAAACGTATAATCGAAAAGATAAAATAGCATTTTGTGGTCGTTAATCTGCCATCGCATCACTCCAAACGGAGACTGGAGTGAGCATGAAGTGATACTCCGCATCCATCGTTCAAGACAGAATGAGTTAGGAAAGTACTTGGGAAAGCAATAGGTAGAGAGACGACATTGAGCGATGGATGGTTCGAGGTGGAAGCGAAACGAAAGAAAGAGAAGTTAGGTGGATGGAGTGGTCTGGGATATTGGCGTACGTGCCTTAATGATTTACTGAAAGAATCAAGCAGCAAAGTCCTCCGTCTGCCATAAAAAAAAGGGTGAAGACCGAAAGGAGAAATGAAAACGAATGAGGCAAACAGTTTTTCGAAGGGAGGGAGTCAGGAAAGAAGGATAAAGGGGCAGGGAGGCGAAAAGGAAGAATAAAATTACTTGAAAGGTAATTGAAAGACGGGAAATGGAAGGACAGGCTGAGGGAATTTCCAGTAATCATAATGAGAAAAAACATACCTTCGGAAATTCCCGTTAAATATGTGATATTCCCGAACGCATTTTGTCATCTTTAATTTGTGCGTATAGTCGTTTTCAATGATAAAGTGATTTGTTTATTAACTATTATTTCGCAATGCTTTAAACTGTCTCCTAGTAAAAGCAAAGTTAAAGTTTTTCCCTCGATCTTGGATTTTTCGATGCAATCCACCCGAAGCTCAATATTTACCGCAATGCATTTACCTAATGATTCTATAATAGAGAGCTTTCGGTGATTCCAGAAGAATGAAACCAGAAATCTTGATAGTTCTTCAAAAACCTCTTCTTTTCTTGTAGATGTTATTTGAGTAGCATTCTTTTCGTATTACCAGAATTGAATAATAATCAAAAGTTACCCACTCGCGATAATAATCTTTGTTTTCTTTATTTGGAGTTCTTATAAAGCAGGGAAGAAGGCAATAAGCTGTGGTTTGTTGAGTAACTAGGTAATCATAGACTCTCAGCACTCTATAGATATTGCAGCAAACTTGCAGGAAATAACCAGAAGCATGGAAATGCGATCGAGACTCAGCGGCGATAAAGTCACTTTATTTTCGAAATAATTACTAAAAACGCGAGAGACATGAAGGATGAACTTATGCGTATTTTAAAAAAGATATATTTACGAGCATCTGAATAAAATGTAAAAAGATTAATTACTGGCATTAAAAATGAAAACATCACGCCCAGCATCAGTCACAATGGAAATTATTTTTGCTATCACGTGACGGAGAGAATAGATATACATTATGTAAAAATCATAAGCTAAATAGTACCAACTATTTCATGCATCAGCTTAAAAAAAAAGGAAAAGGTAAGTATAAGGATCTAGAAACACGATACGAGCAATTTAAAACAACACAAAATGTAAAATATGTGGAATCATCTTCGTATGTTCAAAAGAAAATTGTATCATATACGAGAGAAAATGGCAAAAATTAACAAGTGTAAATTAGGCTAACATGTTAAACCTTTCATCCTGTCTTATATTTCTGATAAACTTGATGCACGAATAAGTGACACAATAGTACCGGAGAAAGGAATAGTAAAGCTGCACCGGAATATCGAATTTAATAAGCCCAAGTCCACAAAAAAGTTTCAAACTGATAATTAAATTTATCTTGCAAAGGAAATTTCTCTTCTCATTTTAATCATACTTTTTCTGTTAATAGAATAGATTACCCATGATTGAAAGTTAGTTCAAATTTTTCATCTACAAATATATAAATAATGACATTTCCGTAGCTTTAAAATAATTACTTTAACTTTGGTATGCAGCAGAATTTTGGAATATCTTATTATTCGTAATTTGAACTTCTTTTAAATAACAGATGCTTATTTTTCGATAGCCAGCTTGGTTAAGAAATAGTATATAATTTACATTTCAATTAGAGCTTTTTAAGTATAACATAATAAAATCAAGGGAGAGAGATATACTAGTCCCTCCATGGATTTTTACATCTAGAGCCCTCAACGACTATTGATGCCCCAAATTAATTTTTATTACATTATAGATATTTAAATTAGAGGATATTTATTCCACGGAATACACGAAATAGAACCATGTTCTGTTGGTTTTGATGATCATTATACCATTTTCGTTTCCCAAGACATACTGATGAGAGGACAGTTCGCAAGGCTGGTAATACCCTTGCTAGTGGTAAGTTATACACTCCAGATAACGGCAATTATGCATTTGAATTAGATCTTAAATAATCACAGTAATGTGTTTTTCGAGGAAACTTAAATGAAAAACCTATTACTGGAATTAAAAGTAAAAAAAGTATTACTGCAAGGCTAAGTAAAGACATTTATTCATGAACGCGTGCTCAGAGGTTAGTTATCTCATACAAGTTCATTTAATTGAAGGAAAATTGGCCCTGATTTTTGTAACGAAGAGGTATTGAAAGACTTCTGGCGCGATCCATATATTTATCTGATAACAGAAATTGTACACATTTCTGAGGAAAGGCATACTCCATTATAAACGCATAAAATAAATTGGCTATTCCGATCCATCAAAATCTACTTACGCCAGGCAGTCTCCTCATTATATTATTAGACAATCTTAGCCATTATTCTAATATCTGCTTAATATAGATGGTAATGGTTTTGAATTATGAAGAAGGTGGTTTAAATCCAATGTGATCATTCTGGATAAATTCATTGATTCCAAGTATGCATGTAATGTCGCCATCGCTTCTAAAATATGTGCAAGTTTTGAATATGTTCATTAAGCACACCACAGACCAAGGGAAACTTCTTTCGGGAGAATGGGCAAAGAAATTTCATTTCTAACTCTTGTATTTTAATCCCATCTGACGACGACGTTACTGGATTTAGGGTATCTCTCCTTTTAGTACAAATTCTGAATGAAATCATAAAAAAAAATAATGGACGGTAATAGAGGTTAGGGCTTCATCCGAGGCAATTGAGTTGATTCGGTTGTTTTGAAGTTAGGAGTTGGCTGGAAGGATTGGAGACGAGAGCAGGAGAACCAAGGGAGGAAGCTCATAATTAGAAACTAAGTGGGGACAAGAGATAGAGAGAGCAGGGAAGAGATTCCGTGGAGGGAGAGGGCGTCTGGGAAGAGGGGAGAGAGAGGACGGGAGACGAGAGGATGGCCATGCGGGAGGGAGGGACGAGGAGGCGCCGTGTAACATGAGGAGAGGTTAGACCGGAGGGGCGCGGGTGCGAGATAAGAGAGGCGGGCGGGAGGGATGTGGCCCGCACGGGAGAAGGGGTGCGAGGTCGGAGAAGGGGGTAGATATGGGTGCGAAAGGGAGTTTTGTGTGCCGGGACGTGGCCGAGAGAGTAATGGGCAGATGAGGAGGACTGGCATGGAAAGGATGTTTGTGATTTGATGGCAGGCTGGCGGGGGGGAGGCGGGAGGCGCGGGCTGCGGAGGTGTGGAGAAGGAGAGCGGGTGCTTTCGGCGCTGGGAGAAAGGGTTAAAAAAGGGGCCGGGGTGGGGGAGCTGCGACGTGGACAACCGAAAAGAGAGGTGGAGGAGGAGGAGTGGGGGCATGTCGCGGGGGAGATTGGGTGTCCTCTCTGCATGCCTAGGGAGTAAGAGAGGTCTCTCGAGCTGCCAAGGGGATAAAGTGCTGGGGTTTGCGAGTGTGAGCGGGAGAGGTAAGAGCGGGCCGGATGGATGTGGGGGAGTTTGTGTGGCCGGGTGGAGGGGTTTAGGGTGCATGTGGGCCGGGGTGTCTGGATTGAGGGACCGAGGATGGACGGGCGGGGAGAGACGGGGAAGCTCGGAAGGGAAGGCGCGGGGGGGTGCGGGTGGTGCGGTGGCGGCGGTGTCCCCGGCGTGAGAATGGAATCTCGGCCATGGAGCCAGGGGCGAGCGGGGAGGAATGGAATGGAAATGGCTCTCGCTGCAAAGTCGCCATGAGCGGTGGGGGTAGTTTCGGGCGAGGGTGGGAATGTGAAGAAGGGGGAGGGGTGAGGGGTCTGGGAGAGAGAGAGAGGGTGGATTATAGGCTGAGGAGGATATCCACCGAATCAGATTAGTTTCGGAGTCGGGTCTACTTAGCGACATATTTGGCATTAGTGTGGCGATTAAGTCCTACGTAGCTGTGTGTGATGAATAATGAATTGAGCCGAGTGAAGAGGTCTTCGCCGCAAAGGCGAAAAGTTTGTTTAAAATGTCGACGAATGCTGTGGCCTTTTTACGCCTGACTAATATGTACGCCAAATGAAGAATATTCGAAATACGATGAGACCATCGGGATATCTCAATTTTGACTCCTATTTGGAAAATTGCTCCTGTGCGTGTGTGAATTAATGGGAAAAATATCAGTACCGACCAAATAGACGCAACCAGTGGAAGTTTATCAATGTGGGCCGTTTTATGTTACTTAATGAAAACATTTTTCAAATTTACCTCTACCCTAAATAAGATGAAACTTGAAATTTTATGAAACATCTGAAACATTGCTAGATTACCCTTCGGCTGTATACAATATGTAAGCATATGCAAATAAAAATATTCAATTCACTCAGTGTATAATTCTAGCCATGGGGAAATTTAACTAAAAAACGTATTCACATGATCTCGATTCGACAATCTGTCTTTAATTTACTGTTTTATGTTTTTTACTTTTACAATTCTTCCGAATTTCCAGGCTTAGGGAGAAAGGGCCTTTTATTTAACGTGACAATTTTTAATAAATAACTATTCGCGCTAGCCTCCTCTACCTCAAAAATTCGTAAAGACTTGTGTGTCTGGAATTCTGCCGTCTGTTTCAACGTTTGGTGTGGTAACGGCAAAGAGTACTCAGCTTTTATAACGGGAACGCTTCCCTTGAGATCTCTTTTTTCTTTATTTTCCCCAGCACCGTGACCTGAATACCCTAAAAACGAGATCCGTAACCTATGAGCAGCCAGCTAGATCCATCCGGGCAGAAAGCATCACTTCGACTTGGCATTGTGAATTGCAGCTACGGTTTCTCTTCCGGAATAGGGAACTCATATTCCGTGGCATGTGGCATCGAAAAGAAGAATTTCCCCCCACTCCTGGCCCCCAAGAGCTCACGAGAGTCCTTCGTCTCCGGATTTTGCCGTGCCTTAGCGGGGGCAGGAGTTGGGGCGATAGGTTGTACGTGGATGGAGGGGGAGCAACCTAATCTTCGGAATACGAGGGAGCAGGGGAGCACTCGCGGGACAGTCTTCTTATTTCCCCCCTTTGTCTCAACTTCAACCCTTTTTTTCCACTCTCTCTCTGCCTCCTGGTCCCCTGCAACCTGGGGGAAATGCTACGGCGTAACGGATGGAGGATGGCTGAAGAATATCAACTGTCACAACCGATTAGATTTCCATCTCAGCCAGAAATTCCCTCACGTCCTCGCGAGACTACGTTTTATCCCCCCAGTTATTCTCTTGTTCTCTCCTTTTGTTTATTCAAAGTTTTTCTTTTACCGAATAAACTTCATGCTCCGCCCATAGGATTGTCGAAGAAATTGAGAGATTGACGCTCCCTCTCCCCGACAAAGGGGTTTATCCCTATTGCCTACCGTAGGAGTAAATAAATTGTATATGAAGCTCTTTATTTAATGAGGGATTCTGAAAGGGTATTTTTTTGATAAAATAATTTCATTACCAAACACTGAATTGGCTAAGTAATATACAGCTGTATCTGTGGCTTTATGATAAGATCTGAACGAATCGCGCCTCATCGCACCGTATAAATTAAGGGTATTTTAACCGAGAAAATTTCATGAATATGAATAATTGTGACATAAAAAGCTATTTGAAAATGAAATTCAACAAAATTATGCAAGATATTTTTCGCTATAATGGTAATTGGATACTTGGGAATGTCAGGTCCGGAATAAGGTTTATTTGAAGAAAGGGTAATTATTCATTCATATACGAGAGAACGGGGCTGCCCTTCCTTTAGTTTGAGTAAGTTCTTTATACACTCTGTAATTGCTGCCACAATCGTGTGAACGGTTTATGGTAGCTTTGCAATAAGCTGTAACCCACAAGAGGAAGTTTTGATCATGCAATTGAAAGAAATATTTTCTTCTTCTCCTTATTATCCCTTTTTCCCCACTTAAATATCTAGAAATTGCAGGGTAGAGACCTTATTGCCCTTTTAATATGGTAGGAATTTTTTTTTGTTGACGATAAGTTGTGTAGATAAAGCGTAGGCGTAAAAATGATAAATCGACGTGGCCAGAGTTCATCGTAACATCAATTTATGGCATAAAAACTACATAAATGCCCTCAGCTTGTCCTTCTTAGATATTCAGCGGAGGTTGGTTCTAGTTTAGTACTTGTATCTAAATCGCAGGACATTTGCACGTGAACCATAGCAAATCTGACTCAATTTTGATAAAATGATGGTCCCCCTGCGTAGCGATAACAGTGTCTCAGCAAGCACCGCCATCCGCCATGCTTCCGCCAGAGCTCGGAGGTCTTCATCTCTCTCTCTCTTGCCCCTTTTTCTGTGCCTCTTGCCAACACCCTCCCTCCTTCTCTCCCATTCATCCTTTCACCCTTTCCATGGCTTCCCTTTTCATGTCAACGGAACCCCTCAAGGGTCTCACATGCACGCGGTGCTCCGACGCTTACATATTTCCAACTCCACGAAACTCGGGCGAAACTTCGTGCCACCAAGCCCAGCAAACTTAAAAGTAGCTTCCCTCTAACTGCAGGGTTTTTCACATCTCGCAGTCGCAGAGCGAGATAGAAAGGGGGGGGGGAGGTTTGGAAGTGCGGAGAGGAAGACGGAAACGAAGGGATAAATACATCGTGAAGCCCGGGTACAGCTGGGTTAGGCGGTGAGAACGTAAAGAATGCCTTTCACGACTCTCGTTTGGAGGTGCAAAAAGTTTCATGAATTACGCCGTTTTCCCCAATGATTTGTAAAAATATCCGCTGGTATTTCATTTTAGCCGTCTATTTCATGAAAAAGTGAATTAAAAACTGCTGATGACGCAACCACTGACTTTATCCGCTCGTCGGAAGTTTATCTAGGACGACCATTGAATGATTGAATAATATAAAATTGTTAGTTTACACATCTTGTGCAGTCTTAAACTTTATTCAAGGATAGATTCATTCTCCAATTGTTTCTGTCGCACAATGTTTTCGAGGATGACGTGGATGTATGTGCAGATTTGGTTTTGTTTCATTTTCTGTATAATATTATGAATAATTGAAGTATTTCCTATGAATTTAAAAAATAACTACTTTCCCAAATTACCCTTAAAATGTTAAGTACCAAGTCAGGACGAACCATTTTCAGTCGAATTTTAGCGAAATGGTTGCCAGGTTAGGTGTTGTTTGGAACATATTTATAATTTTTCTTCAGAATTATTTCATTAGCGTTTTACGTTCGCGTTTTTATGGCTCAGTAGTGTAAGTTCGTCTTAGAGTCTTAAAAAAGCCTAATTACGTATTATCGATTCATAGTGAAAATCTCCTCGTTTTAAGCACAGGAGATAAAATAATTATTTTTTATGTACATAGTAACTTTGATTAGTTAAACAGAAGAATGTTTATAAAGGTTCTGTGATACTGGATTCGGGATTTATTCTACTTATTTTTCGGACAGACCCTATAGACTTGCTATTGCTTGGTGCAAAGTAGTTCAGATTATTTGTAAAATGAATGAAACTCTGATACCTTCTCAGCGAAGTCCATATCTAATTTTGTCATGTGTTCTTCAACTCATTATATTAATTGTTAGCGCATGGAAAATTGGACGGTAATTATTGGCTTTCGTTAGATTAGTTTCGATGGTAGATGCGTACCCATGAATTATTGTGAGAAACTTTCAATTAAATGCATTCTCCGGAGGGTGAGCTACTTCCCTCGTCTACCCATATTACGATGGGAGTAATCGGAAAACCTCACATTTACGATGCGGAATACAGGGCATTGAGACGACACGGACGCCATTGCCGTCTACGGGCTGAAGGAATGAAGGCATATACGCACTAACAGCCTTTTGCCGTCATCTCCTCCCCGTCGCTCGGACGACAATGAGGACTGGAGGGGAAGTGGCCACCGCGCTGACGAAAAGGGAGGAGTATGCAAATCGCATCTGGAAGATGGTGGCGGTACTAGGGATATAGGGTGGATAGAGGAGGTATGGGGAGGCAGGGTCGTTAAAGGAAACGAGAGACCGGCTTACATTAAGGGTCGGTGGGAGGGGGGGTCCTTGGAGGGAGAGGGGAAGGATGAGAAGCGGCGACGATGATGAGGGGCGAGGAGTTTTGGGAAGACATTAATGCTGGCCGAATGATAGCGCGCAATGAGGGACCCCTTTACGGGACGAGGGACGCGAGGAGACGGGAGTACTGTGGTTATGAGGGGCGGCTGTCTGACGGCGGGGAGGAAGGGGCAGATTGAAGGAGTAATAAGTGGAACGAATTATGGGAAAAGGGTTTAAGGGGAGGCTCCTCTCCCCGCGACCCCTCCCAACAACCACGCACTCTTTCTTTCCTCCCCCCCACCCTTACTTCCCTCCGAAACACCCTTCAACTTTCTTTCCTAACTCACTCCAGGCCCCCTTCTTACCCCCTTTAATGGGGGTAAATTGCGGAATTGGCTTCTTCCTTCCTGGCTCCATCCATGTTACCTGTTTCTTTCAAAATGGACGCATGCACACCCCACACGCCCTTCTTCTCACCCTCACTCTCCCAGCAGATGTAAACTTTTCGCCCATCTGCGTCTCTCCGAAAGCCGGGACCGGCCTAAGCTCCATCCATCCAACGTCCCACCTTTCTCCTCGACCTCTCCTTCACTTCTCCCTTCCTTTTGCCTTCCTTCTCATTCTACGCCACAAATAACCTCCTCCCACGGTCTTTCGGCTCTCTCTCTCTGTCAGGTCCTTGTTCTAATCCTCCGAATGGGATATGCCTACCTCCTTATGGGTTGAGAAGGAAGAATGTGATAGGAGGCGGTGGCTTGGTAACATCTATTTGCTATTAGAAGTCCCTTTCGCTGTGAACGCGAGGGAGAATATATGTATATAGCGAAATAGAAAGTTTTTGTACGGGTGAGGGCAATGGGTAGTGAGTGTGAGCAGTTACCTACTCGCCGGTGAATATAGTTGCGTCTTTTGGGACCGGATTCTCTTGCCAACTGGGTGGTTAGGGTAAAGAAGGTGGTAGGGGGGGGTCACACTAAGTGAGCTCGTGAGGGATTGGCCAGTCAAAAACTTCCGTTTAGTAAGCCCCTAACCCCTCCGCCTCTCTTGCTTCCTCACCGTCCGCTCTGTCCGTTATCTTATGCTCTGTAATTCTCCTCCGCACATCTCTCTCACGTAATACTAATATTTGTCAAAGGGATGAAAGTTTACTTAAGAGAGGGTCGGTATGCCAGTGGTCCATGAAAAACACTTTCAAAGGTTTGATTTTCTATCGCTTATCAGGTGATTGTTCATGTAGTAATATCATGGACGATTCGGAAGAGTATTATATAATTTTTTGTAATGATGTAATTGATATCTGCCGATTATCTACATATTCTACAATTTAAGTTTAAAATCTGCAAAAAATATAAATGGGGAATATTATGAGAAAGGAAGTTCATTTCCTTTTTTATCTCAAGAGCAAATGCCTCTATTTCTTCGTATTACAAAAGTAGTAGCTTTTAATATTAAAAATATTATTTTTCCATAACTATTAAATCATTGAATATTTATTATGATATTACCTAATTCATAATATTACGCATGCACCTAATCAGAACAGTCATGTTTTGTGCTTATTCAGTAGCTTGTTCTGTCTTCATAGCGCATTGGATATCACTGTAGAATGATAATTTATTTGTATTAATAATCTCCGTTCTAATCATCTGTTTAAAAGCTTCCATGAGTAGCAGCGAGAGGGAATGCATAAAAATTTTAGTAATTGACTATTAGCCTAACATTTTAAAATGTGAAAACCACATTTTTACAATACCGTCTCACTTCCTTCTTTCATTTGGTCTCGCATTGTTCCCCTTTAATCGACTACACGGTTGGATCGCTTTTCCCTCTCTTCGTTCATTTCAACTTTTAATTTCCTTCATCCTACGCCCGGCTTCCTCTTACTTGCGTCGTCTACACCCACACCCGCCGCAATATAATCCTCGTGAATCCGCCCACGCCCAATGAATCGTCTTCGAAGCGACTTTCGTGTCTTTATTTTGTGCGTGGGTTATTCCACGCCGCGGGCAAATGGGTGTTACATTAATAATCCCGATCCTTTTTTTTCGAGAGAGGCGGGGTGCACCTCGTGAAGTCGTGAGGGGCGGACGGGAAAGAGTTGAGGTGTGTGCTCTCTTGTGGAACGAATCTGAAGGTCGGAACCACGTTTCAGATCGAATGAAGTGAGATTTCTCGGCTGCATGTATTTCAAAGGGATGTCATTTCGTCTCCATCGCACGCAGTCCACCTTCTGTACCGAACTCAAACGTGAAAAGAGGAAGTATCTTTTGTACTAAACCTATCGTCAGTTTTTCCCCACGCATTCACTGATATGGTATGTACTGGCGTGAAAATATTTGGACAAAGCGAAGCTTGAAACCTCACCGCGACCTGGATAAGGCGGAACTGAGGCATTTCCATATAACGTGGAACTACATTGAAGTAATTTGCAGTAGTCATAGAAGAAAGGAACGGCATCAAAAATACAAAGTGCGAAAAATTGCTTGATATCGCAGTATTCATCGAGTCTTACGAATAAAATTTATGTTTCTACTTATTAACTGAGATCCATTCTTAATAGGAATAACCAAAATCTACTTATGAGAAATATGTTTGGAAGGGATTTTTATTAATTAAATAATAACCTTAAATGAATTCACGCAAAATATAACACTTGATAAATTTCTTTCCTCAAATAAAAGTGGAAAAAAATATCGTTATATAAGGGAAAAGAAATTTTCAAAAACTCTTTCCTTACATTTGGCGCCGAAGTAATTCTGAGCCAAGCTAATGATTGATCATGAAAGTTTCTATAAAAGTTGTACCATTTTTGGTATCCTAACATTTTTTTTGTATTCTTAAGCTGGATTAGGGTTTTGATTCCTCATTCTAAAAAAACTTTAATAGGTGATTTATTTCAAATCGTTCTTAACAAAGTAGCTACCAGAGCAAAGTTATGTCTTCAATCACTGGAGGACGCTGGAAATAAGCTTCCCCGGAAAGCACAAACACGTTTAGGTTTTTTAAACTCTGAAGTGAAACTATAACTTTCCCTTTAAAAAGGGAGATGGATATTTCCCTCTTAAATTTTTTCCATTTCCCTTAATGCTTTTCATTTTTATGTTAATTTTCGCGTATAACATTTACGCTGTACTCTATTAAAATCCCATGTTTACCTATCCGACGTGGTCTTCGAATCCAAACCTTTCTTGCTCGTAGGAGTTGATGTTTTCCGACGTAACCAGTCCCAACAAGCAGTGGGAGCATTTTTACGACCCCGAGCGGAGAGAGGGGACACGGGAGGAATGCTGCATCTAAATTTCGCCGCACAGAGGAAAGTGGGTTTTTGCGGGTATAATTCGACCGCGATCCAGGGTGGCAGGGGGACCCGACGCAGGGGAGAGGGGGAGGGCGGCGGTTTGAGCAAGGGGGTGATTTCGGGAGGAGGAGGCTCTTGCGTGTGTGTGGGCGGGAGTGGGCGGAGGAGGATGGAGAGTATTAGGGGTCGGACCCTAATGAATATTCAATGTTTTAAGCAGTTTACTTTGGCTACTCGAGGCAGTTTTCGACGCCGCTGACTCTAAGCCCACTCATTCCTAGACAAATTTGCAGCTTCTCTTTGGTTTGAACTCAACTCTTTTTGCCTCCGACCAACGGACGAGGGAATCACAAATATTTTACCTCCGAGGCAAGTGTTTCGGATACGTTTCGTGCTCTTGTCGTACCTGCTGAACTTGTTGTCTTATAACTAATTCACCACTTTTGCAGTGTGTCGTTGGAGGGCCATTTTTACGATTCCTCCGAATGGTATGTTAAGAGATTGCTTTGTGGGAAGCTTTTCCTTCAGAAAATATGAAAACTGCGTTAATAAACGACATCCCACGTCTTATGTGGTTTATTTCTATCCCTTTTGGTTCTGCTATTACTTAATGTTTATTGATTGTCACGAGGGGTGTACATTTGCCATTGCAAGAAACTGAGAGATTATCTTGAGAAAACTATTAAAAATACGAGAAAAAACGATTTTTAAAGGAAAGATAAATTATGAGACTAGGGTCATTACCATTACTTCTCCTTATGAATCATATTTCTACTACGACCCCCTGAACCTATATTTTATCCCATTTATCTCTCCAAACTTAAAAATCTACTCCCGTACCTAATAATTGCGGCGATTTTACACTATATGCTCTCTCCACTAGAGGGAACCCTCTCCACCATTTACATCAAATCTCGTATCGATGAAACCAGTCATTATCCAATGACATATGGCCATGTTAAATGTCATACGTCTTTCCTTTGCTTCTTTAGCCTTTTACTTTTTATTCTCACATTTCTTATGGCATTGCTTTATTATATTCTGCTATTCTCAGTGATTTCATCAGTTTTCTGCTCTTTGTCACACATATGGTTTTCATTAATCATTCTGCTACCATGTCCTCGCCATTTGGTCTTGATACCGTGTTGCAAGAGACGGCAACTTTAATTGGTAAAAATATGCGCATAGAACTTAAAACGAAGGGTTGACGTATTTCACTTGCGCCTGCTTGAGCCATCATATGGGTCATTGCTATTAATCGTTTCATGTTACTTTTGCATAAGTACAACCCATATCCACGTAATGAATTATCTTAGCCCCCCTGATGAAGCCTCGGCATGCATCGTGAATTGTATCAGACTGGACGGTTTTGCTATAATTTATCAAGGTATTCATTAATATTTTATTAATTAAAATGTAGTCATTTATTATAATTTGCGATATGGACACGATATTAGTCATTAAGGATCATCTGAGGCCTATCTTTAATGATTATAATACCTTGACTAAGTTTACTTTAGCAAATTGTTTTTCTGACTAAATGTCCTTTGAAAATGGAACCTGCGTAGATGGTTTACAGCCAGGTTAAGATTGGAAGATTTATACGGTTCATTCTTTATTCATATCGAAAATATGGATATTTCTTGATGAGAAAAATTCTTGGTGAACTAGTGAATAATTATGGTTCACACGTGATACGTGGCATTATCATCAATGAGAGAATTTTTGGTTTTTCTATTTTATTTTATGATATCTCGTGCTATAAAACGAATGATTTAAATTTATCACTTTTACTCTTTCTTAAACATCTATGCATGCTTATTATCTTTTCTTGGCAGCTTGGGAGTACCTCATAATGCAGTTATACAACGACGCACGATGAGTGTCGTAATTTATTCCCAATAACATTAACAGTATATTTATCAGCTCGTTACAGCAAAGTAGTACCTGAAGAAAACTATTAAAGTTGCTCTCGAGAATACTTTTAATATCAACTCAGGGACTAATTTTCTCGTACTTAGCCATATGAGCAAATGCCCTCTCTTAAATGGGAATTAATGCACGTTTTGAAATGAGTTGCATGCGCGTTGAGTAATAACAAGAGCATAGTCAGAGTAAGGTGGTCACATTCCGCTGCTCTGTGGCCTTCTTTGGGACCGCGCTCTGAGAAAAACCTATTTACCCAAACGAGGGGATATTTTTACCCGGGCATTATTCATCACTGGTAATAGGATCTCATTTCCGGTTCCATCCTGGGACCTATTCCATACACCATCTGTTTAGTATGAATAAATCATTTTAACTACCAAAGGCTCTGGAAACAATGCAAAGGAATCGCACCAGTTAACTTTCATTTTTCTCCGCCCGCAATATAAGGTCATGTTGTAGAGTGTTGAGAAAGAGGCCGGAGGAAATAGGCTTATGCAACACACCGAGTGCTGTTGCATCTCGACTCCATTATTTCGGCTTATTTCCCCCTGGATGAGAAACACGCTTACCTTTTTCAGTCACTATGGAAATTGTCTGGTTCGTGTGAAACCGTCCTTTTCTCAGAAAGAATTCTAATTTTCTTCCTCGTTGATCTTTGATAGCTTTAGTCGTGGTTATACTACAAAGATCTAAGAATCTTTGCTCTGTGAAATGAGAAAAAGTTATGATTTTATTAAAATAAAGTACAGTAATGTTGCAGGGAAAACATTTTTTACTCGTGTGTTTTTTTTAAAGAGTACCCAATATTATAGAAAAGAGGCTTATTCGTTGATAAGCCGTCATTATCATTAATTCCGCGCAATTTTCCTGTAAAAGTTTACTTAACATTGAATAACTTGATGCGAGCTGCGGTGTAAATTTTAGATTTCGTTGCTGTAAACAGAGTTTTCATATGTTATTTATTAATTTGGCGTTTTATCGTCATTTATCAAATTCATTCAAATATTTACAATGGTGACATTCGTCATGTGTAACCAGCGAGACTTCGTTTCTGAGAAGCCTTGAAATCAATTCTTAATTGGTTGTTCTCGCTAAATAGCCTCCAGAATTATCCGTTATATGGCTTATCGATCTGTATATTTTTATGATATGTTAATTTCGTATGTTAAGCCTTTGTATGTTCATGTTGAATCAACGCAAAAATGTCACGAGAACGTGATATTTAATTTAAATGATTCTTCTCACGTATGCACACACTCGTCTGCATCCATTTCAGGTCTCATATTTCCATTTTAAGGCACTTTTAATAACAATCACGGGTTGTTTTTTGTGTATCAGCGTAATTGATCTGCTTTGAATGGCTCCATTGCCCCAAATATCATACATTTAAATCATAACCGCCACTAACCCCTTCATTTGCAAATCTATGAAACCACAACAGCATCCATCTTCGGGCGCGTAATCATATATGTAACAGTGTATCACGTCGATTAAGTCCCGGACGCGTCGTTGTTTAAACGACGCGAAAAATAGCGGAACCCGTCGTGGAAATCACCGTACTGGTATCTTCAGCGAGAAAGCAGCCGCGAAGGGAAGTGAGAGAAGCGCGTGGTTTAGGTGCCGAGGTGGAAAGTAGGGTCGGGAAGGAGTGAGAGGCCTGTAAGACGAGGTACGACGGGGTGAGGTTGGAAGGAAGGCGAGGATAATGGGTAAGAATGGACCGTCCCTCGCGAGAGTATCTGCGCTCCTAGTTGGGAAGAGCCAGGAGAAAAGAGCCAGGAGAAATGGAAAGGGGGGGGGGGTGGCGCGGACCCCTAACGCTCCACCATTACCATCCTCTCGCGAGGGCCGTATCTACGACTTCCCTGTTACGAGTGACTCCGCCTGGCCCACCGCCTCTCTCTCGCTCGTCCGCTCGTTTATCTCCCCTCTCCGTTCTAATGTAATTCACGGTCTCACCCCAGTCGGTGCTTGGCTGGCCTCTTCTCTGCGATCTTGAATTTTCTTCAATTCCTCGCAAAGGATGATCGATGCTCTCATGGTAAGGCTATTAACTTGGACGTTATCATTAAATGTTACTGTTTTCAAGCGTTGTGAAACCTTAGAGGAGCATGAAGAGGCATATAAAAACGTGTGTAATGAGAAGGTAAAAGACTCCTTATTAAAATTCTTCAGCACTTATCTTTTAATGCATGAAAAACCGTTCAGGAAGTTCAGTCGTCCGTTCCGCAATGCAAAGTTTCAGAAATCAGTATTTTTTCTAACTTGGCACAAAATGATCGAAACATAATGGCAGTTAACCATTAGTTCAAGTAAGTTCATCGATGTATGATTCGAGCGAAAACAACAGAGTAATCAACCCGAAGGTCGGTTTGGTAGGTGATGGTAGGAAGAGTTCACCCAGTACGAAGCCCGACGGCGTATTAAATTATCACATTAGGGTAGGGGGGCCAGTTCCGTTCCCTGTGCCGGTTATGGTTTCCCAGGAAGAACTGGTACCCAAAAAATCACATAGCTGTTGGATCAAAATCACATAATGGTTGTGCTGCAGGTGTCCAGAGGCCCGGGAATCGAACCCGAGGTCTCCGGTCAGTAGTTCAACGCTCTACTCTTGGAATACCGCGAGCACTATTTTGGCAAATTATTTTCTGTTCCAATCAAAAGAAATTTTATATTGCCTTTCACTTGAAAACTGCAGCAATTTTACTTTTAATATTTTAACTGAAAACTACAGTAATTTTATCTTTAAATCTATAAGCCATTCATTTAAGCTGGCGCATAAAATATTTATTTTGCTTTGCTGTTTCTGTGATGATTGTCTAATTTTATTAAAATGCAGTTGAATTTTAGTGAATGATAACGTGTGAAAAGGTAAAGCTATGGTTAACTTGGGATTGAAGAAGAGGCTTGTACTCTCTAATAAATCCGATAGCTTCCCAGAATTTCATTGTTCTTCTTGTAAATGCAGTGGATTTTCCTCGTCTGTTGGGTGCATTCAATTCAATAGGCACGTGGAAAGCCAACAATAATAGGAAACAGTGTACTCGTCGTAAAATTGATATGTATACATTTATCTTCAATAATTCAATAATAATATTCTTTAATATTCTCCCTTTAGCATATTTGAAAGTAGGGCATAGTTTTTAAATCAAAGGATGAATATGCAGCGGAAATGGCTGAAAATAATGTTGGCACAAAGAGTGTGGCCAAACAAAGAAAAAACTTTAATGCCGCCGGCCCTCTGGTAATTCAGTTTCCGTAACTTAAAAAAATACCTGGTTTCTTAGGATAGGATATCCTTACGTTTCGCCATTTTATCTCGGTGAAAAAAAGGAACGAAGTCTCTCATTTTGGCAACGCTATGGTGGACAATATGGTTCATTGGCGCGAAACACCCCTCCACTCCGACTCCGACGCCTTAAGGCCATCTGCGGCTGAATATACAATTGTAAATCTCAAACTCATTAAACAATGAAAAAAAAATCTCTTGTGCGTCTCCCGATTCCTTCCATCAACACCCTCGGAGAGTTTCCTCCCCTATCCTCCCGCCAACTTTACCTTCTTCATTCTCTGCGGCCCTAAAAGTAATAACCCCTTCTTTTCCATTCATTCAGAACTCATCCCCCTTCCCTTTTTACGCCAACCAATCTCACTCGCCCACCATGAAACCTTTATTTCTTCCCTCCCTCTCACCCTCGCGGTTTTCTCATTGCCCTCTTCCCTCCGAAACTCTCTCCACCCAACCTCCACTACACCCACCCCCCTTCTAAACCCCGTATCCTCCTCCGCGGCCCTCGAAGCACCCCTCGGAATCTACTAACGTAAGATAACGAATGGCACCGCCCTTAATACGTTTATACTCCTTTTTCTCTTCTTTGTTCATTTCGTTTCATCAAAAGGACTTCCCCACACTCTTCCCACTCTCTCCGTGCCCACTGTCCCCTTACTGAGCAGAAACCCAGAAAAAGTCTCCTCAAAAACTTTCCCTCTTTCTCTTTCCCACCCCAGGTTTGCTCATCCAGCCAACTTCATCTCCCCATTCCTCTCAGTCATCTCCTTCCTTCTCCTTCTTCCGTTCCATCCCCACTCCCTTCGTCTCCATTTCTCTCCTCCCTGTCACTTGCTTCCTGCAGCCCTACAGTGTGTTTCCCCTCTCTGGTCCCTCCCTTCCTTCTTCCTCCTCCTCACCCCGTTTAATTATCATCACCTCCCCCTTTTTAACTCTTCTTTCTCCACAAATCACTTCCACACCTTTCCGTCCTTTCATGGGCCGCAGACAGACGTTATGGCGAGTCGCGCAGGAGCAACTCTTGGTAACCACACCCTCTATGGAGCGCGTAAGTCTCATCTCTGCCAGGTACTAAACTCTTTTGTTGCCCCATTAGGTGCGCGGCGAACAGAATTTAAAATAAGCCACGCTACTAATAAAACACAATGTGTATTTTATTATAAGCGTGACGTATTTCTCCTGGAAAATTGTTTTAAGAATATTTTTTAAAACATGGCTTCATTTAAGGTTCAGATATCTTGTGGTCTATAAATATATGACCCCTTGTAATTCCCGTTGCTCGGTTCATTACACAGATTTGTTGCAGGTATGGACAGCAGATGTATTATATGCATGTATCTTAGTAAAAATCGGCTACATGAGGAAGAGATACGGCGTCAGCAATAGTTTACAGACCACGATTGATGGGAAATAAAGTCTAACAACTGCCATTTCTCATAATGGATGATTTTGGTAGTTTACTAATGCTTATTCTCATTCGGATACTTGGTGAAGAATTTTTTGATACGCTTTCCGATTAGGATTTTATATTTCACTTCTGCGTCATCCTTTTGGGTTGAATATGCCTGAGCGCTCTCCTGAATGGAATGGATGGAAAAAAACATATTCCTACTTCTGATGGAAATAGGTGAAGCCATGTTCACCCCACGACGTTGGTGCCATCCAATATATTATATTTGCCGACGGTGGTTATATTACTCTTGCGGGTTCTCAATGATGGAATCCCTTACGTCAGCAATACATTCATGAGATGAAATTCAGAAATTTGACTCAAATCATTTTGGAAATTTTAGCCCGTAACAACAACACATCTGTTTCCGATAAAAACTAACTTTTTCGCCTTCCTCTGACTTTACTATTCACTTTTTACTATTTTAACATATGTAAAACCTCTCTATAACTTTTTTCACGAACGTGTTTGTCTTTTTCATCATTCCTCGCTTGAAGGAGCCAACCGTCCCAATTCCCTTAGAATTGAAAATCCTCATGCTTCGCACACAAGAATATTTTTTCTCATATTCTTTTCCTCCGTATTTTCGTCCTTTTGTTACCCTTTCTGGCACCCCCTCCGTGGGAACGTTCTCTCTCTTTCCGTCATGCTATTTCCCTCATTCCAACGTTATATATATATTTGTATATACACACACTGTATACACAAATATATATATATAAACCCGAAGGTCGGTTTGGTTGGTAATGTTAGGGTTCACCCAGTACTAAGGCGTGTGAAATTCACACATCAGGGTAGGGGGGCTAGTTCATTTCCCTTATATATATAAATATTTGCATATAATACATACGCTCACTTTTTATCTTCTTTCTTTCTTTTTTCTGTGTTTCTATATTTTTGTCTATGTTCGCTAGTGCTAACTTCATATACATTATTATTCACATCCGTGAGACTTTACCAGAAGTTTTATCTATGTATACAGATACATGTTTACACACACATATATATATATATATATATATATATATATATATATATATATATATATATATACATATATATATACACACACATTCTCTTCGTACGCCAACTCCGAAGTCCCCCACCACTCTATATAATGCCATCAACTTTTGAATTGTTACCGCAGAGTTAGAGGCTCATGTGTGCTTACTTTTTTACATCGAAGTAGGTGCGATTTCTTCCTTGCAATGGGAAAGTTACATATCCTCGTGGGGAGAACTATTGGGAGGTAAAAGACCGGGTACAGAAACTAAAGGGGTATTTTTTGTTTGGGACGGAAGGAAAAAGAGTCGACTAGTGATGGAATTGCGGTTCTTAACTGTTTTGGGTGAATTGGAGGTCTCTACGATGCATGTTTGTTTAACTCTTTATTATGAAAAATTAATCTTGGCGGAGAAAGAATTATGATGAATGATTCTGATTTAGAGACGAGGAAATATTGCTTACACTGAACTAAAACGAGGGGCCATTATGTATTTAGGCCCGAGAAACTGTGATTAATTTTCACATCATGCTGATATTTCTGTATGTTTCAATGGAAATATAGTTCGCTTTTATCAAAATATTTTTAGGATAAAACGAATTTTTAGCTTTTTTATAAATAAATGATATTCGGGTATCTAAATGATGCCAGCTTACATCACATTGAGGGAAAAGTTTAATTATGCATGCTTAAAAACACGAATAGAGAAATAGTTAACTGTGTCACATTAAAATTTCTAAATATCATGAACGCATGAACCTCTTCTAAGCAATTAAAATATTTAATGACTTTTCATTCATCAATGAACTCCACCGATTTTCCTGTCTGCATTAACCATTTAAACCTTGGGAATATGGCATAAGATATTCTCAATTATTCCTAATCTACCGCAAATGAGACATTCAACAAATACCATATTTTTTTAATTAAGAAAAACGAGACTTTGAATAATATTTCATACCAGTTTACTTGGTAACCTTGAGGTATTAAAATTTCCTTTTTCTTTTGAAGTATTACTCTTCACTAGCAAGTTCAATATGGCTACTTGCACAGCTCAACAGTCTCACAATATACCCATCATATTTTTCTTTTTTGAGCAATTATTGGCAATAGTACTATAACCTAGTGCAGTATTTCATACTCTAGGGTTAGATAAAATGAACTAACCCACACAATGCCTCTTAAGTAATCGATTACAAAAAAATATATTTTTTATGGTTCAATAATTTTAACTCGACATATCGGTTTCGCGATATTGTTAGCGCCCGCAAGGGGTGCCGCCTTACCCATTCTCTACATCCATTTCCTTTTAGTCACACAACAGGAACATTTCCTCCTCTTTATCATTTGCTTTCTCGAGGAACAATTCCCTTCAAACCCTTTTCACTTTCATCGCCAACCTCCCGCCTCGCTCTTAGACGCAGATCCACACCCCCACTCTCTCTTTCCTCTTATTCACGCCGCAAATCCTCCTGCGGCCTACCACCCATACCATCTTCCCGTTCCGCAGCCACCCTCGCTCCAACCGTTCTTCCCCTCCCTCCCTTCTCCCCCCACGCGGCCTAATCCTTTACTCCGAAGGAAGAAAAAACCGCGCCAATACGTCTTCTGCATTTAGCATCCTCCTCTTGCCCCGAACCCCCCCCCCACTTATTTCTTCCCGTCACCCTTGCCTGGAGATATCCTTTTCCAAAAGCGAGAGTCTTCATCTCCCTCCCTCGCTCCGCCTTCCCCCTCCCTCTCTCTTATTCATCTCCCTGCTTGCTCCTTGGGGGGGGGGGGAGAGGGCTCCGTGCATCCTGAGGTTATCTCGCTCTCGAACTCACCCTCGTGCCTCCCTCCCGCACAGACCTCAACCCGAGATCCTCCTCACCAAAGCGTAGGAGGATGCCTTCTCTCTACCTCCTTCCCCTACGCCACCCTTTCAAGGTTTACTGCGAGGATAAATCTTTCTGAATGACTTCGACATGCCTCGCAGGGTCCCAGGACGATATCCAGGATTTGCCAGCGTTCTCCCCTTCTCTCCCCACGTTCCATCTCTCCTCCTCCTCCTACTTCCCATCCGCTCGTTTATTTTTCACCCTTCCTCTTCCTTTCTCTTAGCACTTGAACCTCCCTCTTCACCCTCAGTCCTTTACCAAGTCTCCGTTTCTCCCGCCCATTCGGAAAGACCAGTTTCCCTCGCCACGCTCGCCTCCCTACTCGCCTCCAATCTTCCTTCCATCCCCCCCCCCTCGAAAACCTCCCCGTCTTACATCCCTCTGCAACCTCCCACCATCCAGAAATTCCTTCTTTTCCCCTTTGCGCCATTATTTTTCGACCGCACACTTCCTCTTTTTCCCATAATCTATTCTTTAGTTATTTGTGGGAAACGGAATCCCTGAGAGAAGGGGTTAAAAAGGGGGGGGGAGGGTGTGCGCGCAATCTTTATCTTTCTCTTCTCCGTTGCCCTTTTCCCTCCATCTTCTCTTCTCTCAATCTCTCTTGGAACCCCCCTGAATGTCTCGCCCTTCCCCGTTAGCCACTTCACCTTAAATTACACCGCTCCGTCCTTGGCCCTCCCTTGTATACAGAAGAGGATAGGTGTTCCCTTGCAAAGGTCCGCGTGGAATAAAAAGGAAGTCGCTGGACTAGAGGGGGTAAGAGGGAGAGAAGTAAACGTGGTGGGGGATCTCCTGCATCCGATAGGACGGCCCTGTTCTTCTTCTGGGAGCATTGCTCGGTATTTTTTATTTTCCGGTTGGGTAAACCTAGACTAAATCGCGTTCTCCCTCGTTAAATGCTACTTTCTATTGCACGATTATTTTTTTATTTTTATTTTATACTAAAAATTTCAAACGCAACTTAATCCAAGTAAGTAAAGTAAGATTTCGGTTCAAATGAAAAAAAAAACTTTTATCAGCGGCAAGTGCCTGAACTTCCATGATTTTGGAGGTAAGGGCATTTTCAATTGGTACAGATGACATTAACATGCTAAAGAGGAATAGAAATGTTTATCGATTCTTAATCATTCATTCCTGGATAATAATTTTTAATTACAAAAAAACAACTTATAGACGGATTAAATAACAATTTTTCAAAAATCTCAATTTATATGTCAATGGGCATATGCTGTCCTATGATTAAGAACATCAATGAAGAATATCGGAAGAGAAAAGTTACATTTTTGTAAAATGATTTATTTGAAAGAGTTGATGATAAAAACCTATAAACTGTTTAACTTATCTAAACAAAAAGAAACTGCGATTTATATAACTATTTTTATTGTTATTTGAATAATAGTTGACGTGTAAAGATTATAGACGTAATGCATAGTTAATTCACGTAACGGTGTTCAGAAACTAATAATCGTCGTTCCGTTAGAGTAAACCCAACTGTTGTATATTAATTTTATTTTCAAACTAATACTGTGGTATGATTTCTTTCATATAACTATAATATGGCCATAAGAATCATTTTAGGCTCGTAAAATTGTATTTAAAGTTCAATCTAGACCGTGATACTAAAAAGATTGCCAAAATACAAACGCCACTCGGATATTTCTGTGGTCCCAGACACCTTCACCAGGGTACAAGGAGTCACTCATTCCATATATATATATATTTTACTGATGTTCATAAAGTAAAAGCTGTTTTATTATAATTCATAAAATAATTTCAATATTTTAATATTCATAAAAATCAGACAAAGATATTTATTTTCAACAGCATGATGAATAGATGTACAAAATCTACGTATAAATTGAAGCATCTAAATTGGAGTTGAAATCCCGGGAAATGACAGTGTACGGAAGAAAGTAAAAATTTAAAAAGATCATGGCTACACTATTTTTTACGTTCATACGAGGAATCCCTTTCATCTCGTCGTTCAAAATTGTAAGCATTTCGCTACACCTTTCGTCCTCTTCCTTTCATTTAAACTTTTTGCTTCCCTTTTCTGCTATCTTCCCTCATCCTCCGCCCCGAGCCATTCTACTTACTTTTTGCCCTTTTGCCACACTATCTTGTTGCGGAGTCCTGATATCACACACGCGTAGCCTTTGTCTCTGCTTGGGTCTTCCTTGGGGCTCATCTTTTGATAATGTGAGCGCTTTGATAGGGACATTGGGGTCGGCAGCCCCGAGCGATGGGCTTATAGGAAATGGCTGAGCGTAATGTTTATTCAGGAATTTATTTGCTTAAAGGAATAGAGCAGGGGGAGTATCTTTTAAAATTCTTAATCCGCAGCTCTTTCGGGTGTAATATAACTGTACCATGTTTCAAAATCGCATTCTTTTCGGTTAGGAATAGAGATTACTAAAACATGAATGGCGCTTTCTAATTTTTACAGTGTGTACGTATGTACTAATCAACGATCTATTTTCATTACTGGAATCAGCAGGTACAATTTTTTCCATTTCCAGAGTGCATATAATTATATCTAAAGGTGAGAGGGGTGGTAAAAGAGGGGAAGTAAATGGAAGAATGTCTGGGTTGGTGTATGGGCTTAGGCAGGCGTAGAGTAAGGGTCGAAGAGGAGGAGGAGTTTTTTGAGTGCAGGTGGGTGAGTAACCGGCGGAGTAACCTCCTCCCCCCGGCAGATGGCCGGGGGGAGGAGGGCCCAGAAGAGTGTGGAGACATTAATTCACAAAAAAAGTGGCTGTGCAGTCTTAACCAAAGAAAATGCTTTCATTTAACAAACAATTTTCCTTATCTCTAGTTGTTCTAACAAGTCCATTCTCCGTCCATTTTCCTCGAAGTGTAGAACGTTTTGGGGCAAAATCACATCCTTGTTCACTTTCTAACAAATATTATGGTACTTTCATTTGTACTCTTCTGCCCATGTCATCAAAGATATCCCCGTTTGTCCAATGTGAAACGCGTTGCAATCCCCAAACTTAGGCTTATAGCTACCACTTTTTTTCTTTCATTGAATTTCACCTTTGATTAATTTAATAATAATTGATTTCGTTACTATATGACATTAATTATCGATCAGTCGGATTTTTTGTTTTTTATTTCTTGTGTCTTCTAATACGTCATTTTCCACCGCCGACGCTTGACCTCTTTAATTTTAAATTCCAAGAAACTGCTGGAAATACCACGACGGTAATATATTAACGGAGTCATTCGCTAAATGTGCATTGCAATGCAAGCATTTTCGTGTAAAAATCGTTCGCCTTGTCATGGCATGCAAAAATCATTCGCCTTGACCAAGTCAATGACTTTACACTCTGAAATCCTTACTTTTAGTTGATCTACATATATATGATATTCTCTGCTCGGATTTAACATTTATATAAAGCTTTTTTTCAATCATTATAGCTTTACCCATTGTTCAAAGCTATTGTTTTAATTGTATTTAATTTATCAATAAATTGGCTTCTGAGAGTGGGATGCTTAGTAGTTTGTTCTAAAGGAAATGAAATGTTGACATCTTCTGAGCCGGATGTTGGCGGCAGTCGGAAGGGATTACAGGACTGTTTCCAAACGAGAAATAGAAAATTTATAGCTTTCCTTGCTGGTGGAAACCGAAAGCTCTAGGAATTTCAATGTGCCATTGCTTTCCTCTTCACGGGTGAATTCCAAATTATGTGAATGCCTACTCAAATTGTTTAAAACAATTTCCAGCTTTCTCTCTGTACCTGTCCAAATCACAAAAATATCTTCCACATACCTACACCAGCAGTTTCAGAAAATTATATTCATAGGCTTATCGAACAGCCTGTTTTCGAATGCTTTCGCATATAGCTTCGCTAAAAGTGGTGAACCATTTTTTACCACCCCTTTCAACTGTAAGGATATTTATAGTCTATATTTGAAAATAATTGTACCCAATGTTGTCGCCCAAGCGATGAAATGGATCTTTTTTATATAAACCTGTTAAAATTACAAAGTTTATTTGTATTTAAGTACTCAAGGCTTTTCAAAAAGTGAAAACCAAAACTTTAGAATTGTAGATTATTTTAATACCCCGTGTTTCTATGGTTATTTTTTGCAAACGGGGTGGAAAAACTTTATGAATTAGGAATTAAATTATATAGCTACCATCAATTCCGCTTCATCTTTCCAAAATCATTGGATCCCAATTGATTCGGATTTTCATACCTCTGTAATTAAAACTCGAATTTGAATCATACAATTGAATACTGAAAATGTTATTATTAGCATAATGAAATAGAATAGCTTGAATTAAATTCCATTACTAAAATTTAAAAAATAAAAATCATCATATTCATGATCGGTTACACTTTTCCGTCTTTAAATTATTTTCATCTGCATTATTTCAAACGTGTTATCAGACGTTAAGCAGTCAGTTGATTTATACAGATTTCAGGAGCCTTCAATAATACAACGCTGGGAATCTTTATAAAATGAAAAATGAAAGTCGTCACCTGATTTCGTGTTTTTTTATGAATTCCCGCGCAAACATAAAGCAATCTAAATAAACCCCCTGACCGTTATTCCTTCTTTAAACGTTGGTATTGCTTCATAGGGAGCCTTAATCGTATGTGTTCGTTCAACTTGGATCCGTGTTTTCACCGTAATCCCTTGTCTTTTGTTTTAACGGAAGCTAGACTTTATAATCCGTGGCTTGTTACCCGAGCGTTTTCTATTTCCTATGCACAAATCATCACCAGGGACGATATTGCTGTCCCTTGTCGTGGTCGCCGCTCGCCGTTTCCAACTATACATGCCCATATACACAAACATTCACATGCACACACACAACCAACGGCGCTCCTCACCACTACTTTGTCATTCAAGGATTACCTTCGCCGTTACGCCTCAACAGAGGTTTCCCTCCCTGGTCACCTTCATTCCTCACGATCCCCCAAGCAATACCTTTCATACTCCGTAGCAACCTCTTCCTCCGACCCCTCCCAGCATACCCTCCCCTTTTTATCCCTTCGCTCCCTATTGTCCTTCTCTCACATCATTTCTCTTTTTTACGCCGTTCTCCTCCTTAGCACCGCCCCCTTATTTTTTATATCTGCCCCCATTTATCCAGCTTTTTATTTTATTTTCCAAGGGAATTTGTTGCCGTGGTTTTCGGTGGCTCGCCTCGGAGAAAGGAGGGACAACATAGAGAGAGAGAGAGAGAGAGAGCAGAGGTGGGAGGGTGGAGAAAGTGGAGGTTGGAGAAAAAGCGGAAAGCGGCGTGAATAAGAGAGGGAGGGAATGACCGTGTTAATGCCTGTGTAAACGGGAACGGAGGGAGGTGTGGGAGAGATTTAGAGGCGAGGTTTTTGGGAGGGAAATGAAAGGGTGATGGGGTGGGGGAGAGACTGAACCTAGAATATGTTTAGCTCAAAGGGAAAAGGGACAAATCATGCGCAGCGACGGGGAAACATCCGAGATTTAACGGCACACTTATTGATTCCTAAATAAAAATTTGATCGAAAAAGAGTGAAAAAAGTGAAAATAGGTCCGTTTGTAAACGCAAAAACAATCAATATGGGACAATTACTAACAAAACACAAAGAGAGACGATTAAAGCACTGCAATTTTTTTAGGAAAAAATATTATGAGACCCGAACTGCCTAATGGAGCTCAGAGTATAACTCGATTTAATGTGCCATGCATTTAGTGACTCCTAATGTAATGGCTGATTTTCTTTTCTCACATTAACGCAAAGACATTAAACTATGTTTTTTGGGTTGTAAATTGATACTCGTAATAATGTTAAAGTCGAAGCTTCATTACTCAAACCTGAAATGCAAGAATGTAAAAGCTCTGTAGTTAGGAGTGTTGTTTCCTAAGGCTAAATATGCAGACACTTTATAGATGAGTCACATTTTTCTGCCTTTATGGTAAATTCTAGCGCGAAGAAAGATGGGTTTGTAGGCTCAAGCTCATTCATTTCATTATCGCTGACGCGTACCGACATAAAACCTTTTTTATCCACTATTTTTTTAGTTAATTCCTCTCTTTAGTTTTTTTCTTGAGACCTTCTCTTTCTGAGAAGAGAGGGAATACATTGCCTCCAAATGAGCAGTGATATGGGGACATGCTGCTTAAACTTTTATAGGATATAATACCACCCTTATTAAACCACACGATTTACGCGTCGAGGGTGAAGAATCCTCAGATTAAAAATACCCTCCTCCCCAGTGGCATAAAGCGAATGAAAGGTCTGCCAAGTTTTGGTGATAGTAGGCGGTAAAAACGACGCTTTAAGAGTCTCAGCCTTCAAATTTTGGTGTTACCCCAAACCATGTCGTTGCTATAACTAAAGAACCGTAGTACGTACTTTCATCCGAAATTTCCATCAATTAGATTAGAAAATTTTAATTCCAAATTTTAAGTGGAAAGCTTCCACATTAACGATGGCTAGCAATTCTTTTTTCCTACACGAATACGTTCATCTACCATAGCGCTACTCAAATCTATTCAACTTTATTTTAAAGATTGTCACACAGTCGTTGAAGATTGATCGCAGTTATCGGGATGGCGCGCATAGCCGCCGGTCATCCTCGTGGTGGTTGAATGGCTACGTCTTCAACCCCAGTCTCTACATCAGTGGCTTTTTTCAGTTACAGCGATCCCTTGAAAAGACTTAGCTCCCCACCCCTTAGGGTACACTTCCCCCAAAGGAATGCCGTCGGTGTTGTTCTGGAGATATCGTGTGCATTAGAGAAGTGGCAAGAGGGACTATTTCGAGAAATAGATAAGGAGAAGGGTGACGCGGAGGGTTAAGGATGGCGAAGGGCGGTGAGTGTAAAAGGGATGACGTATATTTTTTTCGGAAGCTGGAAAATTGCAGCCGGGAGGGGGAGAGAGAGTGGAGTGGCAGGGCAAGCGAGTGGGTGGGCATAGAGGGGCGAATAACAATACCTGGGAAATTGGGGATGGCGAGGACAGGAGGGTGGGTTTCTGTGAGGGAAGGCGGAGGAAAAAAGGTTTGAGGTTTACGGTCACCCGGAGGGGATGGACCCAACCCGTGGGGTCGGTCCGCACGCGAGGATATCTCGTCCGCTTTTATTGTGATGATGCGGACGAGTGGTCTTGAGGCGGAGGGGTGGGTGGGATTGGTGAATGCGCTCTTGCGGGGCGTAAGGTGTGGGCTGGAGAAGAATTCCCGGATAAAATACGGGGAACGGCCCCAGTAAGATTTAAAGGGGAGAGAGAGTGAGGAGTGGAAGAGAGGCAATGGGTGGGAGGTGGGTGGAGTGGCCATCCCGAAACGTATGACCTTTCAAGCAGATTTTTGTGAGATCGGTTGTAGATGACTCCCATGGACGACGCATCCAATGAAACGACGTCCTTATCCGATTTCATTGAAGGGCCATTTTATATGTGGGATATTATGCCACGACTCTGGAGTGTACGTTCTCGAGTTTTGGCATCCGCTCCATGGCCGCATATTTTATATTTTGTATGGTCTTGTGTTCGAGTGAATCCGCAAAAGAAGTCGATATTTTTTTTCATTTTTTGTTGCTTTTGACCGTAAGTTAAAATTACAGCGAGTTGTTCGATATGAATTGCAACTACAAAAAATCTACCAGAGATTTTTATATTTTTGGTTGCACACGGAAGAAGTTGTTTCATTTTTACAATATATTTTTGGCATATTGTATTACTTATCCGAACAAAAAATTCTTTAAAAAAGTATTCAAACTGACGGTGACTTAATGTTTGTCGGTTTAGGTTTGCTTGAGCACTACGTGATATAAAATTTGCACACTGTGTACCAATGGCAAGAGCAACAGTTCCGTACCTGAGCTGTCCCAGAAATTTTTATCTTATCAGAATCTCATTTCAATGTAGAGTCTCTAAGATTTAAGTCGGTCCGTATCTGAAAGCCGGTTTTCATAAGCTTCACATAATGAAATTTCTCTTGTGTACGTAATTAACTGCTAGCCGTCGTGAGCGCCTGTGGCTTGGATTATGTTAAAATATCAGTCTTTGTAATGTAAATCTGAGTATACACCTAGTGGTGGCAGTTGTGAATAAAATACTCGTATATTGCATATACTTTAATATTTGGGCCCGATGATAGATCGGAAGTTAAAGAAACCTATACTTTTTTGGAAATAATTTTGCTTTTTGAATCGATCCCGTATGAAATTTTCTGTTTGCAATTTATTTTACCACAAAAGTTCAATACTCGGCATTAATTAAGGTTTTGCAATCCTTGTTCTATACAATGTCCCGAAATAAAACCGTGAGAAAATTGCTCTCCGTCAGCTGTGGTATTTTTCCTTTGAGTAGTATTACGAATATCCATGAATGAATGTTTAAGTGGAACGAATGTCGTTATGGCCCTATCGCGCTTCTTTGCGGCTCATCAGAATGCGCATCATCCACTCTTGATGTAGGACACTGCCTCAGGCTTAACTATGTTAAACGTTATCCATATTGTAAGGAATGCAAAAAAAACTCTGCAGTCCCACATTTCACAATTTACTAACGCAAGACCATGGTTTCGCTACCCCGCAGCATCATCAGGTCGGCATTTTTTTGGTCATAGTTTTTTCATCATTCCTTGCATAACTTACTTGAGTTTATTTTATCCTAGATTGACTCTTATTTTCGGGGAGATTAAAAGTGCTGAATTCAGTTATTCAAAGTTCTGTGAAATTCTCCTTGGAATATTTCTTTAGGCTCTTGTCATTATCCATTAAACTACTTTCAATTCGCGATGCAACATTAATTTCCACCTTAAAACCAACCCAACTTAACCATCGCACTAATTTTTCTCGACTATCCCTCACTTGCACTTACTATCCCTTTTTAACTCACGACGAACTATTATTTTTTTCTGATAATGATAATGTATAGCAATTGAATAGATCTGGATGAGTCAGGTCTTCTGAGCAAATTAAACTTGAATGACTTTAATCCTCGCTGTGAAAATATTTTAGTTAATTAGAAAGAATACAAGGAATCAATATGCAATAAGTCAACGATCAATTTTACTTTCACCTAAATAGAAATGTTCCTTTGGGTATATTATCCCAAAAGTTTGTAGAACATTTTTTGGTATTTACACTTGGTTGAGCCTTGCCGAATATGATCATGCAATAAAACAATGTCCACCTCTTTGGCCGTTGGTGAATTTTACAGCCCCTCTAGTCTCCTACAATATAGAGTGAGCTTCTGTTCTTGTCTTAAGGTTTTTTGGGGCCAAGGACTACGAACTTCTTGTAAAATCGCGCACATAACATTCCGAAGAGAAAAATCATAAAATAATTTTTCTCTCTTCCCGAAAAAGAACGAGGGTATGTTGAAGAAAAGAAAAAAAATACAACCGTAATGCACGCCAATATCTCCATCGATTTATGCCCTTTTCTTCCCTTCCTCCCCTTTCTTTGCTATCTTTCACGATCCCTCATCCCCCCATTTCATTCCTTCCCTCCAGTCGCCTCCATTTCGGAGTTCTACGTCAAGCCGTATGTGTTCTACCGACCTTTGCCCCCGCCCCGTTCCCCCTTACCCGTCCTCTTTCGCTCCCTCTCTTTCAGCCATATTTACCTCCAAGAGTACCCTCTCGAACCCCTCCCTCAACCTCCAAAATACTCTTTCCTTACCCTCCACACTTTCCCTCTGTCTGTCTCTCCCACCTCCCCCTCTTTCCCTCAATCTTTCGCATTCCCTTCCTGGAGTCCCCCCCTCAACCTTTATGGCTTACTCATATTTTTTTCTGCTATCCAGGTCCAACGACCTACACGTCTGACACCTTGGCTCGGCACCTCTCAGCCACCGTAACCCTCGCCCACACGGAAAAAAATAAACAACCCTTTCCCTCCTCCACCCTATCACATACCCTTAAATTCTTTACCTTCACTCCCCTCGCTTAGTCCACTCTTCCCCACGCACATTTCTCCTTTCTTTCTCTCCTACGGTTTGCCTTTTTACTTCCTATTCTTTTTATTTGAGTTTTTCCTAAATTTCTCTTTGCTCTATTTTACAGTTTAAGAGCTTTTTTCCTACAAGCTTGGGAAGTAACCCAACTTACAACCTCCTTAACAGTGCATTAAATGTGATTATATCTGCAATGCCGTGGAATACTATCTTGGGTATAAAGCAAGACATTTAAATTCTTCCGCAGGATAATCTCGTATGATTGCACCAGTTCCATAGTATATGAAGTAATAGCAGTAAAAGTTATACATATTACAATTGGCTCTTTTGAATCGTATGTTTAGAGAGTACCAAATATAATGATCGTGATTCTTTCGGAGATTTATCTATTATTTCTATTATAAGAATTGTATTCGTGTCAACTCTTATCTTAGAAAAGTTTGCCCATGCACAATGAAAACTGACTCGAAAGAATATTTCCTAACAACTATGAACGCTATGTAACTCTGTATTTGATCGTTTAATCGTCACCTGATTTTATAAATAATAAATACGTAACTGAAATTCAGCTGAAATAATGAAATTTTTCTCGATTACTTGCTTTATTTTACGTCGCGTAATTAACTTCCGGTATGTTGTCATACCTTTCTCAATGCTAGAAGACACTGTAGCCGCATGTAGATATTACGTTGAAAGCCAGCATGGACTAAATGGAAGATGACCAGTCTAATGCGTATCATATTGAGTTATTGCTTAATGCTGTATGTTTGTAAAACGCTTTTGAAAATTATTTTTCATGATTTGTAATACAGCCCATCTACAATCTCCTCATTTAGGACAGAATATGGCAAAAACAACTCAAGTGAAGAACATGATGTAGTTTTTTTGCATGGAGAATGTTTGGCGACGGCTGACTGAAGTAACGTAAACTGAACCTTAGAGAACGGAAAGTACGATGTATGCCACCTTTTAGTCCTTTTTCTTGTGCCGTAATGCCCTCTACCTTTTTGCCCTGCCCTTTCTTCCATATCCACTCCATCCTTTGTCTCTGCCATTCTTCTCCAACCATCCTCTTGTCCACCCACTTTTATTCTCCCCCTCCACGCCTCCTATCGCATCCACTTTCCCTCTCTGCTCAACCTCCCCGCCACAACTTTTACCCCAGGCGCCGCCATACTCCACGGCCCACCCAACCGGGGCCACCCACGCCCCCCGTCCTCACCTTTTCGATGGCCCCCCCTTCCACCCGTCCACCGCAGCTGCCCTTAGCGCGAGCAATGGCTTGAGACGTGGGTTCGGTTGGCGTTCTTGAGCCATCGAACGCTCCTCCTCCTCTCCCACCGCTCGCCCTCGCCTCCCTCCCTCCCTCCCTCATCTCCCCCTTCCCGCCCCCTTTATTTGCCCTCTCCCTCGTTCCCCGTCCCCATTCCCACCCTCTTGCGCGCTTTTTCCTCCTGCCCGTCTCACTCTCCCACCAAATCCCCCGGCCCCACCCTCCTCGCCACACGACCTCCACCGCCCTATCCAGCTATCTCCGTTTCCCGTCCACTCCATCTACGTCGATAGGTCAAACTCATTCTCACCATCCACCAAACCCTATTACCTTTCTCCACCTCTGTCTCCTCTTCCACTCCATCAACTTCGTGTTCCACCCCCGCCCTTGTCACCCGCCCCCCACTTGGGGTTTTTATCAATCTGCTCCCTTTTTGCCAGAGTACCCTGAGGCTGTCGATTTTTTCATATTTATAAAAGCGCGTTAAGTATAACGCAGTTCAGGCGTCGATCGTGTGTTTTTCGCTCTGTCAGCGTTTTCGTGAAGAATATAGTATTTAGTTTAGCATAGTCGAGCGTTCTAGAAAAAACGAATTGTCTCCCTGATTAAATTCCTAAGCTGCATAAATTTACTTCTAATGAAAGTGTGTGCATCCATTTGCATTCGTCGTTCTTTAAGGTCCAGTTACCCGTTTTAAATAAAGATCTTTTGGCTTTAAACATTTTTAAGTGGGTATCATAAGCTTACGAAATAAATATGGCTTTCCAGCCGGGGTAACACGAATTGAATACAGTAACTTGAGGGCACTGTCTTCATTAACTCTTCTTTCAAGAGGAGCCAGTGTAGGCTGGCAAGGTAAAGGGTACTTGTTTAAGTATATTTTAATAATCTCGGCTTGGTAAGAACAGGTAGACATGTAATTTTGCTCGGAGCAACGCGATCTAAATACGGTATGTAAATCGATAAGCGTTCTAGCTTTGTCCTACCATCCTGTGTATCATGAAGTGATGTTTCAGCCCAGCTGTCAGGGATATCAATTCTTCAGCTATAATTTCCCCTCTTCCCATGGTATCTCCCGCCTCTCAAGCTAAATGCCTCCCCTTTCATCATCTCTCCGCTTTGATTTCTAGCCCTTTCCCCGGCCTATCTTTGGCCTTCGCCGCAAGGGAAAAAGGATAAAGCGGAGAGGCTGGCTGGATCGGAATTCGATGGCGGGAAAACTTTGAGACGTAACCTTAGAGGGGCGTGTCAATTGTCTCGAGGGTTTCGTTGGTCTCCCTTTGACTAATTGAGATATGAAAAGATAAAGGGGGTGTCAAAGGAAGGGGTGCCATTCGAGGGAGTTGGCGAACTGTATCTGGTATCAGCAACTATATCCCCTCTAGCCATGCAGTGTGTACGTGGGTCTAAATTCTTTCCCTCGAGGAAACATTATCACCAATTTAAAATATGCTCCAACAATTAAAATGTTTCTGTTTTTTTCATTAGTGATTCATTTTTCATGTTCTAAACTTTGGTAAACTCCTAGAGTCTTCTTTGTACTGTGTGGAATTAAAAAAATGTCAAATACTTCGAAGGCCAAACAAAGCGGTACTCCTCAAGAATTTTATTTTACGTGTGAAAATTTTCTACAGCTGTACGTTTAGCCCTCTACAAAAAACTACTCTGTCCTTTAATAGTGGTTGTGTACTCTTATCTTAGCAAAGTGTTGCTCTCGAACTTCTCGTTGGTCTCGTAGTAATTCGGTCATTTCACACTCAAGGAGCTTGTTGTTGCAGCGTTTATGTCAGTTGACGTTTGAGTTTGCACTCTTTTAGAAATTGGGGATTTGCGTTGATGTGAGGATACAAAAGAGGCCGACAGAGAGAAAGCCTGACATGTTCTCTTCTCAATTTGCTCCTAGCTTGGAACTCTTTCATCTTGTTCCCCTATTCATCCTGAACCTTACGCCCTGGCTCAAATCCCCTGGAGAATCTGGTGCCATTGAATTATACATCACTGAATGTGGACTCTCTTGTTTACTTGGGATTCCTTTTCATGTGGTATTCATGGGTGTTTTTTGATTTGCGATCAAGCTAATTTAATTTTCCGTATGTGTGAATTGCATTTAAATCTCCTTTTGATTGTCCGCGCCGCCTTTTAATATTCATGCCCTGACTGAATGCACTCAGAATTGCGTGTTTACCACTTACTAGCCTGCTACATCCCTGGGGGACGGGGTACGACTTATCGCTAGTATACTAGGAATGGTGTTGAGAGACAACCTGCGAAGCTTATATTTTGCATTGCATCCGTTGCTCATTTTAAGTTAGAGGAGATTGCATTTGATGCACTGAGATTACCGTCAGAGTGCTAAAGTTTTTATCTCTTAACATAGTCCAGTCCACTTACGTGTTTATCTTTAATTAACTCAGATATTTTGATAGGCTCAGGAAAATATTGTTTGTAAATCCATACTGATGTGAATCTTGGAAAAACCCAAGAAATGTCGTCCGTTTCATTGGCCAATTATTCGTCAATAATGTATATAGTCTACATCTACATAATACCCTGCAAGCCGCCGTAAGGGCGTGTGGCGGGGGGTGTTAGGCCAGTTCTACGTCTATGGTTAATTAATTTCGTTCCCAGAAAATATTGAGTAGTATAATCTTTTACGACGTGCCTTGATTAATCCTACTGAACAATTTTATACCGTTTTAATTACTTTATCAATGGTATTCCAGTTATTTTGAAAAATACTGACCTATCCAAAATAAAATATTGATAGATCTACAAGGTTAAGCACAATCACGACTCATAAATCTCATGTCTTATAATAAGCCCCTGGGAGGAGCATAATAATGGGAGCAGCGAGGGAAATTCAAATTCGCTCGATTTCATTTTGACTGGAAGATATAGGGGCGCATTGGATGACGCCCTTTACGCATAAAAAGGGAGGGGAAAAATATATATACACGTAAGGAAGAACAGACGAGAGGGACGCTCTGGATAAAGTAAAAACTTTGTGGGCGTGGTCTCCCTCGTCGTCTGCGGAGGAGGGATTTTCGGAAGGAGCTGAAGAGGAGGAGTGTGAGGGTGTGGACGGGGCGGGGAAAGAGGCAGGGAAAGGAGGGAATTAAGTGAGGGCACAGCACACTGCACATTTACCCCCCTCCCCTTTTCCTCTCGCTCTCCGAGGGGGAGGGATGTAGGCGTAAGCGTGAGGAGGATGTACGGATAAATTTAAGGGGGGGAAGAGCAAGGTGGGGGAGGGGTGGTTTGCGAGGAAGAGGGTGAGGAGGCAGTGGAGGACGGAAATGGCTGCTCTGGAGGGAGGCGGCGGTAAGGCCGAAGGGTTGGTGAGAGTGGGACGTTGGGGGATGAGGGAATGGCTGTCTCTTTTTCTCTCTCGCCCTCTCTCAAACCCTCCCTCCCCTACTCTCCGAAAATGCAAATCATGGTGTGTGGCGGCGTGCTCTTTCAGGGGAGTGCCAAGGGGTCGGGTCAGGCCGGCGGTGAGAGTCCGGGTTGCGGGCCGGGAGGGTGGGTTGGGGAGAGCACTGGGGGGGGGGGTCGAAGAGGGGGATATTGTGATTGGGATGCAGAGGAGGGAGGATGGGGGACAGCAGGAGGATGAGCTAGGAGGGTGGGTGTCCGGGCAAGCGGAGGTAGAGAGTGTGGAGGGCTGAGGTGGTTAGGATAGGAAGATGTTTAGAGGACATGGGAGAGAGAGAGAGGATGGCTTTTGTGCCGGTGAGGTTGGGAGGGCAATAAGTGAGCAAGTGAGACGGAAGCCGGTAAAAGGGTCTTGATGTATGCTGAGAAGAGAAGGCAGTGGTGGGGTGTGGCGGGGTTGAAGTGGGATGAGGAGGAGGAGGGCAGTATGGAATTTGTGGGCATGGGGTGGGTGGTGGGGGTTGAAGGTGGAGTTTTAGGGTGGTAAGAGGCCGAAAGGGAAAGTGGAGATGTTTTTGGGTAAAGGGTGCGGAATAGGGAATGTGTGGTTTCAGATGAGAGGATTGTTGCTTTGAAGGAGCAATGGTTGGTTAGACGAAGAACATACAAAGTGATTGCTTTATTATTATTGAAATACTTTTCGAGTATTTATGAATGACATGCATTTTTGAAGCATTAGATTTTGCGAAGCTGTGGATTCGTATGAACAGATTTCCCCCTTGGTGTTTTTAGTAACCTCAAACCTGAAGTAGTGTATAATTACTGAGTAATTTTATTTCGCTCCAATATAAATTCTACCATTAGTGTACTTTGGAGTAATGTGAAATTGTAATAAATTATGTAGAATTAGATAATAAAATATCGAATATTATGAACCACTAATATTTGCCGAACTACTGTGGTAAAATCGAAATGACTGCTAGGTTCGCATCAAAAACTGGATTGCATTCCTCTACGTGGTTTTACGTGGAATTTATTTTGACTCATTTAAATAGAAATATTTAATTTGATCAAGTCTAAATACAAGTACTTCAATTTTAAATTAATGACATTCACACGAGGGTTTAAATGCCAAATGAGAGACCTTCATTTGTCGTGGCAAAGTTTAGCTTGAAGCAAGGGCTACGCAGTGGGGGCGGACCCTTACTAAATATTTGCTCATATCAGACTTAAGTAACAGCCGATAGTCAGAGGTAAATAACACCAGATAGAGATAGTAGCTTAGGCCGTTCTTTGAAAAACGTTTTTGAAGATCACCACGTATCCGCCTGAGGAAATGGGATGTATCTTTAGCACATCGAATGGAAAATATTACGCCCTCAATTCTTTTCTCATTGTATATACTACACTATTGCTTGATTGGCGGAACATATATTTGATCAAATGATTTAAATCCGTTACATTAGATTGGAAAGCATGTTATTTAGACAATAATATCTTGAAAAAATAAATTAATAATACAAGAATAGAGTATTCCTGTATACTTCAATGACATTATTTTAAAACTTCTGTTCAAGTAAGTTGTCTACGTTGAAATAAGCATGCACCCGAAAATATTTATGGCCGAAAAATATTTATTATGGCGAAAAAAAATTTATGGCACCCGAAAATATTTATTTTACCTCTAGGTTACAGACCGGTTGGCATGCGTCAATTTAGCTTTTATTTTATAAAAATAAATATCAGCTATTTGAAGTTGACTACCTGCTCCAACTGAGGACTGAGATTGCGTGACATATAAGTAGCCTATTTTGCGTTAGAATTAAACTCGAATACGTGAAGGTACATCGTTAATAATACTGTCATATCCGTATGTGTAGCTAAGTCCCCCGCTCCTCCCCCTGTGAAAGAAAAGGCTACGTGTTTACTTCTAGTTTCTTGTCGTAAATCTCACCAACCGTATAGACTCATTTTTTTCAGCAGAATTCTCCAGAATCATAGTCCATTCGTGTTTTTTTTGTGATTTCATTCCCGCTGCTCATCAATCGTAACGAATAGGTTCGGGTATCTCACTATCTTGGATGTACTTTTTTTAGGAGAACGAGAGGGACATCAGAAAACTCAAAGCCAGATAAGGAAAGACTGAAAAAAAAGTTAACTTAGTGTCTAAAGTAAACTAGACGGTAATATATGGGATCTCGAGACGGTGGCGTTGGGAGACGGGGGTTGGCTCGCCGGGAGGGGAGAGGGATTGATAAATGGGAAGTTTCGCGGGGTGGGGGGTGAAAGGGGCGTAGTTATACGCATAAAGGGTCATCCTACTGCCCTCCCTCCTATCCCCGACGCCCTTCTTTCCCTTCATCGGGGGGTCGAAGCAAGAACGACGGCTTGATCCATCTGAACTTCCGGCACACGTGGAGAGTGGGAGTGGGGCGGGGATTCTACTCCCACAATCCGGCCCCCTTTAAAGGAAAGCGGCGTTCCCAGACGAGGGTGCCATCGCCAGCTCATTGTTACGTTTTTGCCTACGTCATGGGTCAATAAGCCCCCGGATCGTTTGCAGTCAAAGCAAAGCTCAGATGGTCATTAATATAAATATGTACCAGCAAAAACTTCCCTCACGGTCGGGTATGAATAAAATCGACGGACTGCCGAAAACTGTTCTTCTGCGATGGGTCATGAATTATTGATTAACTTTAATTGGTGTTCACTCTTTTCTCTGCATCATATCTGCGTTCGGAACGCTGGATAATATGCCTTTTTTTTGTTAAATATGGCTGTTTCAGTAATGATACCTCGTGAAAGTTATGCCGTCGAATTTATGAGTATGATGTGACGTGGCGGATTCCCGTGTTATTTGTTTCTTTTACTTGACGGCTGGGTTGTCTTTTTGGTGCCGTAATAAATGCGTGCGGTACATTTTCGATAATATTTACTGCAGCAATATTACTCTGAATCCAATGCGTAACGTAGTAATTTTCATTTCAAGGAGGCGTCATTTAAAAAATACTTTGCTTGAAAACGAAAGAATTTTAGATCACTATGAAATTTGCCTTGAAAACTGCCAGCATATTTTTTCACGCCCATGTTAATATTTGAAAGTTTTGCATTAAATACCTGTTCTGTTCACCTTAACCTTTAGAGACACACTTTATTGATACATTTTTTGCAGCCATGGAACCTAACTTCAATATTCTGTTCCATCAAATTATTTGCTTGAACGTTGCTACCTATCAGCTGTAAGACACGTTTTTAAAAGTCACCTCGTTATCCGGAATATTATAGTGACATGAAATTTAGAGAACAGAAATATTTCTTGAAATTAAGATACATATCATATAGTCCCCGTTGATTATAGGCTAAATATTTTTTTAATCGATTTCCCAATGTTATGGTTTTACCTTTGTAAATAAAATATAATTAGTATTGTGTATTAAACAACCTCAAGAACACCTTAACTTATACTATATTCTGTTAAAGAGAGATGACAATCTTATTGTTCATTGTAACCAATGCAAGTTATTTCAGAACTATTAGTCTCATTGGTAATTCAAATGCTTAAATGTGTCATATTTTGATTATTAGAGCAACCAGGCAAGAAAAACTAATCGTTTGAAACAGATTTCATGGTATATCCATCAATTTTTATTTTCAAATGGCGAGATTTTTCTATTTCTGTTCACTTGGTGAAAAATCTTTGAAAATAATTTTGTCCTAGTTCAACTTGTTTGGCGTATTTTGGATTACTTCGATCCGAATCTCCGAATTATCAAATAAATTACATGGGATATAAACCCTCTAAGCGGGAGGACGGGAGTTTGCAAAAGTGAATCAAATGATCCAAAGTGGAACATGGATATAAGCTTTGGGAAAACGAGAAGTTGCTGGGGTTCGAGGAAAAACCCCAACCGTTGGGACGGAATGGAAAATATACATCGTTTGCCATGGCTATCGCACGGAATGCGTGCAGTGTGCGATGGAGGGGAGGGGGTTGTCTTGAGGGGTTTAAAAGAGAAGGGTTTGGGTTCTCGACGGAGTTGGTATGTCTTGGTGGGAGGGGAATGGAAGGGAGGAGATGGAACATGATGCAGGGAATGGGAAGGTTGAGGCAGTTTGTGGATGAATCGGGGCCGACGGGAATGGGGCCGAGTGTGTGCGGGGCTGGATGTGAGTTTAGATGGGAAAGCATTGTGAGATGTGGGAGGTGATGTAGGGATCTAGCCAGAAATGACGGGACGGGTAGGATGGGGCTCGGGAGGGGTAGAGAAAGAGAGAGAGAGAGAGCGTGAGGAAAATGAAGAGGGCGGAAAGATGGAAAGCGGGGTGTTTGAGGGAGGATTCAAAAGAGAATAGGGGCGGGCGGAAGGGGAGGAAGGTCGGGACATAATCGGCCTCATCTTGCAAGAAACGGAGGCATTCTTTCCCCACCCCTTAGTCTCCTCTCCCTCCTCAGGAAGGAAGGAGAGAAAAACATCGAACACGATGGCATCAAGTCTCCTTCCTTCGACCCTGTCTCTCCCGCTCCTTCGCCCCTATATCCCTGGCTCTCGCCAGCACTCCCGACCTTTCAACCCCACTTCCGACTCTGGGAAGGCAAACTCCGCCGCATACTCCCAGGGCCGTCCCCCACCCGCACCTTCTCCCCTCCCCCTCCCTCTCTTACACTCTCTCCCTCTCACTCTCCCGCACCCATCTTCCCTCGCTCCACCCCAACACTCCGCTTCGCAAAAGACGCGATAGGCTCATCCCATTTCAATGCATCATTCCCCACACCCAGCAAAATCCAGCTTCTGCTCCCCCTTTTGCTCGATTCCCCACCCAACCCCACCCTATCCCAGAAAGCAAGGTTTCCTCCTCCTACTCCTCCTTTAGCTCTCCTCGCTAATACTCTCGCTCCTTACACATCCACCCTTACGGTAGTGAATAACTAACCATATATTCGACTCTTCCGCATGCATATCCTCCCACCTCCCGTTTCTCCCAGGCTAACCTCTCTCGCTTTCCACCCTCCTCCCCCACCCATCTCCTTCCGCTATCCTTTTCGATCCCCACTCCCCACATCCAACAACCCCCTGAACTCTTTTGGGCTGGCAACGGTTTACGATAATCGCAGCACGCTCTGTCGCCTGCGGCTCTCACTCCTCTCCATCGTCCTCTCCTTCCTCCTCCCTTGCACGACTGCCACACTCCGCCCCCTCTCCCCGCGGTCTTCATAGGAGCTTCCTAAAAATCAACCGTCAAATCTTCTCTCCGCCCTCCTCTCCGAACCCCCTCCTTATCTCCTTACATCATCCTTTCCCTCTCTCTTCCTCGGAATGATTCACGTGGACGTAATGGTTGCAGGGCCTACTATATTGAGGAAGGAGGCTCTCCTGCTCTTAAAGGGAGAGTGGGGTTGGAGCGGGAACGGCGGTGTATGGAAGCTGCGCGCATAATGAGGAGATGTAGGATGGAGTTGTATCCATCGCCCATACATCCCATTGCTTACATTCAACCTCAAGGTCTCTTGGCAGCCAAAGGTGAATCTTTTAGTGGAAAAGTGCTTCTGATATATTTTTTTCTCTCGGGAGAAGAATGTGTACTTGTGTGACGGCACAGCAATCAGGGAAGCAATCAGTGCAATTTTTTCCGAGAGTTGTTTCATCTCAGTGAAATACCTCCCCGGGAAGACCTCTCTAGATGAGATCATCCAAACCAACATAACCTAGTTTTATTTTCTATTACCAGGTTCTAGTTCCAGGTTTCTTTCAGCTTAATCTGACACATTCTGAATTGAAATAATGTGCATTAAAGTTTGTTTTGTACTTCTAACTGCCAAAATATTCATACATTAATTTCTTTTTCGACTATTCACCGGTCAAAATCGCATTTTTGTTTTTTTTCTGAAGGAAAAATACAAAGTTCATCTCGTTGCTCTTTATAAATTATTTCCACTTTAATTCACACTGAACGCATGGACTCCAGTATCGATTTTTAATTTACATACGCTGCCAAATGATTTTTTAACCTCGCCTGCAAACAACCACAGCTTCCTTAATTTCCTCATGTCGTTCTTTGCAGCTTAAAAGAAAAATACGCTTTAACCAAATATTTGAGCGTGGTGTAAAAATGAAACGGTCTTGAAGGAAGTAAAAAATCTCGTTAGCGTCCATGCCAGACTGTGGTGCGAGACCATCTTCCACCAGGTCAGGTTATTATCCATCCACGAGATTTAATGAAGCGTGCTGGGGGATGATTCTGGGATTCCCATTGATTATCATCTCAAGAATGAGAGAGGGCACCAAGACCCCTTCAGGAAGGTTAAGGGGAAACGAGCGGATTCACGTTAACCTTCCTGCAGGACCTGTCCTAACCGTGCGCTCATATAAGGCCCGCTGCCTCCCTCTCTCACTTTCTCCCGCTCCCGGCAAATGCAGATCCACGTCATTGAACACACGTGCTCGCATTATTCGGTACTTAACGGATCTCAGTGCGGAAGTGGAGATGGTGCGCAACAGAGGACAGCTCCAGTATTTCACGGGGAAGCATTGGAGAGAGAGAGAGAGCTGGCCATATATCTCATGAATTAAGAGGGGCATGAGAAGTGGAGAGGAAGGGGGGCTTTGGCGGAGGCATGGCGGAGTGGGATATCCGTCGGGACGAGCCGTGAGTGTGGTTGGGGCGAGAGTGAGAGGGAGTAACGAGGAGGATGGGGAAGCAGTGATGGGGAAGAAAATTGAGCAGGCGTGGGCAGAACAAAGGGAGGGAGAGATGGAGGCGTGAAGCAAATAAGGACAAACAGCATGGGGTGGCCTCCGGCAGGCCGTAGGATCAAAGTTTACAATTAAGTGATTTAATTTATTAGCCGCTACGACAGAATGCCAATCCTTCTCATCAAGTGCAATTTAGTGCCGGGGTCAAAGTGATGCACGAAGTCTAGCGCGCAGTGGGCATAGAAATATTTCATTCGAAATTGGATTGTGGAGTAAAGGCACGGAAAAACTAAGCTTGGGTATGAATAGTTCTTAATCCACTGTTCATTAACTGCTTGTTCCGGGATAATTTGTTATCGATCACTGTAACACTGTGTCTACACATATCCTCCTAGAGATTTTTTAATAGTCATATCAAGAAGAATTTTAAAATTCAGCATCTTTCACCAATGCGCATTAATTAAAGATATACGTTACGTCTGTAGATATAGTTAGGACGACAAATATAAATAATCGACTTTAATGTGATTAATGTATGCATTAATTATTAATGTGATGAATTAATACACTTTCAGAATGAAAGGTATCACAAAAACATTAAGAAAATTTTCGGCAATTTTCTTTTTATTTTATTTATATTTTATTTCTTTCAAATTATTCATTCTGCTCATCACTTTTTGGACATTCTGAAAACGCCCATTTATCGCACCTTGATCGAGCCGGTGCATTTAGCGTGCATGAAGTTTCTTATGGAACTGATATTAATATTCATGTTTGTGTGTTAATATATTTTGATTTATTTCTCAAAAAATATTCTGCCATTACCGAAGTGTTATTCAGTCAGTGAATGGCATATCAATTGTTTCGTCGTCATGCTAAAATTTTTACTGTAGCATCAATTGAAAACTGCAACGTAGAGGTCGTTTTGTTATTGCAATATTGTTGTTTCACTATTTCTTTGAAAAGTTTGAATTTGCGGTTTGCCTATGTTCTCACATTGTTACTCGAATTAAGTTTTGCGAGAGGTTTTTTTCTCCATTCAGTTACAAGGCATAAAAATGCACGGAAAACCCGTTATGTGTCGCCAGATATGGGAGACACGACAGACGACAATAGAGAGAGAGAGGGAGGGAGAGGGAATGAACGACGGGAAAACTTGCTCGGTCACTCAACGGTTCGTTTTATTTTGGCGTCAGACTACCGAGTGAATAATCGCACCCGCCTGTATTCATGAATCCGTGCTATAAAAACAAAGGCCCATCGAAACGGATGTAATGTGTATATGTGTGAGAGGAAAAGAGAATGGATATGGCAGCACCAAACGAATGTACATAAGGAAAAGTGATGGAACAAGATTCAGTGATGCTCCCAAAGCCATTCACCAATTTGAGATCTATCGAAGCATTTATTCATTAGGGAATTTCTCCCAATATCATATTCAAGTATGCTGATGAAAAATGCTCACTAGGAAGTGATGCGACCTAGCATCGAGAAGTCATTTTACGCCGTAAAAGCAAGACACATTGATGCCAATACCATCAGATCTACATACTCCTCCACCAACACACTCCGCTTTTAATGATGACTTAAAATTATTTTCAGGCCAACTTACTCGTACTGCTTTATATTCTCTAATGACGGTTCATTTTGAAAATAAACCCTCGACTGCAAGGCTCGTGGAAGCATTCTTATACGGTACATTTGTCATCACAGCAAAACTAAGATTGAGAAATGCAGCAATTTAATTCTAAAATCCTCATTGCCATTTCCCTTTCAAGAATCCTCCGCGTTGTTCCACATTTACCTGACCCGCGGCAGGTTGCATGGTATGAAGCAAATGTATTTACTCATTCGCATAGCGCCTGCGGTTCAAATTCTGCCTTCACTACATCCCCTCTCCGCTGCTGAAAACTTCTTATCCGCATTAACTCTCTAATCCCGTACTTTCCCTCTCTCCCACTCACTCCTTCCGCTCCACGTTTTTGCCTTTGTCCTCCTCACGGACATGGTCCACCCGCACTCGGCTGGAAATGGTACCTCGCTCCTCCTCTGGGATCGCCCCCCGCTCCGCTTTTCTTATGTCATGCCCGAGGAAGAGGAGAGAGGATCCCTCCACCGAGTCCTTCCTCCGTCACACATCCAAACACCCTCCTCCACCTTTTCCTGCGGCCCCTAGGCTCGCGTTTCATGCCCAATAACCCCGAGACAAAGCTACACATCCCCTTTCGGCCTTAACTCAAAACCCAAACTCCCTCTTGAAAAGGATGACACCGCCGCCGCTCTTCCCTCTCTCTCTCTCTCTCGACTTGCAAACTATGTGTGCAGAGGAGTCGCATCAGTTGCTGTGCGCTCGGGAAAGAGTGGAGGGCAGAGGGACTGGGTTTCGGTCTTTTCGGAGGGTTGGTGGCGTGTGTGCGAGCGTGTGGGTGTCGAAGGGGGTGAGTTGGAATGGTTGCCGTGGGAGGAGGAGGAGGGTTTTTTTGGTGGTGGGGGGAGTAGTGTGGGATGGGCGGAGTCGCTTGTTGTTCTTCATGGCCGAGTCATGTTAAGAGAGCGTACAAACACGGGGAGTGCGTGAGGCCTGCCACCCGGCCGCTCCTCCCTCGCTCTTTTATTTTTATTCGTTCTTTATTCCGATCCCCTTCCCTCTGTATCCCTCCCTCCACCCATCTCCCCGTCTCCCTCCCCTCCCGCCCGCCCATTCAATCCCCCAACCGCGCCACCAACGGCGTCTTTATTACTTTAATACCTCGCCCCGTCCGTCACTTCTTTTCGCTCCCTCTTTCGGTTCATTCCGCATGTGCGTTCTTTTTTCACCTCCGTGATAAAAGTTGCATATTTTACCTGAGCCAAACGCATCCGCGCACATTTATATCGCACGAAGTCCGGCGTAACACCGTCACTGGAATGAGCATACGCTGGCGTCCGTGCTCTCTCCGAGTGCGTAGCGAGGACCGCATGCGGAAGCCTAGCAAGTATTTTTGTCACTAAGGAAAACAAACGGGAAGTTTTGCGAGAATACTCTTCACGAATGTTTATTTCTATGACTGCTTAGATTTACCTATTCCTTCCATATGTCTCGTATTCCCTCAAAATATATCCTCGTCGAGGATCATCGCGTAGGTCGTGGGGTCCGTACATGCTCTGCTCTCGAAATCACACATTTCATACTATATTTTCGTTCTGAATACTCTCAACTAATAGTGAACACTTATTTTATCCTTTATTAGAAATTCCCTTTATGCTAAAATGGCTTAGGTTATTAGCTTTTGGGAAATATTTGTTAGTTGAACTCTCTGTTCTAAGCACGACACTAATTTTTGCACTATATTTATGAACATTATAGCCATGATTCGTTCTGAGATACCTTTAATGTGGTCACATTCAAATTGTCTCGTTATATTACTATCCGCGGACACTTTTGAATTATGCCTATTTGCAAGCACAGTGGTGGGTCACAATCTCCTTGCGTATCTCTGAGTTGTCTGTGTGTCCAAATATAGTTTACCCGGGAGACTATATTATTCACTCATTCCAGTGCACCTTTAGTTATGTTTGAACAATACAGCGTTTGCATACTTTAGTGCTTATGTATATGTGCATACTAATACTTATGTATACGTGCTTATGTATGTATAAACGGGGGCGCCCTAAAAGTCAACGCTGCACCACCTTACGGCGACTTGCTGGGTATTTTGTAGATGTAGATGCACATTTATGATTTTAACTCAAAAATGATTCTACTGGGGCGCCCGATTATTTGAATTTGAAAATAGCCATCCTAGTGCTTTATTCTTATCGTAGGGCCTCTTAAACAGGATGGGTTAAAAACAATTACCATTGAAACTGTGGTAACATTGTTTGCCGATTGAGGTGATCGATTTCCGCCATTTTTTATTTTCATTAAAATTGGTTTAATTCCTTTCGATTTGTTTTTAATTTGTTTAAAAATGGGAAAATACTTACCATCAGTGGTAGGTATTCACGTTGTTGCTCTGTGAGATTGAGGCAGGATTTAGAAAGGCAATGTAATTTAAGTCTCTCTTTCTTGTTTACTCTTTGGTGTCCAGAAAATTTAGACTTTTTTGTTTACGTGGAAAAAGTATATGAAACGAAGCGAGCTTTCGTTTTGCATCTCAGAATGATGCTATTTGTTGTTGATGTGTCTTGCAGAAAGGAGATAACGCTATTCAGCATAAATGGTGTGGCCCATAAGAATATGAAAGGAATTACCGGCAATGTTGAGGGATTCGGTAAAGATCGTCTCTGACCTCTCTCCCCAACGCCATTGTCTTGCTCTCTACGCACTCCCCGATGCGTCAGCCACATTCACCGGCCTTCATCTTTTTAGCTTCTCTTTATTCTTGCTCGAGGGGACCCTTTTCCACGGCTTCTGGTTTCCATGATGGCTTTTAAGAATGGGTTCATTCCCTTTTGCCCTCTTAATGTCCTGGAAGGGATAAGCGTGCCTATGGGCGCGAGCTCGCATGAAACTCTCTTGAGTGTTAATTAAGGATGAGAGAAGGGCTCACTTTTGACATAATAGATTTGGGTGAAGGTTAATTACCACTTGTTTTTTAGAATCATTCCCCCACCTCATGTTATTTTATCTCTCACGAATTCCTTCTTAGAGTTCCAGGAATTCCCTTAATCCTGTGAACAATTAACAGCGAAAAATATCCTCTTAGAATCTAAGGTATTCGCTATTGGATTATGCTCTATATATCTTTTCGCTCATCCTAATTTAGTCAATTTTATGGTGTTTTCTATTCTGATTGTTTTCTTGGAATAAACGGTGACGGAAATGCATAAAATTTATGAATCCCTTAGTTGAATATTTTTATGAAACATTGATTGTATTTTATGCGGTTCATTAGAAAATTGAAACATAGTATATACCATTATTATTTTAAGAATACTTGAAAAATATAATATTTCTTTTTTGACATTATTTAAATAAATTTGTTGCTAAATATATGGCTCATGAACATGAAACTCGCTCGCCTATTAATGAACCGTAAATTTTAGAAGTCACCACTTTGGGCTTACTTTGTGAATTCCTTTGCCTGTTATTCAGAGATTAAAGTTGTACACGTATCATAATTATCTTGTCTATTCACCTTCCTTTATTGCAAACCTAGGCATTAAAATCTGCGCAGTAAGGCCAGTTTTGAAGCTCATTTTCATATTTAAGTTTTTATAATTTAAATGCGAGTGTTGGGGGTTATTACAATTATTTATTGACAGTCTTCATACTTATAATTTCATAATTATTTTTCTCCCAATTTCAACTCAAATTATTCTCCATTTCAGTATCTAGTAATGATCACACGTTTATTTAAAAATCATCCATTATTACTTTATTGCACTTAATTGCATGCGTACCATATTACTCAGACTTATTCTCCACTTTGAGCAGTGAATTACCTGTGCATTATTTTCGGAGAAGCCTTGATCCCTATTGAGTTATAAATTTTGGTATTTTAGCCAGTTTTCAGAATTACGCGCTTTTCTCTTGCCTCCAACTATTCTTTTTGAGGGGATGTATCAGAGATGCTCTCCTGGCGATGGATCACGGTCCCTATAACACTCCAAGGGATTGGGGTCGAATCGTGCAATGCATGACCGCGCTGAAGACACAGACAGAGGCGGATTACGTGCATTCACATTTGCGGCGCGAAAGCGACAGTCGGCCGTGGCCGCTTGGTGCACGGAGAGTGAAGAAAAATAAACGAACGTGACCGTCAGATGGAATTAAATGTAATTGCGATCTTTTTTTGTTCTCCCGGCGACGGATCCGCCGTGTGTTCCCCCCCCCCCCTCTCCCGACGACCGCGCTGGTTTTCACGGTTCGCATCGACTGCCGAAAGGACGGGAAGTTTGGCTGCAAAAGTCGGGACAATGGGCCAGGGGTTAGGGAGTACGGGGACCTCGACGGCAACAAAAGGCCAAACGAAATCGGCCGAGCCGAAAACAAAAAGGAAAATTAAAAGAGAAATGGACGTGAACGGGTTTTGGGATACGGTGTGCCGCTGTTTAAATTGTCTCACCGTCGCATCGCGGCCAACGGGCCTGATGTACTTATGTATATGTATGTATATATTATATATATATATATATATAATATATGTATATATATACATATATACATGTGTCTCTCCATATATATATATATATATATATATATATATATATAATATATGTATATATATACATATATATATATACATGTGTCTCTCCATATATATATATATATATACATCCAAAAACTACACGCATCAGCCGAAAATACCTGACTTCCCCTCTAATACCTGACTTCCCCTCTACGCCAGTAGTTATCATATACACGTACACTTATTACGTTTATCGCTGTGGTGGCTTTCGTCCGCACAACTGTGAAAGGGAGAATTGCCATTTTGCAGCATTTCACCGTGTTTATTCTGGGTCGCCGCAGAGGTCTCTCCGCTCATGCTTTGGTTTGCGATTTTCCAGCGGAATTAAAAAAAAAGAAATGCGTATGGAAAAGTCTCTCCGATCGGTCTTAATGAGCGTATTTGGCATTAATTGAAAGGGTGATTCTTTTTGTGCTGGATCGCCTCGCCGCACCACGGGACTGGGAAATGACATGACGTCATTGGTTAACGGGTTGCAGAGGTTTAATTGTCATAAACTGCAGGGCTCTAAACTATTTTTTTTATTTACTCCTCAAATGAATGTTCCACTGAGAGATTTTAACTAAGTACTGCGTCATGGTTTTCATTGAGCCCAATACGATAAAGAGTAGGAGTAATTTATTTTTTCACTGGATATCTGCGTGCCTCTCGGACTAATTTAATGCCTATCAATAGTATTATGGCATTAGATTTGACAAATTTCAATGCGTATCTATTGATTTCAGAAATTAACTGAATTGCCCATCTTCTCATATGAAATATAAAAATTTTCTCATTATTTCGTTGAGTGGAAGGGAGCAAAATATTTGCATAATTCTCACGAATTTATTAATATATTTCCCGTGCTATTTTACAGTTAGCAGTAATGCCAGTAGTTGACCCTATATTTTACACTAGCATTGGTAATATTTCGTTCATCTCGTATTTTTCAAATTGTTATTTATACACGAGAGATAAATAAATTACTTAAAGTTAGTGGATGATATATTTTATCATCCTAATGGCTTTCGATTTAGAAATGATTCAGGTATTGAATCAGTTTTCCAAATTACATACAAATATCTTGTGCATCCTTAAAATACTCCCAAACAACAGACTCAATTTCGATTGCATTATTAGATATTTCACTCACCTAACAGTGGTATCATCGCAATCATTAATGTGTCATCGCCGTGCTAAGTACGCCATTATTCAATATCTAGTGGGAGGTAATGGGATGTAAAGGTAAACTTTAGATGAATTTGCAAACTGGGATTCCGACGCAAAGAACAATATTCTGTTGACATTTTGTGGCGGCGAGATTAATCGACTTTGGCGAAATGCAGTGCGCATTAAACCAACCGCTCGCGTTTAGCAATTTGAAGGTGGCGGGGAGCGACTGCAGCTCGCTGTGTGGGGGATATACTCGGAGGTGGGATGGGGTAGAACTACATAGTGCGCGGGTGGGAGGGAGCCGTAGAAAGTGAGTTTCCCGATCGTTATTCTGACCCTCCTTTATGCCTCGATGAATTTACATCTGCGTCCCGGAGCCTCTCGGAGCCCTCAGCTGAGGGTCGTCACATTGACCGTCGCCTCCCGGCATGTTGCTTCCAGCATCGCCCCTCAAACTGCCCTCTCTCCCCCGCTTCTGAACCTTCATGCCTTGAACCCCGCTCCTCTTGTTCCTCACCCCTTAAGAGCACCTTCATCCGACCCATACCACTTCGCTCTTCTCCACCCTCGGCCTGGCAAACTCATCTTCTTATGCCCACATTTTTTTTACTCCTATCCTCTTAACCCCTTGAACCGACCAACACCTCTCGGCTTCTCAAAAAATCCAAACCGCCTTCCTCCCTCTCCCTCCGGCCTTTTCTCTCACGCCTTCACAGCAAGCCAAGGGCTAACACAACCCCCCCCTTCCATCACCCTCATGCCCACGCTCCACTCACCCCCGCGGCCCCGAAACTTACCTACTTCCAAGCTAATTCCCTAATCACCAGTCTCCACCTTCCTCTCAACCCCCGTTGCTTCTCCAACACCTTAACCCCCCCTCCGCTCTCCCCCTATCTCTCTTTCGCTGCTTTTCCAGCGAACCTCTCGCTTTAACCGCAAACGATTATGCTAATGCGCACACGCCACCCCTTTCCGTGGAACTCCATTTGCTCTAGGCGCACAACAACTATATAGGGAAAGTACCCGTCATGCATGGGGAAGGGTGGCGAGGGCGGAGGCGGTGGTGAAGGCTCCCTTCCTTCCCATATCATTTCGCCCCCTCCTCTAGCTTATCTCTCCGGCCCCAAACCCCTTCGCCTCCGCTCGCTTACGGCGTGGCCAACTTCATCCCGTTGTGGGCCCCATTCTTAACTGGTGAAAAAGTTTCCGGGTTCCGTATGAAGTTTTTGGGGAGAGAGTCATGGAATTAAGTTAATTTTTCCGTCATGTGGCGGATAGCTCCAGAATTATTATTTTTTTTTACCCACTGCTCAAAGTACCTATAGCTTAGAAGTTTGATATGCTCTTCCATTGTTAATAGAGATTTTTTTTCCAAGTGTTCCTCGAAATAACGCCTTTTTTCCTCTCTTTTCAGGTGAGTGCTTTATCCGGAACTTCCCTTCGGATAAATTTCCCTTGGAGTTCGTCCCAATGGGACGGGTAAGTTCTTCATATTTTTATGTGTCAAAGAATTTGTGGTTTTGGTTTATCCAGAAAAACGAGTACCTTTGTGCATTCTTTGGTGGGAAGCGTCCTCATTTCGAAGTTTGCTGAAGGATACTAATGCAGTTAGAATTTGAAGTTGCAGAGATAATTCGAGAGCGGAATGTAAAATAGGCTAAGGTTGGCCATTTTCGCTTCCACGATTCTTGTAAATTTTCTCTTTAAATGGCATTGAGCAATTGATAGTTTATATTTTCTCCATTTTAAATTTTGCTAAGAAACTTGATTCCTACTTTTCTTATTTTGAAAATGTGGCAATTTTGAGCCAATGAATTGCCTTATGAGAGCATCGAATGTCACTGCAAATATCCTCTTATGTGAAAAGGAAGATGGTACATCTAGCGAGGCAGTTTAGAAATGTATAAATTCAGCTTGATAATCTTTTCTTGCATAAAACCATTTAAAGCATGATGTGTCGATGCCTGGGACTTAAGCGCAAGGAAATAGCGTACGCGTCCTCCAAACATCTTGATAAGGTGAGCACATGCCCTTTGGAACCGCATGTCTCATTTTGTAAAACCGTATTAAATAACTAATTAGTTATTTGTTGTTACAATCCGCTAGAGGCTATGATCAGGCCATGATAACGATTAGAAATTGTGATCATAAAAAGCGCTAACCGGGTAAGGGCTTGTTTTTAGCTAATATATTCCTCTTTGCTTTGCATATATGTCTTTCTGCACCTCTATAAATATTTGTAAACATCTTTAGGCTACCTTAAGATGACGCTTTTTGTTGAAATACTATCTTAATTTGAGGTGGAGCTACCAAGTTGCTGCTCCATATACCAACGTAACGTCAACAGTTTGGTCATGTGCTGGCCCTCATATTGTGCAGTATTTCCAACACACTAGTTGAAAAAAGTCAAACTCAACTCGGTCATAAAAGTTCTCATAAATTAAAGAATGAAAATTATATATTCTTAATGTGTTTTACATAATTTTGAATTATTTGTTTATTGCTGCAACGGAATTGCTCGATATTCACGCCGTCCTAATTCGAAATTGAACTTCCCTCTTCTTCGTATTTCCTGGTCTTCAATTTTTAATAAAAAAAGATGTGCTGTATCTTGGCCGCATTCTTTATAAAACCCATTCGTCTGTCTTCGTGAATTTCAATAATTGTCTCTTTTGACGTAAGGGTAATAATATGCCTTACGAATTCTTCTAAAATAATTCCTACCTTATGCATGTTAACAATAAGGCCGAAAAATATCTTACGATTAATTTACCCCAAACCTTGCGCTAATAGGTAATTTACTCGTGCTAACATAGAACCTAATGTATTGATATTTAGATGTATTACATAATCGGGTGATGATGTAATACATCAAAACCCGGTCGTAAATAAACTTTATCAAGGGGAAAAGTGCTGCGATCAGTTATTCATTATGCTCCACTTCCACCACATCACGCTTGAAGCTACTCAATATGAACATAGAACCTATTTCGATTTCCCCCTTTTGCCTTTATTTCCTATGTCTTTTCTTTTATTTTGAAATCTAGGATTCCTATTTCTTAACTATCACCATGTACTACAATTACTTTCCTTTTTATGGTGCCCTTCTGGTACCCTTCTCTTTGCGATATAATTATTCTTTCTATCCTTTTTAAATGCCCTGCATCTGTCAGGGTAAGAATGTAAAATTAAATGGTATTAGCTTTTACTCCTACATTCTTCTACTGCCACTCCCTATTTTGTAGTAGTCATCTTTAGGCATCTAATCTGAGATTGCTTAACGAAAATTTTACTCGCTGAAGTGGCGTTACTTCTAGGTCTACGCTAAGGTCAATTTACTAAATTAAAAAGTACTTCTTCTCTGATACTAATAATCTTACATATTTTTTGTGGCAATAAATGCGTTTCGCTCATGCCTTTCGCGTTTGTTTCCCTCTTCTGCTTAAGTCACTTGCACTTGTGAAGTGCATCCAACTCTCCCTGTCTTTTAAGTATCTCAACAAATCCTTCTCTCTAATGTTCACTTTTATTATTTTTCTCTTCATCCGCCTCCCCTACTCTGCGTTCATGTTACTATTCATTTCCGTTTCTCTTCCATTTTCATAGTACTCAGTGATGAAATTCATCTCATTGATCTCAGTGTGGTCGCCGTATATTTTTTCCTAGTCAATATGACGTTTATGTTTTTTTTCTGCATTTCTCAGTCTCCTCTTCCAATTTGTAGCTGTATTCTTAGGATATTGAAAACTTTTTCATTTACTTTAGTGAAAATATCTTTACCCATTTCCATTATCTCGCCTCACAATTTCTACGGTAATATCCTGAACAACTTTGAGATTTGAATTTTCCTCTCTTGCGTTGAAACATTTGAATGTTAAATCATGTTTTGGGCATCCATAATTCGATAAAACATTCACACGCTTTCATTGCTTTGAATTTGCAGTATTTAAAATATAATTTGAGTAAATTAGTACTTTATAATTTTCTTTAGAAAGTTTACACATCGCACTTTTTGTTTAATTTAATGGGACATCTATAATTGTGACCAATTTGGTCATTGGTTTATTGTGTTATTAAATTTCGTCCTACCTCGTATGGATTTATAAAGCATGGACAGGCATGGACTGACTCTTCTATGTAATTCTTTAATCCTTTATTTAGTATAGGTCTTCACTTTTCACAGCCCTGATGGAATTACGAGACGTCATTCATCTTTCCTTTCACATGAATTCGTATAAAATTTACATATTTCCAATGTTAAGGATTTTTTTCGAAATAAGTTTTTTTGGAAAATAAAATAAAATGAGAGGCGAGATGGATGCAGGTTATTTTTAATTTAAAATTATATTAGGATGGAGATTAATGGTTGAAAACATGGTACAAAAATATTTTTGAACACGCTCGCCATATTTTTTTAGTTAATTTTTAAGAACATAAATTTACCTTCTGATACATACGTACTTCTCCAGACATCCTCAAAAGTTTTTCAGGCGTATTTTTCTTCTTAATTGTAATTTTCTTTGACCTATAAATGTTTTAGCAATATATTTAAGGAATTTTTGCAATCGGATTCTACATTTTCACCTAACATGACGCGCCTATTTTTCGTATGCAGTGCTCACTTTCCTAAAGACGATAATTCCCAAAAAAAACGCCTATTTTATAATTCATCTTTCCATTTGACCAATAATTCACTTGGCATTTTCTAGGATATTTTAAAATAAACGTATTTTACTTGAAATGTGACCTCTTTTTAAATGAAATTTCTGTTCTTACATGGAGTTGGTTCTCTTATAGTGTATGCATAGGCATATACACATTGACCTAAGAAGGGCTTGTTAGCGAAGTTGAATGTGAAAATTAACATTTCAAATACAAATTTTTACGTTCCCTTCCTAATGAGTAAAAATAAAAGGAGGATGGGACTATGTTAGCTGTAAGAGTGATACGCTAGGATATTTTAGAACCTGGAGTAACGTTTTCCTTTTGTTCTGTTCAATGGGTTTTCACTAGCATCATCAGGGCCAATGTGCTTTGGCGTAGAGGATGTGGTTGATTATCTTTGTAAATGGCCTCTTCCTCTCTTTTTCGATACCTGAGATCTCCATTTGAGATAACTTATTCAATCCAATCCAATCTGGGTCTTTTGTTTCTTCGGAGTGGCCAATCAACGTCACTCTTACTTAATCATTGTTCTTTTTAAATTTGGTACGCCGAAGAGTCAACTGTGAGATGTAATCAGATGTTTCACAGACTTTTATGGAACACAAATGTTTTATAGAATAGAATAGAAACATTTTATTATACTTCATTTTCATCTAAAATGCAAAAATATTTTTCCTCTTTGTATTTTTACTGATAAGTTTTCATTGATAGGCTATATGATGTGTATTTGTGAAACGAAACAAATTGCTTTGAAAGCTTTTTGATGCTGAAAAATCTCTCATTTGGGGGAAGAAAAAAATTAGAAGGACAATAGTATGACACATGCATTTTTTTGTAATATAAAAATAGTTTGATTTCAGAAAATTCAAAGGACGAAGGAGAATTTACTCCATTCTTCTTGGTATTAAAGAAATGGCTCTGGAGGCAAAGATGTAGATCATTTCATCCCACGCTCTTCTTAAATGCAAGACGTTAATAGCTTACCTTAAATGACCTTTTCTAAAAGTGGTCTTCATTTTTTACATTCATATACAAAGGCATCATCCACATTGCGTTAGGCGCGAACTGCATTTATAATGTGGAATGCGGAACCGAAAATCAAATATAATGTTAAAATGTATCTAATTAACAAATGTATTAGTTTTATATTTGTCATTGTTTAACAAAAAAAACAAAGTACTTAGAAAGGCTTTGGATTCTATCACTGTTTAAGAGTAAGTATTGGGGATATTTGCCATCATCTTCTAGATTACCACCATACTGTTGAAAGTGAAAAAATATCTATATATTTTCCAACGAAATTTAGCCATCATTGAAATCAGCCTCACACCACAGAGAAAATTTTAAAACAACCGAGAAATAATGTGTAAATATTTATCTCCGTCGCCATTCTATTCAATGTTTTTGCTGAATTTTTCCAACCCCAGTAACGTAAGTAGATTTAAAAAATAGAGCGAATTCGAATAGATCCCTTCATATTAGTTCATTTTACTGGCGTATCTTATTTAACCTCCTTATTCAGTGGGATACGAGTTGCATAATATATTACAAGTCCTGACCCACCACATGAACTTTGTATCACCCAATTCAATGTATTATTCGATATCAATCCTCCCTCTTCTCGTTCACTCCGAACCCCTCAAGCATTCATTCATGCATATTTCAAGACGAGCATCTCTCATGTCCTTAGCATGTCTTTGTGTATCTGTCTGCGTTGCTCCCCGCTCACTTCGCCAGTTTTTATTCGGTTTTTTTTAATATCTTTTTCTACCATACTACTTGCCCTCCCTTACCTTCTCAGTTGTTCTCCCTACGCCTGTGTAAATTTTTTATTATCTTCAAAACATTTTCAGCGATATCCCACTTGAATACTCCCACCCATTCTTTCTCAATAGTTCAAATTCTCAATGATTCTTTAAGCTTTAGATTTTCTCATCTAGCACGTTATTTCGAATTTTTTTATCTTCTTAATGCTACACGACCTACTTTTAACATTATTAATTATCGTATAGAGGCTTTAGGGAATTTTCCCGTAGACGTAACGATAGATTTAATATAAAACGACTCAGATTTATTTAGGGGGCATTAGCGTTTTTTACGAAAAGCATTGTCTATCATAATTACCTAAGCAATTAACCTTTGCCAAACAGCAGATAAAGATCATCATTAAATTATTTAAAAATTTACTCACATAGTTTCCTCCTTAAAGTTGAAATAATGGATCTTCATGACGAAATATAACCACCATTGAGAGCCTTCTTATTTGGGAATAATTTTCCGTCTCGCGTCAAACGTAGGACCCCTGTCTGTCACACGTCTTCGTGGCGGCTTGCATGGTAAAATATGGATGCCATTACAAAAATATCACGCTTTTATGCTAATCCGAAAACGGAACCGATATCAGTACGGTAACTGTAGTGATACAGTGTATTCTTTAGTGGTTAGTGGCACATATAGTTCAAGTAATTGGTAATTCTTTTACTCTGCCGTGCAGAGAGCCAACGGTACAGTTTTACTTCCTTACGTGAAAATAGGCATTTTGCTTGCACACGCGAACCGGGTCCGCGTCGACATTTGCACATGTGAGAAACATTATCTCTTGAGTGTATAGGACCGATAGAAAGAAACTTTAAGCCTCATTTCAGACGATTTTACCCCCACGCGTAAGAATAGAAGCGCAGATTCCTTGCAATAACCAACTAAAACTGTCTTATGTACCATTGTCTCCTCCATGAACATTAAAAGTTTATAATCTATTTTTGGATAATATCAAAAGTCAAATTTATTTTTATGCCTTAAGACATAGGTATAGGTCTATTATTTTACACTTAATTTTTTTCATGTAAATATGTTATATTTACGACTAAATGCTAAACATTTAGGTGGACTGCTATTGGCGCAACAAATTTTCAATTTATCTTTTAAAGGCGGAAGTCCTTATCAGTAAATAGAGGCATGAATGTTCATCGCCTAAGTACATTCCCCTGGGACCTTGTAAAATAAGTGTTTGATTTCCAATAGTTGTATCTAATACTGTAAACTTATAGAGACTTTAAATTAATTTGTTGATGGCAACAAAAAAACTCGGATTAATGTTCTATTTTAGGTAGTTATTAAGCATCATAACTCACCCTCTCTTATTGCGTAAAATATATAGTTACAGAGACTACTCTACGCAATTAATTTACCGAAGTTACTGTCATCGAAACAAACCAGGAATTTCTCCTGGCTAAATTATTCATATTTTAATGAATAACTGATAGTAGCACTTTTCCACAGGATATAATTTTTTTTAAGACTGGGTTTCGATGCATGACATCATCAGAAGTTGACCTGATTCGACTCGTATTCATTATGTTCTATTTCGACCGCAAAATGCGCATTTTATCTTTATTTTTTAAAATAAAAGGATACTTCAAATTGCATGATAATCCAAAAGACAAAGCTACTTCATTAGCAGCAAAGCTCCGAGAGTCAAGGTTACGTTGTTACGTTACATGTTGGATTATGCATCTATGCATCTAATCTACTAGGATTGCTCCAAGTCAGTATTTGCCAATAGAATTAAATTAACATTATGAAAATACGGGATGGTAGATTTTGTTAAATTATGTTCTTGGGTATCCTTACGAGGTAATGCCTTCGTCGAATTCGCTTTGCGTGTCCAAAAAAGGCGGGTAAAATAAAGTTATGCCTACAGTATAAGATACACAAGATATTAATAATGGCATTGAGTTCATGAAACCCGGCTTTTATCCTAAAAGACGATAAAATCCAAGTCATAATGTGGTGAATATATAGATCTTCATACCGAAATACACAGCATTATGCAAAAATTTACATTCTTATATTTTTAGGCTTAAAGTGTAAGAGAAGCCTTTAAATTTCAATGCTATATCACTGGGCTTCTTAAACCATTGACTAATGTTCTCTTCACTGTTAGTGATACTTTATTCTGCCCTTCGTAAGATACATTTCCAAATTATTTTATGTTGGCAAAATTTTTAGAATTTCGTTGAAATCAGAATTGATGCGGATATGTAACAGAATTATTTCTAATCTTGGAAAAAAAATTCGAGTCACCAAAGTCAACCTCACCGAGAAGTGTCCGTTGGATCGCTCCATTGGTCGTATAAGGACTTCATTCCAGGAAGGAAGGCCTTGATCTTTTTTGCATTTATTTTCATGCGTTGCTTTCGAGTTCCGGAGGACGTTTTGAATGTCGTACGGCCCATCGCACCAACGTAACACCGCATAGCGTTGCTGCCCCAGCATCTCCCCATCTATTTTTCCCACACCACACATCCACCCCTCCCTTTGTCTCTTCCACCCTATATCCTTCCTCGGCGGAAACAAAAAGAGAGCATGTCGTTTGCACCGCCCTCTTTACCCCGCCCCCTTTCCATCCTTCCGCCAAAAATCCCTATCCTTCCCATTCCTTTATCACCCGTCGGTTTTTCATCCAGCGGCTCTCGTCCTATTTCCTTTTCCACGAGAAAAAAGGAGAGTTGCCTTGGAACATAACGCGTAACTTCTTCTTTCTCCAGCATATCATTCCGGAAACCAACTCCTACGAAATGGTTAGGGAGGGGTGGGGATAAGGACTTTTGCGGAAACGGTTTTTTCCTCGTAATAACCCATTGCGCTTTCGGAGGACCCGATCGTCCATAAAAGATGGGGTGGGATGGTGGGAAGAGGGTGCATAAGTACAAGCCCTCGTTGTTTGCCACTGCTGTGGCTTCGCAGTTATGCTTTTGGAAGGCGGGTGCACGTATGTGTCCTTCCGCTCTATCGACCACTTCAGCCGTAACCAAAAGATAGAAAAAAACAAATGCTTATGTAGGAGCGGTTGAGGGGATTCGGTGACCGCTTTCCAGCGGACATTATTTGTTTCTTTTATTGGTGACTTTAATGCTCGTACTTTGAATTTAGCTGATGCGTTAATGTCAGTGGTGGTATGCATGTATATATTACTGCTGGTTTTTGCTTCAGTGCCTGTGTTCATTTCGCGACGTTTAAGGAATTCAGCCGTGGACACACAAGTTGTGATTGCAAAATCAGGAACCTTGAGATCAGACAGCGAATACTTCCTCGCTAGCTAACTCGTCCGGCGTGTCTGCCAAAATAAAGCTAAAAGCAATTCATGGAAAATAGTGTAAGGAGAAAATCATCCACGTCAGAAGTTGACACCCGTCCAAAATAAATATTTAAATTTTGGTCTATGAGGAATCCTTACATAACGCCTCATTTCTATTACATCGAAAAGAAAAGAACTTACTTCCTTTTGAAAGTAATAGATGGACATCTGAGGGTAAATTTCACTGTGAAATTAACTAAACGTTGAATTTTCTTTTGTTGCACTAATAGCAATAAAACATAAAAATGGGATTATTTTCTGATCTCTAATGTTTTTCTGAAACAGATTCGAAAGAAAACAAATATTAATTTGAACTCATTTTTAATGCTTGATATTTTTTGTATCGATAATGGAAGAATAAGAGCATTCTATAAAAAAGCAGAGAGCTTGATTAAGAATCTCAGAGAGGCAGCCATCGATAACTGGAAATCGATACCATGTTGAGAGAACTCTCATTTTATCTCTCTACTCCTGAAGGTGCAATGACAATTTCATTGCTTGAATGTAATTAAAACTTATAATGATAATAGATATTATGAATTCGTCAGGGCAAAGCGAACCTATAAGTTGTTTACGAAGAAACAAACGATAAACGTTGACGTATAATGCCTGAGTTCCTCAGAATCACAAAAGCGCAGCGGATAAACTTGAAGGATGGAAACATCCCGACGTAACTTTCGTAAGTTCGCACATTCCGGATGCGCCGTGATTGTTTAAATGGATCCACTCGTCAAGCGAACACATATTCCCCTTTTTTATGACTCTCCACTCCCGATGAATGTTTTCCCTCGAATCCGCAGAGACGAAAACACGGCGAAACAACTTCTTTATCCCATAAACACACACTCACCTTCAACCCCCGTCGTTAGATTTTGTGGTGGCGGGGCGAGTTTCGGACCAGGGCGCGTTATTTCGAACCGGCCGCCAAACCTCCCTCCCTCCAAACCCGCTTTGCCCTTACCATCGTCATCCCTGCACCCTACCACTCTACCCATTCCCCTCTCTCGTAACCCTCGAACCCCCTTCCAACTTGTCCATATCTCCTTCTTCCCTTACACAAATGCTCCCATGACAAAACCCAAGCAGCAAATGATGCGGACGTCCGCGCTCTTTCCCACGCCGCGGGGGGAGCTCCCCCGTCTCCCATAATCCATTGCGGACCCCATTTGATGCTCTCCCCACCTTCTCCCTCCGCACCCTCCCCCCCGCCCAAGTGATGTGCCCCACCCCGCCGCCGTCGCATTCAAAGGGAACGGCGAGCAAGCCCAGTGTGTGCCGCGCCGGGGGACCCCGGATCGGTTGCGTCACTTCCGGATGGCGAGATGGTGGGTGGAGCGTGTTAGGGTGGGGGTGAGTGTCGAGGCAGGGAGAGGGTGGAAAACGGTCCTTGGTTGGCGCCCGCCGATTTGGTTTCTCCCCTAACCATCCCGCCACCAAACACCACCCACTCTCCTTCATCCCCCATCACTCCCCTCCTCGTCTTATCTAGCCCCGTCCCACTTCCATTTCACCCGTCTCACTTACTCCTTCCTCTTCAAACCCCACCCCCGCTCCCGCACTCCACCCAACTTCCTCCATTTTCCTCTTCCCTCTCTCCTCGGAAGCGATTTCGAAGATTCGGAAAAGACGTCCCATTTCCAGGGAGAAGGAGGGTGGCGTGCCGGAGTGTGCGTGTGTGTGCGGGTGGGTGGGGCTGGAGGCGCATATCTCCGTCCCCTTTTCCGATGCAATTCATCGCTGTCCGTGCCTTAACGGTCGGGGGAAGATGTTGGGGGTGAGGGGATCGAAGGAGCGGTCGGAGCTAGAGGGGGAGGGTGAGCCGTGGAAGGAGGTGTTTTGGAAAAAGATGGTCGCGCCGAAGCAGCCCACCCGCTTCTGTGCATTTACTTTGTTGTCCTATACATCCCGTGTGCCTTCTTTTTATCCCTCTGCAACCCATTATCTGTCTCCGTTTCCCGGTGCTCTCATGCTACAATGCCCTGTATACGTTTTCGTTCCTTTTCCGATGATATGACAAATGGGTATTGAAATTTTGTCTTTTCATCTCGAAACCGAGCTATGAGTTCTTGAAAGGGAATTCATGTGTACCGCCACGCTGGTGCAAAATGTTTGATACTCCTACCGAATATCTTTCGTAATAAATACGTCAATCTTTTTTTTTTCCTACCAAGCGATAGGGGTGTATTGTGAAAGTGGACTGGCTTTAGCATAACTATTGCGTAGATGTCCGTTGCTTCTCTTTAAAAGTATTAAATAAAAATAAAATGGTAATCATCAGGACTCATTACACATATATGGTCGAAACCGCAAAGTTTGAACTTAAAGTTTTGCATAATTTAATATACTGAAAATAACAATGTAGCAAAAGTGCATGCAGCTCCATGTAATGATAGAAAAATGAAATAAAGATATATGTATTTCAAGAATAAAATATTTTTGTTACCAGTTGCTATTTTGTCAGTGGAATACAAATAAGCGTCTATTGATTCAAACGCTTGAAATCTAAAACATTTTCGTGTATATCTATCACTACTTTTCAAATAGTCGGCACATTGTGGAAAATTATTCTGTTCAACCATATTTGGTACGTTTCCCAACGATTTTCCCTGAGCTATCCTAGGATTTTGTCGGGCACTCAGGAAAGAGTATATTATAACCATAATCTGAGGGGATTGAAAGTTTAGATACGGTAGCCAGAATTCTGTTTCTCGCTTATGCTATCTTGGAATCAACGGAACGAGGACACAAAGAAAGAAGAGATTATAGGGAGATCCATTTGGTGAAGCATAATTGGTCGAAGGGCTTCCTAAATGGGGTGAGGAAGAATTTCTTTGCTTAGAAAACATCATGCATCTACTTAGTTTCTTCACTTCGCCTAAGTCATCATCACTCTAGGAGGAGGAAACGCCAGCAGCCACCCTCAAGAACATCTCACGTAAACGAGTGAGAGCGACACCAATAACAAAAGACATAGTATGAGTAAGAGTTTATGCAAGAGATGGGAAATGAGAGGGGAAGGAAGAGAAGAGAAGGGGGAGGCCAAAAGGGATGGTGTAGTGAATGCATTGCAGGAGTGTTTCAGAGCGTGAAGAGACATTATCGAAGGGACGGAATGTTTCCAAGCAATAAGTTTCCAATTTTCTGCGGGTTCACTGCCGCACAGATTGAAATATAGGGCGCAGAGGAAAAATAAAATAGTATTAATGTAGAATCTTTGTAAATGTCGACATTTTTTATGCATATACATTCCATCTAATCAAATGCGTGTGAGTTGAAGCAGGCCTCTCTGATTGGTATTCCCTGAATGATATTGCCGAATACGACCCAAATATGTTTGACAAATCAGTCGGTAGATGGTGCCATGTCGCTATTTGAAGTTGCAGAATAATTTTTCGTCTCAATGAAATTGCGTCTTAATTGGTATTTCCCCATCCGTTTGGCACGGTTTTTATCCTAGTGCACTCATAGTTTCAACAGTGTATTGCGAAATCAAATCCTTTTTATATACTCAGCCACATTTTTGCGAATGGTATGCGAAATAAGATTTAAATTGCTTAGTTAAATTTTTTTTGTGAGTAGTAATTAGTTATCTCTTGTCAAATTTCTCGCATTGGTATCATCATATGTCCAAATATCCTATAAAAAACTCCTAATTACTTAAGTTTAAAATCGGATTACCTCCGTGAAAAAAAAATTATTAAAAATATAAATGGCATCGAATAGAAAGAGTGAGTTGGCATATTTACTTGCCGATACACTCTTATATACCACACCCATACCTTTGACATGCCCATTTCATTTTAGCTCCTTAAGTGCTTCCCAACCAATGCAGAAATATATACATGTATAAATGGATATAATCTTATGCTGGAAAATAAAATATTTACGATTAAATCGAAGCTGTTGACGTCTACAAATATGTCTGCTGGTACCATCGCCTTTTTACGAGTATCTACGTTCATGCTTTGTAGTCATTTGGGGCTATAAAACTGAATTTTTCCCAAATCAAGAACAAGTGGACAGTTAACTTGTCCTTTAGGAATCTCTAAATCCCTCTTTGATTTACGACGGACGGACTTATCGCCCATAAACACAAAAAAAAACACATCTACCTCCATTTGGTCCTACGCGGACTTTGTGTTTACTGCTACAAATTTGGCTCTTCCTCAAAAACCGAAAATCGTATTTTCTGCATTTTCTTCGTAGTGTGTTTTTATTCGTGGTTATTATGTAAATATGTTGTATTTAAAACAATATTTCGTTTAAAGAATTGGTAAAACGCTAATATATTTGGTGTAGAAATTTTATCTATGAATCTGATCATATCTTTTCTGTATTAAAATAATTTCATTTTCTTTAAACCAAGCTTAACGATAATATAATTTGAACTAACGATGTGTTTTGAGTCATTATTTCTTGAAGAGAGAAATATGGCCCCAATGTGACCATATGCCAAAGCATGGTTGTGATACCTTTTACTTTCAATATTACGAATGTTATCCACAGTAATTTTGATAGTTCCAATTATTCACGAGAACTATGAGGTCCCAGTCATATCCTGTAAGCCTTTAAGCCTTTTTATTGGCTTAGGTTCCAACAATAATGTTATTAAGTGTATGCGTGCATTTAAATATATAAAGTACAGCGAGAAAATGCTCAGGATAAGTTTTATTTCGTTAGTTATAGAGTTTAAAAACAGTATCACGCCTGTCATAAATTTTGGAAGAAAATGTAGGTAACTTGGTCATATCTACCACTTAATATCAATTTTTTTGTGAGAGCAGTGATAAGTTGGTCATTATGTATTGAGTAATAGTTTTTGACTAACGATCATTCCTCATCATAGTATATAGATTATAGGTGTACTTTAAAAAATAACATAATATAATGAACTTTTCAAGCAGATCCAAATTGAATTAGTGCCTTTTACGTTGCAATTATCCCCTTAACAGCTACTCATATTTTTTCTCCTTATATATTCCGTCAAAAAAGCTTATTCTTTTCAAAATTTTCCCCAAATGTATACATTGCTGACTAGAATTGAGAAATTGCGAATAACTCTTGAAGAAGCAGGAAAGGAATCGTGTTAAGTTCTAGGTGCTATTGCGTTAACTGTGAGCTTAGTACTATAAGGGATCAGTTTGAACACTTTTCATTTTTCTGATTCGTCAGATACCTGAAAGCTCAAGCTCACTCAAGACGCCCGGAGAGAAATTTATTATCGTATACTTGGATTAGGTGGGGGTGTTTGCATTTTAATTCCCTGTAATACTGAATATGGGTGTACATGTATTATCGCCGACGGGATGTAAACGGAAGTCGCCGGGGAAGAGGATATCCACCTTTTTCCCTCTTATCTCTCAGTGTATTTTGATTTTATGAGGAATTGATATGGTCGTAAGTTTTTCCGTGCAGCGAAGGCGTATCTCCTTGGTTGCCAGTTGTTGCAAACTTGTAACGAGATTATCTGCCATTTCTCCTTTCCTCCTACCACGGATCCTTCTCCGATCCAGCTCCAGTCCTCCTATACAAATATCGTCTTCGCAAAAACCCATCCCTTCCGCCGGGTCCCATCGTCTCCTTTGCATTCCTCTCATATCCCGGGCGTCGGCTCCGCCCGCTCGTCCTTCTTCCCGCCCGCCTCCTCGCAGCTGGGATCTTCCCACTATCCCTCTCCTTATCTCTCTTCCCTCTTCCCATCTAAACTCTCCTTATCCTTTCCTTCTACTATTACGTCTCCTTTAACGGGATGTGTCCTTGTCCCTCTACCCTTATATCAACCTCTGGTTTCCGTAAGGAGCAACAAGATACGAGGGTCATCCGGAAAGTAGTACCCGTTCGTGAAATAAAGACACAAAAGTAAATATTAACAAACATAAAAAATTTTATTTGAAAGAGGATACTTTAAACTACTTCTCAACATAATCTCCAAGCAAATTAAGGCATTTGTCATAACGTGTGACAAGTTTCTGTATTCCTGCTGCATAGTCCTTCGCCGCCAGCTCATTGAGATACGCGAGGGACCCATCTTGCACAAATTTTTGCATAATGCAGATGGTGTTTAACAATTTCATGAACAATTGTTCGAGAAACATTGGGAAAATGCTCACAGATGTCATCAATTGTGACGCGCCGATCGTTCCTCACGAATTCGTCAACTGAGCTCACCAGTTGGTCTGTAATGACAGACGGTCTCTCCGAACGCTCATCGTCGTGTGTGTTCCCCCTCCCCATGTTGAAGTTGCGACACCACCGCCGAACAGACGACTCGTCCATTACATTGTCTCCATACACCTCCTTTAATTGGCGATGAATATCACATGGGCGAACGTTTCTTGCATTGAGGAATTTAATCACTGCCCTCACTTCACAACTGGCGGCGTTCTCAATTTTTTTAAACATTGTAAACAATCACAGAAACAACACAGGCAATGCTAGCGTCACGCAACTTGGCTCAGAGAAGGCAGACAAGCCACTGAAGCTATCTGACCTCGTCCAGCGGCTACTCGCGTCGTCAGCACTTCATGCGGCACGAACGGGTACTACTTTCCGGATGACCCTCGTACATTATGGTAAAACCACTGAAACCTCGAGTCTACGCGACCGTGCTGCTGGAAAGAAAACTGATGTACAGGTACTTATTTTCTACAGTTTTCTCTCCAGATATTTTCTTCATATGTATATTTAAACATATTTTCACCGCGCCACAAACTGTGTATCAGGAACACACAGAATTAAAATCACCCCCTTTAAAGTACCGTTTTTCCGGTTTGTTGGAAACCATATGACAGAATAGACCATAGGAAAATCATTGCATTTCAAATGCCCTGGAATAAATTTAAAACTTTCATCAGACACCAGAATTTTGCAAACAAAAAGCAAACCCATCTTTTTTTAAGGACTCCAACTTATAATTCGGTAAGGCTGAGCTCCTCGAAAGCATGCTAGATAAATAAGCTTGCGAGATGCTGGGTGAAAATTATTATTCAAATTAAATCGTAAAGTTAACCATAAAAACTATCAGCGATTGTGTGCTACTCCATTTAGGAGTAGCACCGTGAACAAATGTCAAGTGAAAAATTTAGAAAAATCAAAGTTTTACAGCAGATTAGGCCTTTAAATTAGTCACAAAAAATAAATCGTGAGAATTGGCAAATGACATAATTGCTTCTTAGATTTATTACTTTCTGCCAGTAAAACTGAAACTTGAGAATTTAAACTTCATCATCGGTGATTCCTTGAAAAGTCATTGCAGATACTGGACATTTTTTTGTATTCCAATACGTCCTTGAATGCGGTATTCGTCGTTCTAATATTGATTCTCCTGACCTTATCCCAATTCTCCTATTTTAATGCTGGAATACTCCTATCCTTCCGACACATCTTCTTACGCTTCTGTTCGTACATATTAAACGTTTCATTGCGATTCCTTCTCCTTTCTTCTTTCGCTGGTTTCGCTTTCCTCTCTACGTCTTTCCGAATCCTCGCCGTATTCATAATCTCTCTGGGTTGGCATAACACTCATCGTTCCTGCTCCTATCCTCACCTTTCAAACCCTCGGTTCTACCTTTCCTCCCCAGTTCCTTCCTCGTTCAAACAATCAATGCTTGGGTGTGGTTTTTGGTGCGGCGAACCTTCGTTCGGATTCCGATTGATTGGTGCTTCGGAATTGGATGCCACCTGACTAAGTGCATTGCTCTGTCTTTCCATCGAAATGAGAGATATTCTTCCATTTTCTTTTGGCATGGAAATTAAGCCATTTGTAGGATTAAATCAATATTTGTGGGGCACCGTCTGACTGGAAGAATTGATAGATGGTGCTCGATTAAGGTGGCATGACTTTCGTGTTGTAACTCTTAGACTGACCTTTTGACTTACTTCCTTGCCTCACTTTACTGCTTTCAATCACGAGTCCTATATTTTGAGATTTTCTAGCCTCACAATTCCGAATTATTGATATGTTTTTGATAATGAATGGCTTACAGTCTTCGCAACCGTCTTCTTGAATTAGTAAGCATATTTATTTAAACGTGAACACATTTTATGTGCCTTTTTCATTTTCCGTGGGCACACTTTTAGTTTTCTTTATGCCTGTTAAAACGGACTTATCGCTAATTTGCAAAAATGTCATTGGACGTTATCTTTATAAGTTACTGACCTAATGATGGGATCCTGAACGCTATCTGGAAAAAATGGAAGTACTAATGTAAGTTGCAATTTATTACGGATAGTGCAATTCGTGTGTACTATTTAATTCGCATCCTTCGCATACCACGTGTAATTATTGCCTTCTTTTGATCTTGTTGACAAGCTAACAAATTGCATCACTGGGTACTTTCCCTGAGGCGAGGGTGTCATACTTGATATCACATTTGATGTGACGCATTGCGTACATTTTCCTGTTTGCTGTTCTTCCTTCCACTATCCAATTGTCGATTGGTCCAATCCCTCCCGTATCATCTCTGTACCAAATTCCTCTCCTTCATTTTACTTCACCCCTAACATTCCCTTCTCCCCTCGGAGCCAACCACTTCCCTCCTATTAAATCTATTCCAATTTCTACCTTGGTCCCTCGCCGCCGCCTCGCAACCCCTTGCCCTGCATAGCGCGAGCGTCCCACGCCGTCAACTCTCGCTCCGTAACGAAGTGATTCCACGGCTTAATCTCTTCAAATAAAGGTCAATGATTCGCCCGCCCCATTGTCATGCTCAATTCTAAAACTGCCCCAGCGCTCCTCGGACCCCGTTACTTTCCTCGCGGCAGACCTCTCATTCACTCCGCCGCCCTTTCTCCCCTGCCTCCTTCCCCGTATTTCCATTTGCGTTTTTGCCCTCGCCCGTCCTCCTGCCCCAACCCCCTCCCTTAGCCCTCATGTGCACCGCCTCGCCCTTTTCAAGGTGTTTCCCGTTTCGTGCATCCGACCGCGTTCTATTGTGAGCCACAACCCCGGGCCTTTCGAGCCTCAGGGAATTCGTTCTGCGCCCTGTAACCGTTGAAATGAACCTCGATGCATGGGAGCTGACCCGAAGCATGGGGGAAGAAGTCTTTTATGAAAAATATTTCTGTTTGTTGTTGGAAGAGCACGGTCGTTCTCTCTTTTTTTAATGGTTGATACAAGTGCTATTGTCAGATTATCCCGTAGCTACCGGTACAGTATTTACCATACGGGTTCTCTCTTTATTTAGCTCGTTTTAAATTTGGTTGCGCGTGCTACACAGATATTCAAAGGGTTGTTCCCAGTTTTGTGTCACAAAATTTAAATTAGCTTCCCAGGGTTTATAGCATGGATAAATGTGCACCGAAGGTCTTTCCGCTTGGTATTCGTTAGCTATATTCGCACCGAAAATGATTCTTTGTCTGAACCGACAGAAAAATTACTAAAATCAACCAAATACACCAGTCAATAGAGTTCATGCCCAAGTAAATAGTTGAAGCACTATTCCCCAGTGCCGATTTCTCATTTGCCTTGTTTTTAGTGCAAATAGCAAGTAGTTCCCTTCCCTTGTTTGGAATATTGCCATTGAAAACGTTACCTGATTCATTATTAATCATACAGTAATATAATATTGAATGAAAGCTGATAAAATTGAAGAAAGATTATAAAATATACCAAAAATGCACTTTAAGTAGTTTTGGTTGCAGATTCTCAGTTTATAGAAACTTAAGTGGAGTTTACATTTAGATAGGAATTATATGCATTTTTCCATTCTGCGCGCAGTGAAAATACAATATTTTTTATAAGAACATTTTTACGACTTTTCAAAGATGCATGAAAAATATCAACATAAATTTGGTCAGGGACGGCCGTGCAGTCGATAAAAACTCCTAGAAGTCATAATTCTGGATATAAAGAACATTTTTCCTTTCATTGTTAAAATGTGTATCGTTGCCTAATTTCAATTTCCCTATTTTTTTAATATAGAGTCAAATAACCTCCTCATCATTTCTGTAGCATGTTTTCATTTTTTTCAAATCTTTCTAAGTCAAATTTTTGAGGGATAAATAAATAAGTTCCGTTCAATAAAAATTTACGATATCTTTCAGAGTCAGAAAGAGTAATTTCCGAGAGGAGTCAAAAATTTTGACACAATTATAAAGAATATTGACGCCTTCACATCTTCCTCTTTCATGTCGTAGAATGTTGTCGAAGGGTTAATAGCAATGAATTACAATTTTTCGCTTAAAAGCCTCACGATGTGTCTGCACAAGAAAATAGTTAAGTTTTATGTGAAAGAAAAAAATGAGGAATGCTCCTGATGATCGGTAATGTGCGAATGAACAAGAAATATTTGCCAATCAGAGCTTAGTGGTAAGTTCAATCGTTCTTAATGTAATCGGAGCATTTGAAATAATTTAATTCAAGTATGGGCAAGAGCGAAATGAAGAATAAGGCATTTACATATTTGTCGACTATTAAGGTATTTAGTACTTTTGTAGGTGTGTCTATGACAGAGGCAAATAAGCGATCCATTTGGAGTAATCAGCTGGCTTCATTTTTTTCTACAACCTAAAGTTGACATCTCTAAACATTTTTGCCAAAAGTGACTTAATACCTATGTAAAGTTTTTGAATACAGTAGTTCCCTGCTAATTATAATAAGCGAAAGGAAAATTAATATTTTTTCAAAGCGATTTAAGCTCTTTCCGGAATGGTGTAGAAAATATTTTACTCATTGCACTTATCACAATATAAATTCAACTCTTTCCCTGATTGCACGGCGAAAGTTATTAACTAACACTCCTCGAAGCGTTCTGCTTTAATCTGATTGAAGACACGTACGCTTTCAGGAAATCGGGTACCTAGCCGTGATTCACCATACACCACTCGTGATTTTCTGCGCTGTAAGTGTCCTAATTCTGTGATTGAATTAATAACTCCTTAATATGATATGTTTGCATTCGCTCTCCCAATGTGCTCCACTGGCGAGCAGCAAGGTTAATTCAGATTGCTCATTGGGATGAGTCATCATTTCATTCCTGCCTGGCAGTTAAAAAAAAGAGAGAAAATGCGCCCCCATTAGTATTTGATCAGCAAAAATGACTTTTTTCTTTTTCGATTAGAATTTACAACAAGCATAAATATGAGTCGACGTGGATCAACGGCGAGGTAACTAGGGCAGTCATCGCACAGAGCGCCCTCGAGGTCGAAAATAGGGCATGACCTTATTATCGCCATTATTGCCATCGGGATACGGCTCCGTCGCTGCTCAAATAGAAGGGAGAGGAGCATCATCCACCAGCTGGGGACCGTCATTACGAGTTATCATGTTTTTCACTCATCCGTCCAATAGGTAACCACGGCAGATGCGTGTACGTGTGCGAGGGCGACTCGATTTGATTTGGTGCGTGGGCCGAGAGGGATGAAAGGGCAAGGAAAAAGAGGAACCGGTAGGTAGGTGGAGTGTGGGGATGGAAGGATGTGAGGAGAGGGTGGAGGGGACAGGCTGGCGAGGGGCATGCTGAAACGAACGTTTTGGTGAAGAGAGGATGGAGAGAGGAGAGGTGTGGTGAGAGAGGCTGATGCTGGAAAGGAAGCTCATGATGCTCGCGCGCGCGCGGCATGTGTGTGGGCTATGATGAAAGGCGTGTCCGAAAAGTAGGAGAAGGAGGTTGGACGGGAGGTAGATAAGAGTGGAGGGAATAAGGGGGAAATGGTTGGGACGGGGGAGGCGGGGAAGGAGGAGGCAGCGAGGAGGGAGGGCCGAGTAGGGAGAGAGGCGAAGGTGAAGGACAGAAAACTGAATGGCTGGTTGCAGAGAGGGACGAACTCCTCGTGGAGGAATATACTACCTTGATCAAAAATTTCCCGGAATTTATTCAGAAAATTAAAAATACAAGTTTATTCATCTAAATCTATATTGTCCCCTTCAAAGTAATCCCCATCGACTGCAACACACTTATGCCAGCGCTTGATCCAATCCTCGAAACATTTTTTATATTCGGTTTTCGGTATGTCCATCAGTGCTTCCTGCGATTTTTCCATTACTTCCTCTCGGCTGCTAAAACGCGTTCCCCGTAATGGTTTTTTAACTCGATTGAACAGAAAGAAGTCACAGGGAGCCAAATCAGGTGAATTCGGTGGCTGTTGGATGGTATTTGTTGCATTTTTCGTCAAAAAATTACGAATAATGATAGCACTGTGCGACGGTGCGTTATCATGGTGCAAAATCCACGAGTTTTCTGCCCACATTTCTGGTCTCTTTCGGCGAATTGCTTCACGCAAACGTCTCATAACGCCCAAATAATACTCTTTGTTTACTGTCTGGCCTTCTGGCAAAAATTCATGATGCACTACACCGTTGTAATCCATGAAAACCGTCAGCATTGCCTTCTTTTTTGACTGAAAACGACGTGGTTTTTTTGGTCTCGGCTCATTTGGTGAACGCCATTCACTTGCCTGATGTCTGGATTGCGTGTCGTACTCATAAACCCACGTCTCGTCTCCAGTAATGATCCTTTTGATGAATGTGGGATCGGATTCAGCCTCGCAAATCATGTCTTTTGCGACGTCAACACGGTCTCTTTTTTGCATGAAATTGAGGTACTTTGCTGCTACACGACGGAAACCCAAATCATTAACCACAATGTCTTGGGCGGATCCATAGGCAATTTTCAAGTCCTCCGCTATTTCTCTGATGGTTAATTTGCGGTTATTGACCAACATTTCTTTTACTTTATCAATTTTTTCACCGACTTTCGATGTCGATGGTCTGCCACTGCGTTCATCATCTTCGATTGACTCACGACCACTTCTGAACCGCTCGTGCCACTGATAAACGACCGTTTTTTTTAGAGAATCGTTGCCGAAACACTTTTCCAACATTTCCAACGTCCGTGCGCCACTAAATCCGTTTTTTACGCAAAATTTAATACAAGTTCGTTGTTGCAAATTTAAATCCATTTCTGAAATTGTAAAAAATCGCCAACACACACAGAGATAGATGTACTCTTGGCTACGTAACTTTTGCAAATGTCAAGTTATGACACTAAGATTTAAAGGGAATATCAACAACAGATGTACCAATTTAACAAAAAAAAACAGAACTCAAATCGGAACGATGGGAGCGCCACACGGTGGTTATTCCGGGAACTTTTTGATCAAGGTAGTAAACAGACTGTTGGGTAGGGTTTGCGCAAAATAGGGACTTACGTACTTTGCATCATAGACTTAAAATAGTAATTTTAATCTTTATCGTGGAGTTTAGTTTGGCTGATTTTGCATGTGAATTGTCTCAGGATTCATCTTATTCGCTGTGCACCTGAAACTAATGTGTACGATAAGGATTGCAACTGAGCGATCCTGCCGCTGCGTGAAAAACTGCTTGCGTCTAATTAACGCATAATTTGGTTATTTCTATTGCCCATCACTCTGCTATTTTTTAAACATTATGCTATAATGTGATAGAATGCGTGTTTCATGTTAGTTTTGTTTGCCGATATTTTCCAGTGTTGTGAAGTAAAATGAAAATATTAAACAGAAGAGAGAGAAAGGAGCATATGTCTATATGATATTACATTTCATAGTTATGAATGGAGTTAATGACATATCCAGCGCAGGATTCACCCTTTGACTAAACGTGATTTAAGGTAAGATCCGGTATTAATTCAAAATACGACTGAAAACCAACATACAGGTATAGTTCAATTTCCGAGACAAAAAGTAACCTGGTAACTAAAACTGGATATGGTAGGAAAAACTGGCGGAAAATAAAATACGATGGGTGAAAAATGGAGAGATTTATTCAAAAGAAGATTGGTGAAATCAGGGGTGCGTAAAGAGAATACACAATAAAATAAGATAGACAGTAGGAAGAAAGGATAAAGAGATTAAAACCATTTTGAAGCTTCAAAACAAAAAATTAAGCCGATTGGATAGAGTTATTCAATATCAGGCGTACCAACTGGAAAATATCCAATTGTGATACCAAACAAACCTTAGGATTTAAATATTTATTCGATTAGTAATTTTCGTAAATGCATTGGGACTGGTTTGAAATATGAAAGGAACGATGAAGAATTTGCAAGAACGGTAATTGACGATTTTTAAATGTGGAGTAAAAAAACTGATCAGATAAATAAATGTTATTTAGAAGCATGAGGGTATATCTAGAAAACAGTTTTAAAAAATACATGTTCTTAGTTTTAGAGCATAGTGACCGGCTTAACTATCTAAATTATGTGTTAATCACCATTTTAAATAATGTAAACCATAGGAATCCATTAAATATCTCGTTTTTTCCAGATTAACTTATGCCTGAACACCATTTCTTTTAGTTAAAACGACTAGATCACCTGGAATATATGAGTGGAATCGACTTAAGATGTACTTCATTATAACTTTTATTACACTCTCACACAATTTGTGATAAGACGGAAAGCGGATGAAGCCCGCTAATGCAAGTATCCGGAGTACTTCTTGAATGTGAAAGAATGATGAATGAATAGGTTTATCTTTTTCGGCTTTTTTCCACATCAATATCTTGAGAACAACTTCCAGTCCTAATTTCTGTAAAATGTAAGGTACTTTCAAAGTCTTAGCGCTCCCACAGCTTAACCGTCATCACTCACAGAGGTACATGCAGCTGTCCTTACGTGTCCACGTGATGCCGGTGAAACAAAACCTTAGTTTTGTTTCACCAGCAGTAGTTTAAGTAGGTTCAGCGATGAGAGGAGAAGGGAAGGCGGTGGGTAGACAGAATACAGAATTTTGGAATGAACCGTTGAAAACAGAGAAGCGGGAAGCAGAGACAGAGAAAGAGAGAGGAAAAGAGAGTGGCGAGAGAGCCGGCGTGGTAAAAAGAAGCTGGCATGAAAGGAAGAAGGAGGAAAAGGAGAGGGGGGATAATCCTCATGGGTTTTGTATGGGAATACGGAGCGCAGTGCCGTAGTCCCACCTCACCGCCGCCTTATAGGGAGAGAGGACGGCCTACGACTGAGCGTTGGCGGGTATAAGGGGGGGGGGGCAGGGCGAAGGAGAATGGGTTCTAGGGGTTTGCTGTATGCCTTGCACGCACCCGGGATTATGTGCAGTCATAGGGAAGGAAGGATAAGTGAAAAGAACGATCTCCGTCGGGGGAATAAGAGCGTGAAGAATGGGAATCATGGGGAGGATGAGAAGGGCAAGGTGGGACGGGGTCGTTCCTTCCTCTCCACGCCTCCCTCGCTTATTTTCTCCCTCGTCGAGCCGTGTGCCGCAGAATTGTCTCCCTATTAAGAGGGAAAAAACTTCATCATTCATAGCATCTCGATCGCAAGCTTGTCAAAATATTTGCAGATCGAAGAAATTCGAACGACATCGATGAGTCCAGTTAGTAAAAAATGCATGACTCCAGGGTTTCTCCACGAAGTAGTATCACTAAACGTAAAAGAAAAAAAGTGTTCGGGGAATAAAAGCATCGTGGTAATTAAATGGTAGAGTATTGGATCAGATTCGAGTTTTATTTTATTTTGGCATTATTCTAAACGGTTATACGTGTATGTATCGTACCTGCGGAAATGCGTACTTAATACTAAGTGAATCCTTGATAGGATTTCTACTCGAAAAATATTTACATTAAAACCAACTCTATGTGCGGTAACGTAATGAATGCCAGCTCATAACAACTATATGTAGGTTTTGCCTCCAACTGATATCCTGCAATTTGTGCTCAATTTTCTTGGGAAAACCGTATTTGAGTGTTATGACGGTGCTCTAATAAACATCAAAAAGGCTATCGCCTCATATGCAGTTGTGCAATTGTTATGTTGTTGCACCTTTTGAACAGTTGAAGCCTGAATCCATGATCATTCGCTGGACATTTTTTTTTAACGGAACTGGGCCTTATGTAATTGTGACAATACGCTCTCGATATTTAGCGTGCTCTGTACTTATTAGATAAGGCAGCTTTACAAGCTAAGGACTGCGATGCGTGTGCTCTTCCGATAAGTCTGGTTTCATTTAAATTTCAGCCACGTGAATAGAATGGGGGCGTGGAATTTCAATGCAAAGCTTAACCCCCCCGCCCTCTTTTTCTCCCCACGTTTATCCCGGATTAGCTTAAATTGCCGCTAAAAAAAAGAGAATTCGGGGTGACGCTGAAATACATATATGTGCGTCCGTCAGTGCTCTTCATATCGAATTATCATCACGCGCCCGGCTCCTTGCACATGGGGAAATTGATATTGGGCGCGACAGGGCGGAGGAAAATAACGTGTTGGAGTGAAAAACGGGAGTGGAATGGCCCGGGAAGGGGAGAGGGCGAGAGGGGGGAGGAGGTTGAGGGATGCGGTCGAGCGTGCAAGTCTGAGGGGCGGAAGGTTGGGAGGAGCTGATTGCAAATACGAATAATAATATTCTATTATGCTGAGCATCAGGTGTTGCTCCCAAAGGGCTCTTGGGCACGCCTGAGCTGCCTAGCCGACTCACAATGACGTCAGTTGGGCTCAAGAATAGTTTTCAGGCGTCGCGGGGAAGATAGAAAGATGAGATCACATCTCCATTTCGTTTTCGGATGTAACAGGGATCTTTCTGACGAATGCGTTCCGGTTCCTCATGGAGAAGAAGATTCGGAGGACTTTGCCTTTACAATGACATCCTGTACCTTTACTTAATCAAGAAGGCCATTTTTGCCAATTGATTGACCATTATTATTTACAATATTGATAACCATTTTTTTGGATAACTGAGGCTTAAGAAACATTCAGTACTGTGATTACCACAGTTAAAATTATTTATCTCTGAGCAAAACAGGGATGAGCTATGCGCTAAAGAATAGAATTTAAATGTATCGGTAAATATTAACGGTTTAATGGGTGGTAATACTACATGGTATGTTTAATAGTGGTGCTGCCATGATTTGGCACAATATTTTCACAAGATTTTAAGGTATAAAAATGAAACAATCGACTATTTTAAACTCTCAATTTAAATTCGCATATGCCCGAGTACTTTTGGAGTAATCATATTTAATTGTTAACCCATTTAATAAAATTAATAATTATCGACCTGATTTCCCATAAAATCTCCTAAACAATGACTGATTCTTCTTTAATACATTTTATATTATACATATACATTTAAGCATTGCTCTTTCCCCGGATCGCCCAATAAAGTCACGCGGGCACACGCTGCTTCAGTATGTCTCCCTGAAAAGTATCACACGAGGGCGTAACGATCAGTAACCCTCTACGAGCAAAAGCCGTCATTCGTCCTTCTCCGTCATTTTATTTTCAATCATCCTGGGCGCGCCGTATAAACAAATCCCATCTTGCAGTAATCCTCCGTATCAGCGCGTGTTTCTCTTCGCCATTCCCGTCATATCCTCGAAAAATGCTTGATTCCCTCCTCCCATTCCCCAACCTCCTCGCCCCGAGCTCAGCCACTCGGGCCAATCTCCTTGCACAATGCGCCTCCCACCCCCCTCCCTCCACTTCTCGTCTTCCTGCGAGCGCTTGCTTGCATCAATGCAGAATCGCACCGCTATCCCTCACCTTTAATGGCTCCAATGCATCCCTCCCCCCTCTTCCATGACTGCTATTCCCGGCAATCCGAACTGTATCCCCAATCCCCATCCCCACCCCGCTCTCAGGGCCGCTCCTCCCCAACCTCCCTCTACTATTTTTCCCCCGTTATTATAGAGTGTGACTCAGCAACAGGAAGGGACAAATAATCCTCGTGCAACGCTGGATTCTGAACTCATCCCGTCCCCGCTCTCCGGCCTCCCCCCACCTATCCACCACACTGGCTACCCCACTCTCCTCTCCCCTCCACCCTTCACCTCCCTTCCTCTTTTCCATGTGCCCCCCTTCAACAAATACATGTCTATTCTCTCAGCGACTAACACTCTAACCCATCCTCCCCTCACTCAATCCACCCTCATTTCCTCCCTCTATTCCTCATCAGCTCACCGCATCCTACCGTCCTACATACCGGCTTTGGTAGGATAGCGCATTGGATTAGGCTTAAAATGTTTATACGCCCTCAGGCTGTGTTGCTCGTACGACTGCGATCGAGATCGTGGACAACTTGCTCAAATGGTTGGAAAACAATCAAAATGTAGGGAAGAACCAAGTAGCTCACTTTCATTCGATATCCAAGCGTCATTAACTGTTCAGTTCATTAAATCTCCCTTAGCAAATGGTTTCATCTACATCTACATCTACATAATACCCCGCAAGCCGCCGCAAGGGCGTGTGGCGGGGGGTGTTAGGTCACCAACCGTAAAAAGGAAAAATACCACATGCAAAAAAACAACACGGAAAATTACACCCACAGCAGCGCACACACTCATGCAAAAATCCCTTCATCCAATACTCATGCAAACACATATACCGCAAAACAACTACAAAACTGCACCCCATGATGCAGCACGAAAGCCATCCTACAACACGGAAGCCAGGACACAACAAGCAAGAAATTGAAACACCACATGAAAATGCACCAGGAAACACTCTACCCCCAAAGAGTCTCTAAAAGGCAGGGAATGCGACCCAACGTTGCAGGTAGCAGGAATTTGCCCCCACGGAGAGGGACGAGGGATTGAAAGGGAAACTTAAAAACAGATGAACAGAACATGAATGAGGTCATTCGGAAAGAATGGATTATTATAGCAAAACACATAAGGTTAGCGGAAGAGCATGCATTTAAATACAACTAATTATTTTTTAGACGCTGAGGGTGGCAAGTGGAATTTTTGCTATCTATAACCCTGCAGTTGCTATCCCGTATTGTCCGTGGGAAGAAGGAGTCCTTGAGTCGGCTAGTTCTGGCATCTATTTCCCGAATTTTATATGCATGATCCAAGCGACTAATGTATGGTTTATTCGTTTAAGCACTAATTGCACTAATGCCATTTTCTCTGTTCCAAAATAAATAAAATTTTCCATAAATTAAGAGTTTAGATGCTCTCATGTTTAAGACATTTGTTAAATGAACTTATTCACAGCGGAGATATCTTACAACCAATGCACTAGTTAATTATTCTATAAAGTAGCTTTAAGTGCTAATTGCAGCCAAGCCTACAGTCAATAAGGGTATTGCTATGCATTATCGACATTTTGTGGTTATTTGGTAATATATATTATATAAAATTTTCGGTTGCCTTTTTTAAGCTCCAGGTGTACATTTTAACTATGTTGAATTGTAAGTAGACAGAGGTTTTTCCTTGAAGTACGCTATGAATCAATCTTTCAGGCTTGGTATTCGCCTTATTTCTTTGCTCTTGTCCTAAATTTTATTTCTGCAGTGAAAGATTATGTTAGATGACTAAGTGAAAATCCTTCCCAAGGGGCCTAACTTTTTTGTTTCTGTTACATGAGAGTAAGAATCCGTTAAACACGTACAATAGGATAAAACTTTAGAAACAATTAGGACGCAACGTGACTTATTGCCTTGCGTGTTCCCGCATCATGAATAGAGGAGAGGGACGAAGTATGATTTAGTACTCCTCTCATTTCCTGGCGGAGAATAATTGCTGCGGAAAGGATATTTTTGTTAGCCCATTACATCACAAACCACTTTTCAGAAGGCCTTCTAAACTTGTTTTTTTCTGATTCAAGAGATCTTCATGGGACGGAAAATTGAAAACTTACCTTTTCTAGACGCTACCAAATAATCTTTTTTTCCTACAAGCTCACAAATCCTGCGTGATTGTAAATTAACAGTGACAGTCCAGTCCATGCAGGGACATGGGATGGTATTCTGATAAAAGCTGAGGATGTAGTTCTAGTCGTTGCTCACGTCCAGTGGGCTTCACACACTGAATCTTAGTTAGGTGTTGCTATCATTCCTACTGACGATGACTCAACGTCTTTAAGGGTCGCTGTTTCCTCGACTCCTCCGTCTTCTCCTCCATCCCTTTATTTATATTGGCTTTTCCCGATCATGTTATCTCAAACCACCTCCTCCCCGCAACTCCCTCTCAAGCTTCCCGCTCTGCGCATTACTAACAATTTCGTTAGTCTTACATTTTAGTGGCCCTCATTCCGCAAATTCCTCCATAATCATAACCTTCCTCTGAAGCATCCACCTGCTTCCCGGCCTCCTTTCCCCCCTCCCATGCCTTCTACTCCTGACTCTCGTCCTTGCTCGCACCTTGTAATCACCGCCGCTTGTTAATTTACTAATTCCCTCTCTCATTCCCTTTCTCTCTCTCTCCATCCTTTTCCGTCCCTCTCCGCTCTCCCAAGTTCTGAATTTTATGCTGGCGCACTACTTACTTCGCCCGGCCGTTTCGTTTCTATAGTTACTCCGAGCACTCCAGGTGTGTGAGAGGGCCGAGAAAGCTTCGAAATGTTTCCTTCGTTGGGACCCCCTCCTTAGTGCGTCCCCACACTTTCCGTCGTAAAAGCGTCGACGGCTAAAAACCTCTTAAAACCCGGAGACTGCTTCCCCCGTGGGTATTTCGGTTGGGTGACGGAAGAAGCCCCTGCCGTTGTTTACCACAATGGTGACAGCTTTGGTTTTTTCCCCAATCATTACTTGTATTAGCGATGATTCTATGTTAATTTCTTTGAATTTCTTTGAGAGAGAAAAAGCATGGAAATTAATGTTTCCAAAATTATTTTAAAATCAAAGATCATGAAATTCCACGTTTCTAATGGCTTTAAATGGATTTATAATATCAATCAAATCAAAATGTGTAGGATTGATATGAATGGTCGAACGTTGGTAGTACCAGTAATACTCATTTTGATTTTTCAAAAATTCTGATTCTTTAGGCAAGCGATATTTCTTCTTCCTAGTTGATACCAATGACAAATACTTTGGATCGCACGATATCGTAAAATTTTTCTATAACTTCAGTAATTTTTCATTTCAGTAAATTCTGCTCAATTTAAGGAGCGAAAAATAAAAATTATGGCATGAGCCTTAATAAAACATTGCTGCCTTTGCGTGAGTCGTGCAGCATTTCGGAGAGCTTGGGCGTTAGTAGCGCCTTAGTCACGAGAATTGTTCATGGGGAGGACCAGGATACTATCATTGATGCACTTCGGGCACGTTATTCTCGCGGGGATTCGGAATATTACAATACTAGCATATGTTTCCGCGCGCAAAGTTGAAAGAATGAAATGAGTACTTCACGGAAAGATAGCATCGTGAGTAGCCGACGCGATACTTCCGAGAGCCGCGCTTCATTCCAGCTGCTACTCGAGGAGCAAGGTGGAAGGAACGATGAAGGCCGAGTGAAATATTTTCCCGGCCTTCAATATTCATCCCCAGCGAATTCGGCAGGAGAACTTATTAACCGAACTATGGGACGAGCGATTCAGAGGGATGTAAGTGAGTTAGAGCCGGGGGAAGGGTGGGGGCGAGGAGAGGTTGAGAGAAGAAAAAAAAAGAGAAGCAAGAACTACGCGACATGTGAAACAAGTTTTCCCTTATTTTCCTCGATCCTGCTCGCCGGGGACATCCTTTTGGCCTTCCCCGGTGGCGGAAGGTGGAAATTCTGTGCTTCCCAGCCGAAACTGCTGCTCGCATCTCCGTCCCTTTGTTTGCGCTCGCATTCCTGCCGCTACGCTCCACGATTCTCTTCTGTTCCGCCCGGGACGTTTCTCTTTCTCACGCGTCTACGCCTCGCCGGTTAGTTCCCTGTCTCCCTTAGGGGCCCAGCCATCCACGGCCTCCCTGTTCCAAAGGACACGATAATTAGCCAGCACAGCGCTCGCCTCCAAAAAGCACGCTACGCTCATATTAGATATTGTCTATGGGTTTCATTGCTTCAGCTACGGCGATGCGTGTTTGCTCGAAAATAGCATTGCCGTTACGGGATTACATGCAGGACAAAAGGGGAATATTGGAGAATCAGAACGAGGGGTATAATGCCAAGAGAAAAGGCGGAGGAGGAATAAGGAATGGGCCGTGTATAATTGAGGAAGATAAAGTGGATGGAAATTGCGAGTTTCATGTTTTGCGAGCTCTGCGTTCTCGGTTTTCTCAAACGTAAGGCGAATTCATGGTTCCATATTATTTACAAAAAAAATATGTCTCTATCTTTGCCTTTGTGTATCTCCGAACCGTCCTTATAATAATAATTATTAAAGTGATTCTATACATCTTGGGAATGAGCTCAGCAGAATTGGGGCCGACATTTCCGCTGTGACGTTTTAAATCAAGTCAAACGCGAAAAGTGTTACTGCGGCCTTTTCCCCCATGATTGCATGCGCATTGAATCTTTCAGATGGAGAGTCGTATTGCCTGAATAACTCCAAAAGCATTACGATAATATATGATATTTTCCTTCAGAGTTTTGAACTAATTCATAAAGTCCATTTTGTCATCACTATAATTGTGATAGCATAGTATCCTCTGCCTTTAACGTATGGTTTGGTTACCATAACAAATCCTGAATTTCGAAAATCTTGGAATAAATACCAGACATATTGTATGATTGTGAATATCCAAAAATACTATTATTTCTACTAGCGAGCGTAGTAGCATGGTTATATTTCAAATCCAAGGATTAACTTGAATTCATGTTCATTTCTTTCCTCTGCTATCCATACTTAGTTCACAACATTTATAAAACCATTCTAGAGAATGTATTTTTCGTAAATGCATTAATTACTTGGTACATTATCGATTGACGGAGTTCGATATTAATAAATTATATATCCGGGAGCTGAGATATAAGCCTATGCTTTTGTTTATCAATCGGCAATATTATATGCCACGCTTGGAAAATGGTTTGAATCAGGCTTTGAAACAAGATCGAGGGTAAATATGTATCTATTGGGAGTTAAATAATACGATTAAATATTCACTCACGTACCCATATTTTTCACGGAAAGGCTGTTTCAAAGAGACCAACCTTCAGATTAATTCAATTAAGTTTCCCCCTTCACGAAAAACACTGTTAGCTTGGAACTCGATAAAAAAAATAAAATCCCCGCGTTTACCACCGCCACTTCTATCCGATGAGGACCAAAAGAAACGAGTTGGTTTTATCATTTTCTGAAAGGGTTAGACATGGTCTTTTGGTACCCGATTACAACGCTCTAAAAATCCTTCCAAACCTTTGTGCCCTAAACAACCCAGTGTTAATGGTAATTGGATTTCGGGTCTTGGGACCACTTTGGGCGGGCAGGGGGGGTAGGATGGTGTGCGACGGAAGGAGTGGGGTCGCGAGTGGCTATGTGTGTGTTCAAGCGGGCTCAGGGAGGAGCGAGTCCTCCTCCCCCGGCGAGCACCTTCTCCTGGGATGGCCCCTTTCCCCCAACTCTCTATCCCCCGGCCCGCTTCTTCCTTCGCTAGCCAGCCGCCCCATCCCTCCCGCTGAGCCCTCTCTATCTCCCCAGCTGTGTCCATCCCCCCCGCTCCCCCCGGCAAGAGGCAAGCAGGGCAGGGGCGGCCAGTGGGCGGAGTGTTTACGCTCCGCTTTCAGTACCCGCGGCCGGAGGCATCCCGAATATCCCTCCTGTCCCCTTCCATGCCTTTATATTCCTATCCCATCTACGTCTCCGAACCACGCCTCCTCTCCCGCGCCCTTCCGCTTAAACCTTCCTCATCCTCCGTATCGTTTTTCCACACGGGCCATCTTTTGCGCGCCAACCACACTATCTCCTGACCCCTTCTCCCGCCATCCCGCCCCCGGCTCCCATTTCGGTGCGATGTGGAGTAGGTCGCCATGATGATCTAAAAGAAGAAAAGAAGTTCTCTTTGTGCTCTGGTCGTCTTCCCCCTTCTTCCCAGTTTTTCTCCACCTCTGCGATTCTATCCCAATCCACCCAGTCCCGGGCCTCCCCTCCCTCGCACCGTCCACCTCTCTTCTCTCCCTCTCTCTCTCGAGCATTCCCTAAACTCTGGAAGGTCTTCCGCACTGCATCCCCGGGACGCGTTGGCCGAACACGGGGACCCCGGTGCGCTCTCCCGACCGTTTGAACATCTCCCGAGCCACCGTTCGAAGAAGATTCCCCTCACCCTTCCGACTATTTTTACCTCCTCCCGCTCCCCCGGCACACTTCCAATTTCCGCCGCGATATCTTTCGGGAATCGTCCCCCCAATCCTCCCTCCCTCCCTCTCAACATCTACCCTCCGCACCCTCTCATCATCCCATTGCGGGCGGCAATAATTCACGGGTTGGTCCTCGACACAAAACACCGCCCCATGCCTGCCTACCCTTCTCCTCCCCGTCCCACCTCCCTCCTGTGTATCCTTCCCATTCACACCTTCCCCACCCCGATAGCCTAGCTCGCCCCCCTCCTTCAATCCCTTCGCCTTATCCTCTCTCTCTCCCTCCAAAATTCCACACCTCCTTGTCTCATTCTATCCCCTTAAAGTTACACCCTTTACTCCACACAACATCCCCGTCTCCTACAATATTCCCTCTCCATTCTGTCCACCCTTATTTTCTCCCTCCCCTCCCAGAGCCGCTGTCATTGTGTGTGGGCTTGTAGCAGCGGGTGATGACGTATAGCTCGGCCCATTCTAACGCCCGGCCCCATCCTCTCTACCCCGAAATTTTCCCCTCGAGCACTCACCCTCCCTGCCTCTTCCCAACGTCCATCCATATCCCCCCTCACTGCCTCTTCCCATCACCTTCCTCAGGCAAATCCTCCTCCTAATCCTTCCCTCCCTCCTCCCCGCTTCATCGCCACTCTAATCGCTCGCTCCTCCTTCCATTTTTCCCTCAACCGTGTGGTCTCAGTCCTTCCTCCCTCCTACTTCCTGGCTCCCATTTTTCGATACCATAGAGTACCTCCCATCCCACGTCTACAACCCCATCTTACCCCCCGTACGCAGAGAGTCCGTCCCCTACCCTCCTCCGCTCTGCATTTTTTTGCCGGCCCATTGAACATCTGCAGCTGGCCGCATATTGTTGAATTAATGCGTAAAAATATGCCCACTGGGGCATGCTCGGTTGGATTGAATTGGGTAGGAGGAGACCTGGTTTGGGTGGGGGAAGGGTAGTGGAGTTGAGTTTTTTGGGGTGGAGAAAGGGTGTGGAGAGTCGGAGGAGGTTGTTCAGGTGGAGGGGGTTATTTTCCGCGCCGGACTGATGGGTGGAAGATGCCGCGATTCCCAGTTGGAGAGCGCGGGAGGGATAACCGGGTAGGCGGACGCGGCATCCCGCGGCGCTCTCGGGCGTGCCCACGATATCCGGGGAGGACGGGTTCCTTCGGGCGAGGAGGGTGGGAGGGTGTGGCGTGGAGGAAGGCCGGGTTGAGAGGGGGGGAAGGGAGCGGTGGGTTTTTCGGTGGGTGCGGTTGCACGTCCGCCCGGGGTTTTGCGGGAGCGGGCGTGGCGGACGGGGAGCTGGAGGGCCTTTCGACGTGGCAGGGGGGCCGCGGGGTGTGGAAGGCACGGTTGCTGGGAGGGAGGTTGGGTGGAAAGAGCGGGGAATTTTTCCATCTGTGGATGGAAGGGGCGTCGCCGAAACTATGAATAGCATTTCACGCTTCAATCATCTTCCAGCCTCGATAATCTTTTTCCGGATTTCCTAATTCCCTTCCCGCCGGAGCAAGCAAGCACTTAGTAGAATAAGTAAATGTCGCTCTTGAGGGAAGAAGTGGCACAACAGGCGACCGCTCGATATCACGTGCACGGCGAAGTCTAGCTGGTAGGGACGTCGCTGTTACCGTGTCCCGGGTTGATTTCTCCACCGTGGTAGTTCATTTTTAAGTTTTTGTTGATGTTTGCGATAAGCCATAAATCTGTTGTTCACAGTTCAAGTCAGAAAAATATCTTTCACGGACATCATTCCTGGGTTTTTATTTCGGGTTAAATGATACTGTTGCATCATGCTTATATTTTGGGATGAAATAAATTCCCCCTCGTAGGTGAATTGCCACAATCAATTACGTCGAAGTTTTAAGTTAAAAGGAGTACCCCTGAATTGAGTCGGATGTATTCAAGATAAAATAAGTTTGCAATTTTAACCGTTTATCTTACAAACGCCCAAATATCACAGTCAAATTTTTTTCTAACGTTAGCAATGCTCCGTTGAATATGAAATTGAAAGGTCAGGAAACTTTTTCATCACGGAGCATCCCTTGACTTTATTCGTAATGACTTCAATTCTAAGACTGCTGATCATTTGACTTGTGAACTTCCAAGTTATTGCCAGACTACGAAGGTACGAAGTTAAGCCTTTGGATGGCTTTTAATTTTACATGGCAGATGCTCCATGGTCGAACGTGCTTTATTTGCTTTTCTCATGTCATTATTTTGCCTGCGTCTCTACTAATCTCCTTATCCATTCTTTATTTATTCACTTGTTTTTGTTCCATATGCCTCAATTTTCCTTCACGCACGTAAACACAGAAGCTCCTCACAAACTCAGTCATTCATTTCTGGCTCACATCATTTTTAACTTGATTAATGAATCGTTGAACGGACGTCAAAAATAAATCTTAGCTAACGTGTGACTCTGCGATTCTCTCCCAAACTGTGTTTGGTTTATCTCCTCGTGCTTGTTTTTGTATCACCCATGATTTTTGACTCTGTCAACTTCCTACTCCTCCATCACCTTTCTCTTTCATCTATCTCTCGCTTTCCCTAGCTGGGACTTACACAGGAAAATATCCGGCTGCGGATTAGACCGTCGCGTCTGTTTTACACGGAATCCTTTATCTGGGATTGATATCAGAGGGAACCACGGGGCGCTGCGCACGAAAAACGTTATTATACAGCTACACTCCCGGGCAGGGTGCCTGCCGCATTGGGGTCACATGATGCCATATGCTGTGAATGGATTCTTTGATTGACGGAAATGAATATTAGTTTTGGTGGCTCCACGAGCTCGCATTCGAACGGACGTGGGACACTGACGTAAATATCTGTTCTATAACCCATGGTCGTTGCTATCACTATGAATTTTAAAGTCGACGTTCGTTTTCCATCTGATGCGGAATTTGTGGACCTGATGTCCAATATTGGCGTTGGACTCGGGCATTATTGTACATAAAACTTGATAAAAAATTAATCAACTTTTTTGTAACCAGAAATGGACGCATTCAAGTGGATAGATATGTGTTTCTGTTTCTTTGTATCTTTGCAAAATAGTGCAGTTCGTGTTCTGTTAATGACATATTAGTTTATTGTAATTCTGTTTACCTATCAATATATTTTGTTAAAGAGTAACAAATACCAATAAACAAAAAATACGGTATTGAATATTATAAGTTAAAAACAAATAATTTAAGCCTTTATTTTTACCTTATCATATCCAAAACAAATATCCTACCAGTTCGTACTATAATTCATTTTCATTATTAGTAATGCGTGTTATTCTTTGAAACCATATCAGACGATGATTAATTTTCATCAGTTATTGTTGTTATAAATTACTGAAAATATATATTATAATATATATATGAATAATATCATGAATGGTCATTCTATGTTATCTATTAAACACATCGGGGCGGTAATTTGCCTGATTATGGGAAAAAATAGCATGAACATGCTGACTGTTTTTGAATTGTTTTCTCATTTTTGTGTCACTGGGTGATCGATTGAAACAGAGAATATAGTGTTTATGACACTATTGTGGGTTTGATATTCCGAAAAAAATGTTTCCACTTCTGCTCACTTTATCATGTTTTCATTAGCAATCCAAGGTCAGGAGAAAGAGGCTCTTAAAAAAATGGGGTTCGCCATCCATGATAGCGCGAGCGTTAAATCTTCTGGCCATGAATATAAAATAATAATAATAGGGAGTATATTTCTCTCATGATGTCCAAGTCGGGAAAAATATGTCAGTCGAAATCATTGCATATAACTCATTTACCGAAACAAAAGTACGAAAAATCACCTCGCTCTTCTCTGACATTTCAATGATTACGTCTTCCTCTCTCTCTGTGTTTCTCGCCCACTCTGTTTCCCATAGCCCTAATGGCTGCGCTGCGCGGTGTGTGTGTTTGAGCTGTTTGTCTCTTGTTGGCCTTGTTCCACCAAAATAGCATGCATTGGAATATGTTTGTTTCGTTACCTCTCGTTTTCCGCCCATGTGATTTTTATTGTGCCTCCCCTGTACCTTTGCTTGTTATAGCTCCGCCAGATGATGGGGTCGTTTTAATATTTTGGCCTTCGTGTTTTTTTATTCGGAAGGATAGAGTCTGGGCCGAAGGGTATGATGGGTAGGACGGATTAAGGGGGCGGGCGGAAAAGGGTTGTCGTGACTACTAATCAAAATACGTGTCACCCTTTCAACCGTCTCGAACACAGAAGATTTATGTATCCGTCCGACGCTCTATACTCGTTTAAAAAATGCTTTGTCCTTCTGTTGACTTAGGGATGCTTTTTATTAGGCTCACCCAATGTGGGCGCATTTGGACGTGTCAAACGGTTCTGCTGCTCTGGGGTTTTGTCACCTCGTTTTGTTGAAAATGGGCGCGAAAAAGAGAATTGTTCGCTTATCAAAATATTCTGGGTCAGCTGAGCAAAAAGAATGCATAGAATTCCATCAGCAAGAGTGTACCATGTATCGAATTCAAATCATACTTTGTTTTAATGAGTACTAACCGAAAGGAACTTCATAACTTTCATGTCCCATGCACTCATAACTACGAAGTAGGAAACGCACCCTGGTAGCTGAGTTAAAAAAAGCACAGGACAAAAACGTACTGTAGACCATTTAACCATGATTTCGTTCCCTTCATTAATGTATAAGCAATATTGTCAATCGTGGTTCAGCCACAAATAATGGCAATAAATTATACTTGTTTGGCGAAGTGCACATTTGTAAATATACCATAATGAAATTTATCATTTCAACAATTTTGTAAATTGTTGAAATATCACAATGTTTGGTATTGGTTGTGGTGTTGTGTTTTAATGAGTGAAGTATCTCCATAAATCACAGCTGAAAGGGAATATTAAAGTTGAATAATGCTATGAGCATCTCAAAATTCTGAAAATTTTTAAATTATTCGAACCACCAAGTCAAACTAAGGGCTGAAAGGAACTTTGATTTATATAAAAAAATGACCAATTTTATCTCACCATTTATTTTACCAGTCAGTTTTTTTTCAGAGGGTAGCAGCTGAGATTTGGTGGACCAATTAATATAACTGCCATCATTAAAGGCATAGTATCATAAATATGCGTCACTTTGGCCACTTTACTTTGCATCACGTGCCTGTTTGTAGCTATAGTTGAGCACTATATTCACATTATATTTGTTTATAAGTCTAGTAATGGCTCACATTCATAATATTTGCTAATCGTAAAAAAGAAGAAATCGTGTTGTTGGAAGAATAAGTATTTATTTTTACTTCAGCCATTCATGTTCGAAAAATTATCAAGTGCCTTTCACCTACCCGACGTAACCTTACCTAGACTAAAGTAACGGATCACGGATGTGATACACCGCGCATGGATTCACTACACCTTTTATGTTTATCTAAAAATATTTGAAAAACACTCTGCTCATTGTTTCTAATTTCTGATTATTGTCTACTATAGTCTCTATTTTTACTCAGTTATTTTCCAAAATCCATAAAAGTAACGTACATGCCCCCTGAAACTTCCTATGTTTATATCCTTTTTTTCTTTCGATTTTAGAAATTGTTTTTTCTAAAATTGATAAAAGCAGGCTCAGTACCTCGCGACTGGAAGCTAGCCCATATAACTCCCGTCTATAAAGGCGGCGATAGGGACAAATCAATTACCGACCCATTTCTTTAGCATCGATCTCTTGTGAAATATTAGAACACATTACCGTCATTAACATTATCAAATGTCTTGAGAGTAGGAAAATACTAAGCCACAACAAGTACGGATTTAGGAAGAGCAGACCTTGTGAAACACAATTAGGTCTTTTCATTCAAGATATCCTTTGATCGGGAGAAAACACCACACATGTCAATGCAGTATTCCTGGATTTTCAAAAAGCCTTCGGCAAAGTCCCATGCAATAAATTGTTGCGCAAACTTAAATGCTATAGTATCAATGAGAAAATAATAAATTGGTTTGGATACTTCTTGTCAAATCGCATACAAATAGTTGTCATCGATGGGTTGTGCTTAACGGATAGAGATGCAACTTTGGGCGTCCCCTAGGGAAGTGTAATAGAGCCGCTTCTATTCTTAATATACATTAATGGCTTTAGCGCCACACGTTAGTAGCAATCTGAGGTTATTTGCTGACGAAACGGTGATATACAGGGAAATAACGAGCCAACTAAATGGCGAGTTACTCTCTAGTGACTTAGACACAATCTCGGATTGGTGCAAGGAATAGGGATTAATGCTTAACATAGATAAATATGCAGTTTTGAAATTTTGGAACAAAGGAAGTGGCAAATAGAACATAAACTATGAAATAGAGTGTTCAGTGCTAACTATGGCCAATCAAGTTAAATATTTGGGGGTAGTTCTAACCCCATGCCTTCCATGAGCACATATCAGGACAATATGCGGATCCGCTTTAGAGAAACTCGGCTTCATTAAACGGGTGGTTTTGAAATGTGATGAGAAAGTTAAAAATAGGTGTCATTTTGCTCTACTTAGACCTCATTTGGAATATCCCGCAAGAATTTGGGATCCCTGGGTAATAATTTGGCAAAAAGAATTAGATAAAGTCCAGATAAAGTCCGCTAGATTAGTTAACAATTTTTAAAATAAGAACAGAAGCGTGATAGGTCTCTTAGTGGATTTAGCCTGGGAGCCACTAAAGATACGTAGAGAACGAGCGAGACTTAGACTTTTAGAAATGCTCAGAAGAAGAGAGTTTAACGATTGCACTAAAGGAATTATAATGGCTCCACATTAATATGGTGGATCAGACCACAAAGGTAAAATAAGGGATAAAGATACTAGTACAGATAGATATAAATACTCATTCTTTCCCCGAACAATCAGGAATCATAATAGTAAGAAACCAAAGTCATTTTAGCAACATTAAAAATACTGAATTTACAAGTCGGAACAAAATTAAACATTGCAAAAACATCAGGTAGAATTGCAGGTGCATGTGTGTGTTAGTTGGTAGTTTGTGTGTTTGCATGTAAATGGGTTGTAAGGGTTTTCGCATGAATGCATACCACGTTTGTTTGTGGATTATATAAATTTGTGCCTTTTACATGCGGTTTTCTTTATTCCGAATGGTGTCCTTACGCCCCCGCCACACGCCCTTGCAGCAGTTTGCGGGGTATTTAGTAGATGTAGATGTACCGTTATCCTATTGGTTAATATTAACCTCGAATGTAATAGTTATTTGCCGTATGAAATTATGCATTGATTCTCTTTATGTTGAAGGACTCTACTCTGTAACTCTAAGTAAATACGCTACAAGTAGGATTTGATATAAACGAAGTGAGGAAAAGCACATAAATTGATTCATTGGCATTGTCGCTACTGCATTGAATGTGCTAACATTAATCGACCATCGAAGAATCAATTTACGCGTCGATTTCCTTCGAGGAGCACAAACGTGCCATTACTAGACTGAGAGGTCCTTAAATGCGAGTGGCGGAAAGGACCTCCGATTTGGAGCACTCTGGCCCACGACATGCTATGTACGACTCCATTCTACGAGAAACGTGTCCCCCTTCCCGCCAACACGGCTTCTCACTCTGTCGTTCATTAGGGGTCGGCGTCTGCCTCTCTCTCTTTAACCCACTCTCTCTCTCTCCCACACTCTTCCTAACTCTCACTCTCTTGCTAACTCTCCACCCAATCTTACCACATTCCTCCCATAAGCTTTTCCCCTCTTTCAAGCCATTCACGGATTCTCTGACTTCTCCTGCAGAGTAAATGTAACCTACGATATTATTTTTCACAAAAATTATGTTAATAATCTTTCACTGTTGTTTCATAAGAATCATTCATAATTCCATGACTTTTGCCCCCACGAAACGTGATGTCAACGTTACTGATTAAGCCTAAAAGCGCGATATTTATAGGTGGTGATTTTTTTAATGGGTCCATTTTTTTTATTGAACGAAGTTGGAGTACAGCGACCTGTTTTGATATTTATTTTTCTAGTGTGTATGTGATAAAGAATATCGTTCATTAGTTTCTTGTGAAATCTAGATAGAATTTAATTACGTGGACCCTTTAGAATCTTTAATTTTTAACGAGTTTCATTTTATCATTACATACTTGCCGTTTTTATTGCATCATTTCAGACTGTGTCAATTAAATGAGGTATTTACTGTAAGGCAATCCATTGAAAACATTTTTATTGAATTATTTTCCTTCTTTTAGCTCCACCTGTGCATTGAAAATCCGTAAAAGTGAATGCGTTAAATTTGCCCAAACCACTGAATCACTAATAAATGATAAATGCTATATTTCTTAATTTAAAAACTTATGCGTCAATATTGCGCATTATTGTCCTAAAATTAAATGATCAAACAATTGTGCATCTAGAAATGGTAATGAATTAAAATATGCAGGGGAAGATTTTTATTGACTTAAATAAGCTCCATTTAAGTTTATGTTCCTACTGGGTAGGGAAACTGATTTCATTCTCCAAAATTACAAACGTTTGTCCTTACTTTTGACGACTTCTTTGAGTTTCCTTCCGACACGTTTTCTCATTCACACTTCCTAAAGTACCCAAAATCTTACCCATCCCTTGCTCCACTCCTAATCCGCCACGTATTACTCAACCCATCCCCTTTCCGTTCCTCTGCACCGCTACAGCCCTCGCCCCCCTCCTTCGTTCCAGTTCCACCCTTAACTCCCTCCCCTTTGCCTCATAAATTCTCCCCATGTCCACTCCCGCCTTCTCTTTCCGCTGCACTCACCCTCTTGTAGCTCTTAATACTAAGCCCTCGTCGTGTCGCCGCCGTGGAACCTCTGAAAGAGGAAGCTCAACAGTCTCCTTTTGTGAGGACGATAATCAATTTGTGTGCATGTTCCTTATGCAAATTATTCCCCCTCCATATGCCACCATTTTCGGGGAGATAGCCATATAAGAAAAGAGATATATCACCATAATAAGTTAATAATTTTGAAAACAAGATGCAACTTTGTGTATTTTTTGCAAGCAGGCATAAGATTCGGAAAACGAGAATGCTATAGACTAACGTTTTGGCATCGATGATCGTAAAATATATTTTTCATTTTGATTTTAATTTGATGAAATTTCTTTAAAAAAAATATATTAATACGAATAAATTCTCATTACAAAGAGAGGTCACATGGTATATTACATGATAAAAATTACAAATCGTCTTTAAGAAGTCACATGACCCGGGTTGCGATACTTTAGCATCATCATCAGGGGTTTTGGAGTTAGCGCGTAAAATATTTCCAGCATTACGTTGTATTGAAATGCCACAAAGTTTCAAAGGAATGAGTTTTATTTGCATGGCAATTATCATGGAGAGTACATCTTTGGTAGCTAATAATTTAGTTACTTTTCTGCTGCTCAAGATCAAAATTCAATTGAATAAATTTGAAATTAGGTTGAATATGACGAAACTAAGTTACCTGTGCTTTCGACTACCATGCGCTCAAAAAGCGTCCTTTTACGTAAACACACATTTCATACGGTATCAATATTTGGGATCGGAGATTCCGTTTTTACTTACGTCCTCCGACGTCCCCCAGACTCCTACGCCGACATTTTCTAGCTTCTCGATTTCACCGTAACTTTCTTCTTCCCTTACACCTCATATATTTCCCTCAACTCCTATACCCTACTACAATGCTCCCCCCTCTTGCATTACTTCTTCCCATCCTTATGACCTCCCTCTTTTTTACCCCGCTGCACCCCTCGCACCACGTTTTCACGCTCTCGTCCTGCCCTCCCGAGTCCATCAGGCCCCCCTCGCCGCCATTCCGTTTCCTCCACCCTCCCTCTCATCCCTCTCTCCGGCCGTCATTCCTCCTGGCGTCGCGCAGACAGAATGACTGCTGCTCCCGGCCGCTCCCTGAGGGGGCGAGCCGGTGAGAGACTCCAATTTTTTTCATCCCATGTCTCGCACGCATTTATCATCCAATCACTCCGTGCCACGTGGCGAGTATGACTCCAGAGAGTATAAACGGGTCATGCATCTGCTCCTCCTCTGCTCCCGGAATACTTAAAAGTCTTCAAATTTTTATTCACTCCCACTTTGCACGCAATTCCGGAACATCTGATGCCTCAATAATATATCATTCGAGAAGGGATACTTTATGTTGTGCATGGCTTGCGAAAAAGTTTTTTTCCTGTAGCTTTTAATCTTTTTCCTACAGGCCCTACTGCAATGGATACAGCGCAAACGCTGTTGATTTTTCAAGCAAGAAATGAAATCTAAGTTTTTAAATTCTATCTCATGGTTAATATTTTGTTAATGTGTAATATTATGTAAAAGTATTTTTCAGTGATTTTTGATGAACTAATGCGTAAAATTACCCATCAGATTTGGAGCACCCATTATAATTTTAATGAAGGCTAAGTAAAAATATATTTAGAGTTAACATACACATTAATGCAGATTCTCGACGATCGACCATTGCATTGAAAGGTAGATGAAAACAGAATAACATAATATGTGATGGAGAAAATGTTGAATATCTACAGGTCTTATTTTATAGAATCGTATTACTTGCAAAGTCGTCACTGTGCGCTCTTAACTACCAATATAGTTTTAAAGTCTTTTAATTTTCAGTTTTGAAAATTGGTGTCATTGATGCAATAAAAATACAGCGATTATCAACAACATTAAAATTCTGGAAACCAATGTAAGATTTTGGCTTTAAACAATTCTTACCATTAATATTTCCATGTACTTTGCAGTCAGAAATGTTTATCATAAAAACGATTTATTTTTTAAATAAACTTGGGTATGCGTATATATAAGTTGCATAAAATGAAAGTTTTTGGGTCAACGGCTGAAAATCTGACGACTCTCTTTTCGAGTGCTGACGCTGTAATTATTTAAGATAGTTAATGGCCAAAATTGGTCAGCTACCTACCCTCTTAACATTGCCTCCCGTTTTGCTCTTGAAAAAGTTTAGATGCGTTGGTTATAGAAGTATATAATAGTTTAATTGATTTATAATAGATCTCGGTGACCTCGTATTCAAATGCTTCAGTTAATATTTGAAGGGTTGCCTTTAACTTTACTGCCAACCTCGCCCTCAACGGGAGCCGTCTGATGTCACCCTCTTTCTCAAAAATTCAATTTCCGGCACAGGCACACTACGCCGGATCGTCTTGCCTTGAGAGGAATAGTCTAAAAGCCATTTCATCGTTTAATTAGTTTGCGTCCGTGACGTATCTTCAGGACTTAAATCCTTTGAATGACATCATAGGTTATCAGGCCACGTTTCTTTTGCCGTAATTTAATGGTTTAACCGTATTTAATCCTTGCCTGGGATCCTCACTGTTTTATACCCTGTCGTGCGTATCGATCCTCTTGCAAACACTTTATAACTGCTTCTTTAAACCCACAAACCTACCTTCCTTTCGAATTTTGAGCCATAAACCCGGTTGTCTTTCTGCAGCCTTGTATAAACGACTCTCATTCCTGTCTCTCTACTTCGTTGGTAATCAGTACTTATTTAGCCATTTTTACGTTATGAATGAAGCCTTGATGTTTATCTAAGTTGGGAGAATGAATAGTCTCTTGAAGTTAGGTTATTATAGAAAGTATTTGTCTTATTAGGAAACTCTCGTTCCTAAAGGTTTGATGTAAGCGTGCAAAACCGTTATGATCTTAATTCTCCATATCCGCTCAGGCAATGTTAATTCTACTAGTAATGTTTGGGGAGAAATAGAGAAATTAGTCATCTATAATGTTATTAATAGCAATGATACAATATATACCTGAGTCCTAGGTTTCGTGCTTGTAATAAATGCTTGTGCGAAATTATATATATACATATACACGCACACACACACACACACACACACACACACACACACACACACACACACACATATATATATATATATATATATATATATATATATATATATATATATATATATATATATATATGTATGTATGTATGTTTGTGTGTGTCTGTGTGTTACAGCGACCATATGTGGAATATCATGTTAATGCAAATATTTCCCCACATGGGTGGCATCGCTAAATAACTTAAAATACTTAATCCACATCTTGGCTATTACTGGATAGAATTTTCAGACTCATATTTTTATTCTAATAGTATACCTCCTTGTATGCGTACGAAGCGTGATTTATTAGTTGCAATCAACATTATGATGGATTTAAGCATTAACTCCTTTCTACTCTCTCACCTCTCTCATTTCATCCCAACTGCTCCCTTTTCATCAGAGTTCATTTTCCAGCCCTCCCCCTCACGTGCTCTCCCGATTCTCTCGTCATGGCTTCCCTCCTCCCTCTGCATAAGCCGCTTGCTCTTATCCTTCATTCACAGTATCTTCAGATACAGTTTTGCGTCATTAGGTTGCGCTTATAAACTCCAGAAAAAAACCCTTCCCCCCTTCTACCTTTATTCCCTTCGCGCATTCCTCTCCCAGCGCCCCCTCTAAAGACTTTTAAGGCTGAAAAAGCCAAAAAAAAATCAGGAGTGGAGGAAATTATTTTGTCACATCCTTATCCTCCTCGCTTCATAACCTCTTCCTGTGTTTTATTCACAAAGATTCTTATGAGCTTTTATTTTCCCATAAATTCGACCTCATTTTACTCTTTTCAGCTATGCTTTACATCCTCTCCCCTGCGTTATCTTCATTCTCTTCTCAAAATGCTAAGCTTTGTTCCACTAGGTTTTAATAGTCGTAGTCACAGTATCCAAACTTCATTTAATTCAGTGTAGTTCAGTATAATAAAATATATTTTCATTGGGCTTTTCGAAGTCGATCACTAGCTCAGTACACTTGATCTCGTTCAATTTACAGCTCTTTTTCAATTTAGCTCTCGTTCAATTTACCTGTATTTGCCTCGGAAGTCTTATTGATTGAATGTTGCAAACAATAATGATACAATATATAGTATATCAGAGCCCAAGTTTCCGTATTGATAATGAATGGTCGTGCGGAATGCGAAAGTCCACATATCTATTGACGACTCGTCAATCAATATATTCAAAGCTATATCATTTATTTTATTATATTTGTAATTAAATGAGGGATTCGTATTTCTTATACATTTTACCACTTATAAATAATTTTGTAATTATTTTAGTGATTTAATTTTTGACTTACAACCAAGTTAAATTTAACGAATTCTAATTTAAGCTAAAGAATACTTTTTGGGAATTACTGACAGAAAATAATTCATGCTATTCCCCTCATATATACTAGATGAATTGACTATCACACTCCTCCTTTCCCAGCACCAATTACGTAGTAGATTTCAAAAGTTCTCCTGTAAATGTTCATTTCAGTCCCCTTTTATTGTTTTAATATCCGAAATCATGACACGTGAATCCGAATGGGGACCAAGGAGTTGACCATTATTATTTCTTATTAAGTCAATAATTATTTATGATATTTTGTTTATATGAAGCCTTCATTTCCAATGAACCTCAGCATTTATAGTGTTGATAGTGTTAAAAAATTTACCTAAGGAAAAGGTATGCCAATAGTTTAATTGTAGCTTCTGTATCAGACCCCTATGAGAAAGATCCTAGTTCGGTCCTTTTTTCAACATGCATACCTTACTCCTCCTTAGATGTCATGTTTTGTCTCCCTCTTTTTACAGCCTATTTTTCCATAATTTTCTTTACTCATATCTCTAATTTCAAATTTCTTATATAAAGAATCTGTATTAATATATGAAGTAATAAACTAAAAAATTCTGGCCCTTCACTTAGATTAATACTAATAATGAGTGACCAATCAAATTGCTAGGTTTCCTTTGTGAAGAGAAGTCGATAGAGCAAGGTCATTCACCGCAAAAAATACTTATAAAAAAGTTTTTCGTTCAAGAGGAGATTATAGCTCTTTACGTATTTATAGGTCACCTGTGCTTATTTTGTCCTTTGTCTCTCTTCATTTTCAACTATAATATCTTCTTTGGTAGTTTTTTCTTCTACCTTTTGTAACTCTATCTTCACAAAAAGGGAGAATATCTTGTCTACATTGGAAGCAGTAACAGCTGACGCTAGTGCATTGAACTAAGGGAACGGTCGTATTTGTCGTGGATATTCTCGGAAAAGGTGTTGTTCTCCGCAGCTGCGACTTTCATTGAACCCGTTCTTAGAATTCGTTTTGCTCCTTTCGTCATTAGCCTTGATTTTAGTTTCTCGTTTTTGTGAGTTCTAATTCTCCATCCTAATGAGTTCACTGAGAGAGAACGGGGAATAATGCTGTGTGTATTTATAGGGATACCTGAAGTTGTTTGATTTTAACTTTTATGTAACAAAACTTAAACTTTGAGGATAAAGAGCCAAAGTATAAGGAGTTTTCAGCAATAACCTTTTACCTTGAATACTTAAATAAACAATGTTAGACTACTAAATGCTTCATTAGAAGAACTTAAAGAAACGCAGTTCGTGCTAAAAGAGAGGTATTTGTTTAAACAGCTGTGAGAAAAGAAATTAAATTTAACATACACGGTGCTGGATATTTTTCCATAAATTTGTTTCGTTTTCATATGTTTATATAGGTTAATGGGTTATTTATGGTTTTTCTTTTTAGTTAAAACTAATATTGCAACGCTAGGAAGAAATTTCGCCAAGGAATCCATATAAATTATAATTTTATATAATCTAAATTTGACTATTATTAAGAAAAGGTGCATGGGAGTGTTTGTGTACAAAAATGAAATACTCTCAAATTATTATATCTATTCTAGGCAATGCTATTATTTTAATTTTGGAGATAAAAATCATTTTAGGAGTAATGTTTTTACCCTGCAAAATAGAAAATATTTAAATTATTTAATAACTTATTGTATAGATTATTATAAATTTTAACTGTGATCAATATTGAAAGCTTCCGACCATGAAAATGTTTAACTATCATCTGAAGGTAATGTTCAGCGTTGCTATATGATTTCGATAGATCTAAAGTTTATAGTAGCATCAAGCACTTTTCAATGATATCAAACATTTTAACGAAATCTTTTGTCATATTTCAATGGCTGTTCCATTACCTACATTCACAACAACTTGACATGAAAGAGTGCTTAAATTTCTTGTATTGTGACAATATATTCATTTGTACGAGCATAATAGGTTTATAACTCCCTGCATTTTTCAGCCTTTTGGAACATGTTTCTACCCGATTAAGGCGTGGGCTTGTCTAAAGATTTCTATCATTTGACTTTTCCGTCGCGCAGAGTAGTTTACCAATCACATCCATTATAGTTGATGCTATAAGGATTGCGCAGTTGCCAAGAATACTTTGGGCACATTACTCAATTCTCTCCGTCTGATATTCCTGATCCTCTTCATTTTGCACTCGTCTTTTATGCCTGCCCTCGCTTAATATTTCCTAATCCCGATTAACTCTTCATTCCTCAGATTTGGCTCCATTCCCTCAGCTCGCCCGCCCCTTAATATCTTCACCGACGCAAGAGACTCTCGCATTCCTCTCGCTCCGTTTTCACTTGTTTATATCCCATATAACGCCCACGCATCCTCCCGCCTCTCGCACCTTCACCCCCTCCCTCTCGCCGTCACCCCCTACCATTTTCTTCGCCGTTTTCGCCCGCCGCCGTCATATGCCCACACGGAAAGCACAAAACACTCTCACTCTTTCCCTCCTCCTTCCCCTCCTCCCTCCAGGTTCTCCCACGCAACTCCTCTTCTCCGTGACCCTCTTCCCGTCTCCTCCTTCTCTCCTTCGCTCCGTCCCCATACCCGCATCCCCCCACCCTCCCCCCACCTGCTATCCACACCCCCTCTCCCTCCCGCCCAACACACAGGCAGTCATCCGCGCTCCCGACCTCTCCCTCCACCCCCTGGCCCATCTCGCCACCCGCACTCTAGTTTAATTAACAGTGACGCAACGCAGGTCGTACTAATGAATATTTAATCCAGCATATTCCGCTCGGGCCATAAATTCTGTGGCTGTGAAAATGCGGCCGTTGAGTGGCGGAGGAGAGGCGTGTGTGGAGGAGGAAGAGAGAGGGATGAAGTGCGCGGAGGAGGGCAACGCGGAAGGGCTAGAGGAGTGGGCGAGTGAAAATGAGCGGGCAAAGGGTGGTGGACGCGTGCGTGTGTGCACGTGGAAGTGACGGTATCTAAGGAGTGGAGGGAGTGGAAATGTGGAGTGGCGGCGGAGTTGGAGTGGGACGGAAGGTTAGGGAGGAGGCGGCGAGGCAATTCCAGAATGGAGGTGATTTTGAAGGGTGGGTAATCCCCGGACAAGGTGGAGGTCCTTAGAGCGTTGGACGAAAATAGGGCCGCGTCGGTCGCGTGGAACGCGTTAATGTGTGACATCGTGATGGGTCAGGAAAAAGCATATCACATTTTTTACTGTTTATCCTTACAGGGGAATTGGATCACTTTGAGCGAGTCTTTAAGTCCTTGTAATTTTTAAATTGAAATCGAGAACAGCTTGAGATAAATTCATAAAATGAATAGCAGTTTCGGTCAACTCCTTGTGTTTCCGTCAGTTTCTCACGGAAAAGATCTCAATGCTCGGAGTTTATGCTCCATATTGATTCAAAGTAATTTTTTTTTAATGTCAATTCCAAGAGATTAGTATGTGGAGTATGGGAGCGGCGGCTTCTCCCGGCAGGGCACCCTAGGCATCCCAACGGGAGATTCCGGGCGAGACATATAAAAAGCTTTCCAATATCTGATTGCGCATCGTCACGTTTGACAATTAAAAAAATCTTCGCGGAATAAATTACGATTTTTCCCATTTAGTTTTTTTTCCCTCATACTTCACGTCAATATAGTCGATCATATTATGCTTGGGCTGCCTCGAATTCCATTCGGACTAAAATAGAAAACCAAATCCCAAATTCAACGTGCGATTTCCACTTTTATTTTTATTCCATTCCGTATCCAGAGATGAAAACTACTGAATTTGTAGAGAGGTGGGTTATCGAAAAAAGCCGAGAAGAATAATTTTGGTATTCGAGGGAGAGAGCTCGAGGTTGAGGCTGAGCTTGACCCACTTAGCAGGGTCCTCACTGCAGGAAAGATCTGACAAAAGAAGAAGGGAGGGAGGAGGAGGAATTTGAGGTGCAATGAAACTGCGCAATCCACGACCGGAGGGATGAAGAAGGAAGCAAGCGTGGTCGGGACGGCGATAGACTCTGAATTGTGTAAGATCGCAGGAAAATGCGTGCATAATGTAGTGTAAGGTGATTATGGAAGGAAGTCGGATGAATTTGGAGAAAGGCTTTAGACAGAATTTACTTTTCCGCCTGCTGTCTAAAGGCTCCTCTAATTTGTTTCCCCAGAGCAGGCAGGTCACACAATATTATCTCTATCAGGACGTCGTGCTCATCAGAGGGACACAGGAATGAAATGCTGCTCGGGGAAATATAATCATGGAAGGAAGTTTCCAGCATCTTCTCGTATTAATTTTTTTTTATATTTTAAATATAGTTTACATGATTGGCGTGATGATTTGCTGGCGTCAGTCGAAGTGATAGTATTTTATTTGTATCAATCTGGCAGTAGAATTTTTGAGTGAATCTTATTTTTACTATGCATATTATAGAATCAAGATTTGAATCCTTGAGTTTTTTGGGGTTCGCAGCAATCATCTTCAGCGAACATTAAACAACCTCAGCAGCCAACGGTATTAAGATGCTTATTTTAAGCATTTTACTCACACATCGATAGCTGTAGTGATTTCAGAAGTGTTCACCCCTACCGTTGTTTTTCCTTAGATGCATTTATTATAGACATTAGATCAATGGTAACAGTAGATGGTCCATGTCCTTCCACACGTCTATTGTTTTGAATTTTTTACTAAATTAATATACTGAATAAAAATCTTGATTTCTAGTCTATGCATTGGATGCTCGCAAATATTTTTGCCCATAAAAATATTAATAGGCTATTGTGAAATGAAGAAGATGCTAATTCATGTTGGACTCATTAATCCATGATGGATAAGTTGGAAGCGTGAATTCTACATTTCATTTAGAATTTGATCAAATCTTGCACAATTTATGTCTGCTCTTACAAGGAATTTTGACTCACCTCGTAGCCATCGAGTTGCCTGCACCGGACAAGCCTACATACCTGAGTCAACGTCGGAGGAGGCATTCTGCACAACCATCGTGGCCGTAGGAATTAGAGTTTGGCGGAGAGGTAGTGGAAATGTGCAAGAGGGAGGGGGATTTTGTGGAGAAATGGTTGGACGAGGAAAACCCTCGACTAAGGGTAAAGTGGGAGAAAGCGAAGGTAAAAGTGCGGAAGGGATAAGTGTAAAAGATGGGTAAATAAAGGGGTCGTTAGAATATGATGAGTTAAACAAGGGGTTTTAGGAGCAGGGTAGTGCGTTTGTAGATTCGAGGTGGGCATGTATGCGTAAATGTGAGCCCACGCGCGTGTTTATAACGAACATATAGCCACACGGCGTGAGAGGTGGAAATAAGGCGGGCGTTGTACCCTTAAATCTTCACGAATTTTAACCCATCCGGCTGAAAGGATTCCTCTCATCCCACGCCGCATTTGCTCCATATTTCTCGGCTTGAGAATGTATACACGCACGTTGCGCCCACACCTTTGGCGGAGCTCGTGAACTCTTATGGCGAGGACAGCATGCGAGGGAATCCTACCTCGCCAGTGGGGTCCTATGCTGCACTGCAGAAGAAGCAAGCGCGTTAAAACTGCTCTAGTGATGGATCACGTGTCCTTGACCCTTAGGTCTTGGCTACGCCATAAGGTTTATGGTAATCCGAGATCAATCTATGCATGGTTAACCGTTACTTTCATCTGAGATCAAATTGGAAGAGCTCTTCGAATGTAGCGTAATAGAGTTGGTGTGGTCGTGAAACGTGAGAGTAAATTTAGGACTTGGACAGCAGCTGGGTCATGGGAGCACTCTGTGACGATAATAGAAAGGAGTTACACTCGTGTTAGGATCATTTTAGCTTTGCTTGCGAGAGCTATTTGCATTTTACATGCAGTGAAATCATAATTCGTGCTTAACAAGCGAAAAGGCTGTCGAGGCAGTGGTGTTTGGAGATTTCACCCCCTTATCTAATTACTTATAATATTTGAAATATTTATTTTGAAGGCAGGTGGAAAAAATATTGCCTCTGCGGAATGCACGGAAGATATAAATAGACTCTTTCCCCTCTGAATTTTCATCAATCAGATGTCCAGGGTAGGAGAAAGAATGCCCAAAACTTCAAAGCGCTTCCGGAGCGGGAGGATGTAGAAATTGGGTAAAAGATTTAAAGGGACGAGAGAGTGGAGGTTGCGTTCTTTGAACTCATCAACATTTTTTGCTCGTCATCATTCATTTCCGCACACCACCTTTCATTCTTCTCCTCCCCGTGCTCTCAAAATTCTCCCTCATTGCCATTCTTCATGATCCTCGGTACGGTTCCTTCTTTCGGTGATTTCTTGTATCCATGCCTCCTTATTTCACATCTATTTCGCGGGAAATCATTTCCAAATATTAATGGTGGGCATCGGATGTGGGAGAGAAGGGTGTTTCACTGGCCGTCCATGGCGGCCCGTATTCACGACTGGAGCTGTCCGATCATTTTTTTGCTCAATGATTCTATCGTTTTATTTATTCCTTCGCGCTTGTTCGTCACTCTTCATTTTTTTGAGTGAACTTTTCCACTTCTTGTCCGGTGAAGTTTTTTTGAAAACATTAATGAAAATTCTAGTGTCATTATTGTAAGTTCATTTTCAAATTCTAGTGTTATGTAATTTACATGAATGAACCAGTAGATATTTATTAAAACGCAGATCTCCTACACTGAAGGAATTTTTAGTGACATGAAATCAAGCGATATCCATTAATTTTGTGTGAAAATAGATTTAGCTTTAGTTAAGTATGTTGACATCATATTACAGCCACTAATTCATCCATAGCTTAAATTTTCTGCGCCATTTGTTGGCACAAATACTATTAAATGACCTATTACTTTTATGCATTCTTGTTGCCCTTAGTAGACTTTATTTTGACAATAATTTGTGTGATTACAAGAGAAGTCTCAAATTATGGGATGGATCGGATTACGAAAAATTTCTATTTAATTAAGCACGATAATATTGAATTTACTGACGGGCTCAGCCCTCTACTTCTATTAATCTTTTTACTGTAGGTTATTTTATGAAATTAACTTAATAAGGTAATTGAAAAGGATCAAAGAGGGAAAATATCATTACGGTTTATTAGCATATGATTGAAAAACTCCAATATCAAAGCTCTTGTAATGCTGTGTAAGAGTAAGTAAACTGCTTTTTCTGTAAAATTATTTGATATTGTACAGAGTATGTAATGTATTGTAGTTTGTGATAAGATGCGCTTTTTTTCATGCATTTTCAGTTGATGGATACTTGGTTATTCACAGCAATAGTAGCAGAAAAAATTAACTTGAATGCATACGATATTAATTCACTGTTTTTTTACCATCCCTAATATACATTGTGGATAAAATGACGGATGATGGATGAAAATTATTCAAAAAAATATCGCTTAGTTCTTTAATATTTCACAGTTTCAGGGTTTGAATCAAAATTTTCTTTATTACTTGAGCAGCATGTACTAAATTCCCTGACTTTTAAAAATCTCTTTAGAAAAACGTAATTTTATTGTCATGATATCATGTTTTGTTTTTCGTTACCAATAGATGCAATTATCTCCATCTTCAGAGGAAGTGAGTAACTATCGACGTAGTCATTTCTGTTACATTAATGAATTTCGTTGACATGAATTAAAAATAACGAGCGTTAATATGCACCCATTGAAATTAATTAAAGGATTAGAAAGAAATGAATATTAGTTGTTTGTTGTGGATATTACTCTATTTAAATTCTTATTATTATAAAATGCAAACTTTTTAGCAAAAAACTTTTCATCGAAAGAGATTAATCAATTTGCGTCCTAATTCAATCAGTTCACAATGTAACATTTTAGTTACAATATGAATATTGCGACGCCCCCGACAGCCTTACTGCTTCATCGCCTTCTCTTTCCTAATTCCCTTTAGACCTTCATCCGTGGTATCTTGCCGTTTTCACATTCCATCCGCGACCTATTGTAAGGTTATTAATAGCCACATTTGGACACACATCCATTTCCTGCCATCACGTACCTTTTCTCACCTGCCACTTCGTCCCCACTCGCGACCCACTCTGGTGTACATCCCCTCATAATCAGAAACGACTGCATCGGCACCACGCGCAGCGCGCGATTCATCACGCTGCTTGGTTCTGGGACTTGGATATCCCGCTTACTTCACGGGAGTCAGCAAAGCACCCAAATACCCTCACTCCCTGCTCAGGTCGGGTTTAACATCCTGCGGGGGTGGCAAAGCCCCGGACTCTCCCCGCCCGCCCCGATCCCACCTCCCCTGGCGCCACGAATCTCCCGACACACGCTCAAATCTCCTTCCTCTTCCTCGTTCTCCTCCCCCACCGTCCGCCCAAGTTCAGGCCGCCTCCCTCCCGGCCTCTCCCTCTCCCGTCCATTGTCACTCAGCCCCTACCGACGAGGCGAGCTTCCAGGCTTCCTTTCCGCTCCCCCTCCTCCCTTGCCTTTTCCCTTGCCTTCTCCCTAGTCACCGCCGTGGGTGCAAAATCCCATGGTCTCCGCGTCCGGGCACCATCTCATGCCCCCTCCTTCACCCCACCCCGGCAGCCCCACCCACTTCGCTCCGCCACGCCCCCTCCCGCTGTTCCCTCGAGCACGCCTGAGCGTTTCATTCACGATGCACTTTAATCTCGACTCATTACAAGAGTGATAAATCCCGCGGCATCAGCGAGAATGGAGTTTTCGCGGAAGTTTGGCGCGAAAGAGCTCGAAAGAGCCAAAAAGTGTGTTTATCAACAAAATGCACTCCTGGCATCAAAATGGATGAGTATGAGCGACTGCACAAGAGCGATTTGCGAGCAATTTCTTTTTTCGGCTAATTCCTACCAAATGCGGGTGTCGGTCCAGGTGGTAGGCATATTTCAGGAATTATATGAAAAATTGAGGCTTTCAGCTTGAGGTGCACGAGTTCATTCGTCCATGGAGGCGTGCGTCGGGATTTTTTGTCTCTGATTCTAGTCGAATGTATTATATATGCAAAAATATTGCCATCCCGCAATTTCCGATCTGATCAGTCACTTCGTATTTCCTTTTAAGTGCATTCAATCATTAAAATTCCAGCTTCATTAATTAATATTTTAAATTATACTTTATTATTTTATGTTTTTGACATGCAGTCAAAATATAATGCATTTTAAACCTATACCAGAAGATATTCAGGCTTACATATTATTTATTTTTATTATATTTAAATTTATAATAAATTATCTTCAAACATGTATAATTAATGTAATAAATTTGTAATTAGCTGACTCTTAATGTGAAGCCTAATTAAAACAACATCAACAATGCAATAGTTTGTTTCACCACTGAGTTTCGAACTTTCCTGCTCTAACTGAGGAATGGAGCGTAATTATATTCTGTTTTAAAAAAGAATATACTCATTAATTCAGAAATTTAAAGCTTTTATAGAGCCTTTTCCGAGTTTTGCAAGCAGCGCGCGTGCAAAAACATTGGTGATGCCAGATTTTGTTCGAGAAAGCCTCCAGGCTTCGTTGGGCTCAGAAAGATTTTGAGGTTCCTGACGTTTCACACGCGTTTCAATGTGCGCTCTATGCGACTCAATATTTTGATAAGTCCTGTAGACGCTTGTAAGCTCTAAATGTTTCCCAAATGGTGACATCGGGGTGAATCGCTGTCAAAATACAAGCGCCTTACTCCAGCAACGACGCTACCATTGTGGAGAGCTCTTTGAGTGAGTACGCCGCCCGTCGGATGGGACGTTAAACTGCGGACCCCTTGGCGCCTTTCGTAAAGAGTAGGCTAATGCCGACGCCGGGTTTCTCTCCACCCTTAATCCTTTCCTGTCCATCCCCTATGGCGCAAATGACCTCAGTTGTCTGTCGCCTCCCCTAAAACTACTACGACGCTACCATACAAATATTCTCAATCTTTCCAAGAATTATTCCCATGAGGCTTCTTTCTATTGAGTTCAAAAATGACCATTGGTACTAATTTTTATGCTTATGTTTTTATTTTCTTTCTTTTGAAAAATCAAGATAAATGGTGGGAAAGAGGAGAGATCCAGTGTGGGCTAGAGGAAGGTGATACGTCGAAAAAGGAAACCTTGAGCCTGGGTTTAGGCCCTGATTCCAGGCCAGCAAAAGAATAAAATAATAAAAAAGTTTGTTCGTTATTGAAGAGCATGAAATTTACCGAATGATGAAAATTAAGCTTAATATAACTATTCATCAATTAATTTTATTAAGGATATCCACAGATAAAAAAATCACTTCAAAGAATAAATTGATTGGAAAGAAATGTGTTCACTGGTAAAACCTAATGGACGTGTTTCACCTACCGCAGATGTCAGCCGCACAAACGACAGCAAAACTGATTTACATTCACCCGTAGTTTAATGCACGAATACTTTGGGTATGAGTGCGTTTGAAATGAGGCTTAAAAAGTAAATTTGAATGTATAAATACTAATCACCTCTATAGTTATTTGTTAATATCCATATCTAAATTTATGTCTACAATGCCAATAATTGTTTCATAAATCCGAGGAAATTTAACAATGTTCACTTTTTCACATCAGAGTATGGGTCATGGCATGACCGCATTTCAAATAAGTACCTGGTCGATGAGTGACATGATAATTCCACGTTTGGCAATCCTAATGGTCTAGTCCTCAATTTATCTGGCACTTGGCATGTGTCGTAAATAATCCTACCTCATATCGGTTTCATTTATACCCTTTCAACTGTTTCCGTGTTACCGGATTATTGCTTTCTGTTCAAATATCACGATAAACTTGGGTGTTTAGTCGCCTATGCTCTGAGATATACCAATCAATGAGAGCATAGAAAAAGACATGGCTCTCATGTCCGCACCTCTCGATGTCCGATCAGAAAATCGCTCACCCTTGTTTCAAGCACGTAGAACGAAGTATCAGAGAAGGAAAGATAAATCTTCCACAGTGACGTTGTAAATATTTCTTCTCGACTCCGAGACGACAGATGAGCGCTTCCGCCGCAGAATGAGGTCAGGACTGACGTCGGCGGTTTTCGGCGGCTATGTTGAGGTTAGCGCGGATCTCGGGACGCACGATAGACAGCGCGAGTGAGAGATCGCGGGTGGGTGGGATGGGAGTGGGAGGATGTGAAGGCTGCGTACTCCGCGGGGGGGAGGGGTAAAAAAACACACCGGAATTGTTCCGTCACGTTCCCTTTTGAGCGAAATCTAGCAAATGGCGCGAAGGAGTAAGGGAGAAAAAGAGAAGAAAAAAAAGGATTAACCGTCGGGTGATAAATCTACTCGGCAGAAACTACTTTTCCTCCTGACCCCACTTTTACAGCCACCATCTCATTATCTCTCCTCACTCTCTCTCTCTCCTTCCTAACCTCCCTTCCTCTCCGAGTCTTCCCCTATTTCTCTTCCAACCTTTTTCTCCTTCGCAGCCATCCCTTTAGTCTCTCATTGTTTTGCCCAGCCTCCCAACCCCCCCTTCCTCTTCTCTCCTGCCGCCTTTCCGCTCGTTGCACGCTTCTTCCATATGCTTCCCCACTTCTCCATTTTTCACACTTCTCTCTCTCACACACACCCTGCTGCTGATAACAGCTTTTCTTTCTCTTTTTCTCTCCGCCACCTTATATACACGCATGCCGACCGCTATCTTTCTCGTCCACGTCTCTCGTCCTAAGATAATGATAAGAGTCGAGTAGTTTTGGGGTTCTGGCATTTTCCCCTAGGTCCGAGAGGGCTGGTTAATCGTGGTTTGCCTCGGTGACCAAAGAGGCGCATTCTTTTTCCTCGTTCACTCAACGCCTTTCTCAGCCCTTTGTTAAGAGTATTTAAGGACAAAAATCTTGACCTTTTTAAAGGGATTTTGACATTCTGCCACAAAGACTCTTATGATAAACTAAACCGTAGGACTGCATCATTAATTGTTCCAGTAAGGATCATCTAAGGCAAATAACTAATATTGAAACCAAAATGAACTGACATTCACACAGCCTCCAGGAGAATGCTACATAGACGTTAGACCCTTCTGAGGGGGAGAATTGAATTGATAGTGTCGCGTTAGGAACAATATAGAAGTAGATTACTGTTAGCCACCTCAATTAAATTCCATTAAAATTATTATGCACCTAATGATCGGTGTAGTGAGTCTTACTAGCCACGCAACTGAGTCCACTGAGGCGGGTGTCCGGCAACGGAAGTGAATTTTCTGCGATTTAATTCATAGAAGTGAAAATGTGAGGTATTCTCAGGGATGCATCAAAATTGAGAAGAATGGGAGAATACAGAGCTATAAGCTATATATAAGCTAAGAGCTGGAATATAATTAGTTACTACAAATATTTTGCTGAAAAATTTTACTCTAATCATGGTCAACCTGCGAATAACAATCTGAATAAATCAGTCTATGTGGTGAAGTGTTGGAATTCGCTGATTTATGAAGGAAAATATGGGAGGAGTTAGAGATGGTAGCCACGGGATAAGAAGTAAACTATAGTTCAGGAAAATTAATTACCGTGAACATAATAGGTTTATAAATTTGCTGAAAGGCACAAAATATCAACTCCTAGCTCAAGCTCCATTCTGAGTTAATATGCATATTAATTCCGGGAGGAGCCGAAAGATATCAAATGTGATATCTCTCAAAATCCTTATATACACTAAATTGTAAATTATGGGTAATCGTAGATTCGACCACCTAGATTTTATTCACCAAGCTTCTCTATCATAAAATTTTATTCACATAATTTATTGAATATACATTTATTTTAAAGTTATATTGGTGGTAGGTTGTGTAAATTAAATGTGGTAAAAGCCTCGCTGGTCTGTCCACAGAGTTGCATCGACGGCAGCCACTGCCATTTGAAACATGTTCAGCTCGCCTTTACCAACGATGGTGGTGACACGCGACGCAGCATTGAAATTTTGCTTGCGCCTGAACAAATCTTCTATTTAGACCAATTTTACGTTATAGGAGGCTTATGAAGAGTCTTCTATTTTTCATATTGCAGCTAGAAGATTGCTTAAATGATCAAAGTTGGAAGGCAATCTATTTCATTGAAAGGTGCACCATGAGCTCCAGTTATTGCTCATACGGAAGTAAAAGTACGCTACTGCAATGGTAAGAGATGTTTTAATGACTTTGGAAGCACTGTATAAGTTGCATGAAGATCATAAGAGCTACCTACTGTAGGGTAACAGAACTATTGTAAATTAGTCTTGTTAGTACTCATTGGGCTCCGCGAAACCCACTATATCGCAATAATTTCGCGAAAATATTAAAGAAATTCATTCTTCATCCTCGCTATTCAAATGCAGCCCCTTGTTATTTTTTCTTGTACACAAATGTGAAGAAAAATCTTCTTGAAAAGTGTTTCCTATCATCCAAAACAGGGCCAGGCGAAACGACTATTTTCAGCTTGCAATCCCTCCCGCTGACGCAATAGTGAAGTCAAATCAAAGAAAATTGTATTTACAAAGAAGTAACAAGAATGTAATTGGTATCCTGCCTTTTGATGTTGGTTTTCAAATAACATGGACTGATATGGATAATTTTCTTCGTCTCTCCGAGCACAGCACAACCTGACAGATGAAACTTCAATAATTTCTTTCTCAATTCCTCTTATTTTCTTCTCCTCTCCCTCCGTCAAATGTGCTTAACCATTTCCTTCTCTATTCTTGCTTTCTCAAAGTTCTGTACTCTATCAGTCTTCAGTATCCTATCGGCAATCAAAATGCTTTACTCCAAATACTCTATCTCCTATTCTCCCCTGGGTCTCTGTCCAAAAATCTCACTCAACCTTCATCATGCCCGTAGTACTTTTTTGTTTTTCTCTTTCATTCTTTACCGCATCCAAATTTCAAAAGCCTCAAATGTACGCCTATCGTCTCGCTTCAAAGATCATGTTTTCGTGCTGTGCGACACCATCTTTTATATCAAAGATTTAACAAGCCTTTTCCAAACATCCTTACTCATCGTCCCTGTCATAAATTCTCTTATTTTTGAATGCTTCTTGGTCTCACACAATTCATTTTCTTATATCCCGTCAACTATGGCCCACTTGATCCAAAATATTTCCAGGTTAAATTAACCTTTCCACCAATTCTAGAGTATCAAGTCCTATTTTAACGTTCGACTTAGCCTTCCTCTTTCTGGGAAACGTCACAACCTTTGTTTTGTTTACATTGATTTTCATCCTACACTTACATGTTCTAAACTGATTTTATAATGTCCTCAGGGATACCTTAAATCCCTTGTCTGGCTTACTAACTGAAGCTTGATCATTCGCAAAGCTCACTGGTTTTACGAAATACCCACAATCCGACTTTTCCTCCTGTCTCCAGTTTTTCCCATACGCGCCTTTTACCATTCCTCCCCGTATGCACTGAAAAGCAGGAGTGATGGTGGGCATTACTGTCTTACTACTCTTTGTGGCACTACCCATCCCGTCCATCTACCCACCTCATCCACTCGAGTAGTCTGAGTCAATAGAGACAGAGATTAAAAGTGCATCAATGCAAAATTAAAAAGGCTTTTTGAACTAGTTTAAATTATGGTAACAACAAAATATGACTAGTCTCCATTGAACAACTCTCATATTTCAAGAGGATTTACAAAAGATAAAGTAATAACTCAAATAACATAAAGGACATATCGTAGCTTAGTTAATAACATTCCCTGTGAAAATAGAATTAGAAATATAGAAAGGCAATGGCACGATATACTATGGTGAACAAAAAAACTCTCGGGGCAACAAAGGAAATAAAAAAGAATAAACTTGGTAAACAAGCATTAAAAGACTCTTGAAGAACGGTAGAGATAAGAAAAGAAGACGTACACAAGCATGTCAAAGGCTTAGTTGTAATTTACGCCGATAAAGCAAAAGTGAAAACCTTTAATGGCGGAAACAAAAGTGTAATGAAGAGGGTATTTTTTAGAGACATGGAAATTTGGGTTCATTTTAAAGTAAGATTAAAATGATTCAATCATGCGAGGAAAAAAGAATGATACTTATTATTAAATTACACCTTGCCCGTTCCAACACTGAGAAAGGATTCGATATGGGTAGGGATGATGGTGGTTATTAAAATCAGTGCACCGTTCCTCTGATTGGTTCACTATACATTTAAAAAAATATAAACACAGTAATTAACCCTAAGGTCGGTTTATTAAGTGTCGGTAGAGCTCTACCAATAATTAGCCCGACAACGAGTGAGGTTCAGGGTATGAGGGCCTGTTCCTTTTCCTGTGTCTATGGTTTCTGAGGAAGTTCTGGTACCCGCGAAATCGCACAGCTTGTGTGTAGCTGAGATTGTCCAAAGAGAAGAGTCTATAGGATTCACGATATATAATTATTAAAAATTCGAAGTTCAAAATTCCTCATGAGAAGTTCTGATCCTAACTTCACAGTTACACGTTGGTAAAAATTGTAAAAACAACAAAACCGTAAATCATCCCATCAATACACGTATTTCCGATATTTCTCTCAGCTTGGGGCTTTTCATTCAATTGGGGTGTCTTCTATCTTGGTGTATAGGATGTTATTACAAATACGTTTTGCATCTTATTGCAGCTGTAGCCCTCTAGCTGACTTTCCTTAAATTCGTATCTATGTATTATTATTCACAACGATTCGACATATAGGTCGAAAGTATCTGTTTAAATGGTATGTTATATTCACGGGTCTTTGATTGAATAAATCGTATTCAGTAAGGAAGGTTTTTAATAAATACCTTCGTCATTCAAACATTTGTTTGCATTTATGTCTTAACTTTCTTCGGTCCTATACGTCCTACAGGGTTCATTCGGAAAATAAGTGTACTGATTTTTTCCCGCCGCTCTAGGCGCGCCCAGCACCGCTCTGATGAGCTGCAATTGGAGGGGGGTATGTTGGCAAGCGACGCTGAAAAAGGCAGCCGGCTCTGAGCTGTGGTGTAGTGAGGAGCTCTGTTAACGCGAACCTCCACGCTCGACCCACGTCACGGAACGCGATGCCGAAGTTTTTGGAGCAGCGTTATTCCATCAAATTTGCGGTAAAGCTTGGGAAATCGCCTACCGAAACTGTTAGTATGATTAACCAGGCTTACGGGGAGTCAGCCATGTCCAGAAACATGATCTTTCGGTGGCACAAGATGTTCGTGGAGGGCAGAGAAGAGGTCGACGACGAACCACGGCCTGGACGCCCATCAACGACACTCACCGACGAAAATGTGCGAAAAGTTCGCGATGTACTGAACTCTGATCGTCGTCTTAGTGTTCGGATGATAGCAGAGCAGTGTAATGTGCCAAAAACAATAGTGCACGAGATTATTAGGGAGCAATAACAGATGCGAAAAATTTGTGCAAAGTTGGTGCCGAAAGTGCTCAGTGATGCTCAAAGACTCAATCGTTTGGAAATCGCGACACAACTTGCGGATCACTGCAAAAATGATCCACATTTTTTAGATAACGTTGTTTCGGGTGACGAGACGTGGATCTTTGAGTACGACCCGGAGTCGAAGAGACAAAGTGCGGATTGGCACACCCCATCATCACCCCGTCAAAAGAAAGCTCGCATGAGCAAATCTCGGATCAAGGCGATGCTCATTGTCTTTTTTGACAAAAGGGGAGTCGTCCACTACGAATTTGTACCTGAACGACAAACTGTAAATGCTGCATTTTACGTCCAAGTGCTCGACAGGCTTCGAAAACGAGTCGCCCGCGTCCGGCCAGCGATCAAAAACATCTGGCGGCTGCATCACGACAATGCGCCGTCTCACACCGCGCTTGTCGTGTCGGACTTCTTGGCCAAGCACGGCGTGGCAACGCTGCCGCACCCGCCCTACAGCCCGGACTTGGCACCACCGGACTGCTTTCTGTTCCCGAAGATAAAGAGGAGTTTGAAAGGAACGCGATACGGGACTTTGGACGCCGTCAAAGAGGCCGTGACGACGTGTCTTCGAGAGGTTCCCGATGATGCCTTCGCGGGAGCGTTCCAGGAATGGGAACGCCGCTGGAACAAGTGTATCGACTCACAAGGGTCCTATTTTGAGGAATATTAGCTTAAGATATGTAAAAGTGTAATAATTTTTTTTTCCTGAGCTCAGTACACTTATTTTCCGGACGAACCCTGTACTTCCTTTGTGGTAGGATGAGTATTTTGCTGAACTTGAATTTCCACGTTTTAACAGCCGTTTCTCGTTGAGAAATTTCCCTAGCTATCCATTTTTCATCTCCAAAAGTCTTATCCAATTATTTTTCGCAAAAATTTAATTTAATTCTGTTTTTCTTTCCTCATTTTCTCCATCATCTATTGACTGAACGGGAAGCATGTTAATATCTGTGACAGTTACTTTCTGCGAATCACAAACATGTCTTCGTAGGATGCTCGCATGGGTAATCAATGGCTTGCTTTAACCCAAAAGGCAAATTGTTTGGCTTAATTAGTTTCATTTTCCTATTGTTTAAACGGCTGAATTCATATTTAATACGGTCCCTATTCCGTATGCTTAGATTTCACGTGAATGTTTTTGTACAATTATTTGAGATTCGTACTAAAACACTAGAATGACTCACTGTATTACTAAGAAATAATAGATTATGTGTTGTGTTAAACGAACCCCAACGGTGGAGTACGTTTTATTTTTGTTGGCTCAATCATTCTGTTATCAAAATAGCATCCATTGCATTAAGGGATTAATTTTTTAACTGAACAATTGCACCTTTAAATATATCTTTTTAGCATTACGCGTGTATGATATTTCTTCTTTCTATGAACCAGAAGGAACTAAAAATGGTGAATATCGTTTAGTCAATAGTAATTTTAGGGGAAGCGACCGACAATGAAGGTCATTTGCGCGTCGTTCAGCGGATAATTAAAGTACTTCGTAGGCAGAATTCGAGCATTTATTTCTTTAATTAGCTCTACAAAATGTCCTATACATTCAATTGACATCCAACTGTAGGGCCAAAGGGTTTAAAGGTGGTTATCAGATGTATAATGCACAGAGAGGAGGCAAAAATATGATTTTAAGATTTCTATCCGATTCATGAGTTCAATCCCCCCTGGCCACCTACCATTCTAAGAAAAACGGCACTCCGTCATGCCGGGAAAGGAAAAGAAGCAGAAATTTATGCCGTATGCCCCCTCACCTCTCGGGCACTCTGCTTTTTTACTTCCATCTGCCTGCGCCACATTTCATTCACCCTCTTCCTTTCTCTTGACTCCTCCTTTCTCTTGCCACCTTATCCCCGATTTTCCTTTCACCTCCCCATTTACTCACTCTCTCCCTGGCAGCTACTTCTCTCCATTCCCCTTCTCACCCGGTCCTCACACACTCAGCGGTGGTGGCCATCTTCGCACTCCTCGAAGTTAACGAGTTTCGTCTCCCTCCCTCCCTCTCTCTCTCGCTCTCAGACCTCTAGCAAGAGGTTTTTCCCTCCACCAATGGGCCCTGGGAACTCATCATCATGGCTGCCATCACATCGTTTATTAATTCTCCCGAAAGCCACCACCAAGAATTTCAAAAACACAAATTTGACGGAGCCAATCCGATTGTCGTCAACTCATAACCAGATTCTTACCAACTCACATTCCTTCATTCATAAATTTATCTCCCATTCCTCTCATTTTTTGCGCAGTGCTCATATAGATTTCTTTGCTGTGCAAGCTGTGGCATTACTCGTTCGGAAACTGAATAATGGAATTCTGCTGTGTGTGAGTGAATGATGTAATAAACATTTATTATTTCAATGGGTTGTTAATGTAATCTCATTTTTCACCGTAGTAAGAGTTAACTTCGGTGTATATGAGATGTGTCATTGGCTTAGTAATACTGTCCCTGGAAAACAGGGGAATTGGAGGAAAGCTATACAAATATAAAAATGGCCGTAAACAAGCAAAACACATCTATGCTTATTGAAATTAATACGATATCTTTCATTACTGTCAAATAATTACCAACAAGATTTGTATGTATTGAATCAAGGGTTACATATCAATTCTCTTTTAATGTGGACATGATGATGATTAGTATCAAATTCGATTATGGATTATTAAATTACTATTTTAAACATTGTCATCCAATAATTTATTTCTACGCATAATAACTACGCAGTTTTTTTGCTGGGATTTCATTAACTACATGAAATATGACTTTAGCCTTTAATTAGTGATTCTTCATGGCATGACGTAGATATTTTTTGACTAAAACTTCCTAGCTATCTTGCCATTTCCAGCCAGGCCCTTGGCTCTCTTCGCTTTGTCACTTTCATTCCTCCAACAACAGTCGACCTCCGTGTTGTGTTCTCACTAATGCATCATTTTTCGACACTTTAACGATAACTTTTTTTTCGTCAAAATATGAGAGACAAGCTTAACAAAAAATACCACGTTCACAATTTCGTTGGGTCAGACAAGACAAGCTGTTTAAGTTAGTTACATTATGAATTCCTCTATAACACTTTTTCCATCGACATAAAACTTTATTAAATTTCCGCATGGAAAAATAGGTAAGAATACCTAATTAATAAAAGAAGCGTCGTCCTTAAGTAGAATAGAATCTTCAAAAACTCTGAAGGAATGAAATAATGTCTTTAATTCCGAATAATTCCTATAATGGCTTTGAAGACTGCCATTTACTTTAGATGTAGCCAAATGACAGGATATGACGGCATCATGGCTAAAAAACCTAATTGGCAATCGTGGATATTTTCTCAAAAACGTTATAAACAACAATATTATCAAACCCAATGACAGTTTACAATTTAATATTTGGACACAATGTTTTATTGGTATTTAGACTGCAGGAAATCATTATCTTTCCATTGAAGTAGTACCGACGACATTGTCAAAACAATTCTCGATTACGTAACGTAACTCAAACCGTGCATTATATAACAATACGCAATATAATTCAAAATATTGATATTATGTGGAAAAATAATTTTCTCTGTGTGTCAAAAAAGCACCACAATCATTAAAGGTCATGGACACCGTAAACAATCCACATTGGAAACTTTCAAAACAATATTAATTCTAATTTTGAATGACTTCGCATTAGCCAGCTATCCATTATAGAGAGCGCAAGGAATGCATTCACTTATATGAATCACAGTTTCATTGTTCGCGATTCATTAAAAAGTCAATGGAATTCCATATGTGGCAGGTTATTATAAACTTCCAACATGGGAAATATTGGGGAATAAATAGAATAAAATTTGATTGCAAGCATTTTTTATCCGCAGATCAAATGTGTTCCTTCTTCCTGTAGCGAAAAATATCAAAGCATAGACATTTAAATGAATGAAAATTAATACATTTATGAATGCGTTAAACGGAATTGATGAATTTTCTTGAGATAATGTTTTTCTGTCTCGAAGATATTCTCCGTGATTTAGCAAATATTTAAACTGAAAAATCTGTGATACAATTGGGAAGTTTATTCCTTCGATAAACATTTTCATTTTTACAGCGTTCTCTCATCATCTCAGTCCGCCTTTTTCCTCTAAAGTCCCCTACCCCACTCCAGAATCCAATCCGTTCCCTCGTCTCATGTAATCCATTCCTCCTATCGAAATTTTTCGCCTCCAGGACATTGTGCGTTATTTATCTCCGGCTCCTCCCTCCTCTCAGCACGTTTGCGTTATTACTTCTGCCCTCCGCATGTTCCACTATGTCTTCCCGTGGCACCTGCGTTCCCTGCAATCTCCCCACTCCTCCACGCAGATCTCCCGCCCCTCTCTCCTCCTCCATCCCCCGTCGCAGCTTCGTATAACGTTCCTACCTCCTCCATTGCAGGAGAGAACCATAAAGGCGGCGGTGCTTTCCCTTCCCCCGTTCTACTCACCGTCCCTCCCCGCCTCCCCCTCTTGTGACCCATCTCCTCCCTCTCCCATATTTATATCCATCGCCACACTCCATACTTCCCCCGCCTCCTCGGGATCCCACCCCAGCTTCGTCTCCTTCTTCCCCCTTCCACCCTCTCCGCCTCAGCTCAGCTCCGGGCACTCGAGCTGCCTCCATACATGCACATACACACGCCTTCTTCGTACGTACACACGCTCACATCACTTTTTTTTCTATATCCGTGAGCATAAATGCTGACTGAAATTTCTTCTCTCTCGGGCGTCTGGGCAACTTAGACAACCTTCCGCACGTAAATGCCGATGACGGTTGCATATGCACCAGGATGCTAACGCCCATAAGAACTGCGGAAGCGCTCGACTCCGTGGTCGTTCCGGTGCATTTTTACCTACGCATCCTTCTCGCTCCCATGCGGCTTATGCGAAGTCTCGTCTCCCAGTCGCAGTAAGGGATCTAACTTAGCCCGTAACAGCCTTCCTGTCACGTGCATTGAGTTTTCCTTTTTGGGTTCCGTTCGCTGATGCCGCTCTGAATTTATTCTTCCTCGGTTGGTTTTTGTTACCCCATCGAAATCCTATGCTGGATGCGCGAGTTTGACTGGGCCAAACGCTGAATACATAATAGAAAGGTTTCCGGCGTTTTTCCATCATTTTATCGATATTTATTGCGAATATTCATGATTTGCATAGAGAAACTCGTGAAGTTATGTGCACTCTCGCTCAAACGAAGTTTATGGCACTGGCTAGTTTTCCAATCCAAGTTTTCAAACATATTTTCTTAACTTAATGTACCCGCTTCTATACCGTTGACAGGCGTCTGAAAACCTATGGTACTTTTACTGAATATTTAACAGGAAAGTATTAAGTCATAGTGAAGTATTAAGTTCAACTTTTATCGGGAGCTGTCAAATATGAATTTACGAATGAAAATAAAAAGTATATCGTTTAATTATTCGTTTTATAACTTCCAAACAAAAGGACTTAGTTAAAAAACAAAAACGAGTTTTGTAGAATCCAAGTATTATTCATAATATTTGCTAATAAAATGAATTAGTCTCTTTATTCTGGTTGAAGTGTTTGTTTAAAAATCAATAACAAGGATACTCTTCAACTAATTATGGTAACCACCACCCTTAGGGTATGCTTCTGGTTGGGGAAGGTGGAAAGTGAATGATAGAAAGGGTGGAATGGGCTTTAGAAGAAAGTTGTGGCTGTGTTTTTGTTCATTAGTATAATGCTATTCCAAGTAAAATGAGTAATTATTATGCAATGTCTTCTTGCCATCAAGCAGACGGGGTTATCGAATTATGAAAAGAGGCAAATGATAATCGAGGAGAGCTTCTGGGATGTTCGCTCTTTTGTTATTTTGTTTTGATTGGTCATTATTTTTTACTTGTTTCCGTTACAAAATAAATTTCTCGGAAGAAAAGTTTTTAAATTTTTTTCACAATCCCTAGTAAGCCAACCTCTTTGTTCAGTTTTAGCTCTTTGTCCTGGATTTTAAAACATTATTTGTATACCCTCTCATATTCTCATTTCAAAATTTAATTAACAAGCTTTTATGCGTATCGAGTCAATTTGTTATACCTATTTCTTTATAACGTTCCTATTGTGTTCTTGAAAAAGTCCGTAGTATTTTATACTCACCATAATTAAGTGAACTAATCTACTTGAGCATATTTAGAAATATTATCTTTACTTCTAGTCACTTCATTTTTTTAACGTCCTTAGACACGGTACTTTTCTCCCAAATTTTTAAGGTCGTCAACTTTATTCAACGAAACAAGAGACATAAGATTTAAATTTTAAAAATTACATCAATCCTATTATCCATTTTTACCTTTCGCAGTCATGAAGCCTCATTATATTCACCACATCATTCTATTTGATTACTGGATGTCTCATAAATTATCGTGTAATTTTAATGACTCCCGTTTGAACATAATTTCTTATGTGCTGAAATAATTTATTTTAATAATAATTACTGAATCGAGTACGGGTGGGGTGATGTCCGTTTTCACTACTCAACAGAGGGTATTTGTGTATCTATAAAATTATAGTTTTTTGCTAACTTCTTTAAGCAACCCAAAATAGATCTGTATTGAAAGGTCGCTTACACTACATTTAATAGTCTTATCTCAACTAATAATCTTGATAGCAAGTAATAGTCTAATTACGAGCAATAATAGTAATTTAATAGTCTTATTATCGTATATCAGCCGTTGTGCTCTGCTTTTTCTAGTCAGCCGGTGTATATCTAAGTTGTTTTCTGCCGATAACCTTTAAGGTACTCACACTTAAGCGTTAATTCTCTATTTTTGACAAAAATACCCCGAAAATCTTGCAGCTATTTCAAAAAGAAGATTGAATGTATAATTTAGATGCCGATTTGTAAGATATCACAAGTTTTTTATTGTTGATTTATCTAACTTAACGATGAATTTTAATTGCAGCTTAAATGAAAATTTTATTTTGGTATTTATCGTATTTGCCTGAATATTACATTAATTTATATTATATTTTCATTATTAACATATAATATTCTCTATTGATCATAGATCTATAGATCATATATCTAATTCTAAAACTGAAAAGTGTGATATTAATTATCAGGCTGCAAACGGAGAAGCTATGAAAGCAATTTTATATGATTGGCAAAAATCTGATATGGTGAAAGAAAAATAAATCTTTTTTGACTATCCCATATGCATTTTTTATCCATATGTAGATAAATATTTTATTTGTTTTGTATGAGCCTGAACGTACAACTCAATCTTTTTAGAATCTATGAATGATCACTAATGTTTTATTGTCTTTTATTTTACCATATGTGGGTCCATTTTATAGCCAACCACATCTAATCAAATAACGGCCTGTTTGGCCGTAGTCACGCAGTTGCTAGGCTCATTCCAACTATTTTACCTTATTGAATGAGGTGGTTTCCTGATGCGTTCCTCAATGGTGTTTTTAGAGTGTCAACCGTCGCTGTTAAAGCCCCGATGGAGTCGGACAATATTCGCAACCACCTTACAAAGGAACACACTCTGCGAGGTCTACCTTTCGTCTAGCTCCTACCCTTTGACCTATTTGTCATAGATTACCCTACCAGGAGTAATTATCATTGCTTTCGCAAGCACAGAGCTCAAGGGAGGTAGGGAGACCATTCACTGCGTCAAGAATTATAATCCATAGGAATGAAAATGTTTATATAAATGAATAAATAATTAAATGAATGCATATATATATAATTTTATATATATATATATATAATTATATATATATATATATATATATATATATATATATATATATATATATATAATTATATATATATATATATATATATATATATATATATATATATATATATAATTATATATATATATATATATATATATGTAAAGTAGCAGTTTATATTTTAACTATAGATAAATAGCTTATCTTAAATGTAAATAAAAATTAAACGATTTGATGAAGTCACGTTAGTAAACATTTTTTGTAACCGTAGTCTCCCATGAGTTCAGCACTAATTGAATATTGAAACTAATTAGCATTAAATCGTGTTTCGGTAAATATTGGTTTATTTTGATTACTGATTGTAAGAGAATCTTTAATTTCAAAAATGTGTTTTAATGACTACTATCGTGAATGCTCTTGTAGGTATGAAAATGACCTCCAGGCCTTAAAAAAAATGTGTCTTATTAGTAGAAAATATGCGAGCACCCAATTATTTTCCTTGTTCTAAACAATCCGTCACATACACATTGCACTCAGGTGTGGTGGCACGAAATTTTGCAAAAAATGAATGGTGGAAACCACGGCATCACAGAACTTCATGGCTTGCTTTTGATGTGATGTAAATTCCGACAAAACATACGGGATTCAGGTTGCATTTTATACTCCTCCCCTGCCATTTTGTTTGCCCTTTTTTCCGAAACTCACTTGCGGTCTCCCATTAATTGGGATCCTTAGTCCAGATCCCTCCTCACGTCCTTTCTCTTTTCCTCCCGTGCATCTTTCGTTTTCCTTTGTCTTCTGCATCCTTCTCCAGTTCCCCTCTTTCATCACTCTGCCATCCTCCCTCCTGTGTATCTCCCTCATCTCTTCCATTCAATGACCTACAGCTCTTCCCCATGCTCCCTCTTTCTCTCACACGTTTGGCTGCCAATGGGGGCGCGATTGCCCCACACCCGAGCGACACCCCTTCCAGATTCTCCCCCCTTTCCCCACCCCCATCCCCGCACCTCTCACCCCTTCCCTCCCGGGCCCTCAGAGTGGCTCCTCATTATGCTCCACTCTCGCATTGTTTGCGTCCTGAGCCTTTTGTCCCCCCTCCCGTCCCCTTTGCTTTCCCTCCACCGCTTCGCCACCCCATTTCCGCCTCACCATTCCCCCGTCCTCACTTTTCTCCCACGCTTACTTTTGGCTGTACTCCCGTGTTTTCTTCCTTTCTTCCCAATCTTTTTAAGGATCCACCAACTCCCCCTTCATTCCCTCTCCCATTCTCTCCCCTCTCTCCTGCAAGCGAGTACTCTTTCCCCATCACGCACTCCTCTCAGAAAGCAACACTGTACTTATGAGGACACTTTGAACCCATTCCGAGCACTTGTATAGTTTTTACTCGTATGCATACCCTACGCTTCGAATCAATATCACTGCTTTGAATTCAGATACTTCCCCTTTCCTGCAGATCAAGGTGAATAGTATCCAATAACGAGAGGGTAGACTTGATGGGTGCTTTTTAATTCCAAAACTTTTTCCTAATCTAGATGCAAAATATCCTAACTCAATAATAATTAATTTAGGTAAATTCTTCAGTCATCCTTACTAAAGTCTTGAGATTTTATTTGATAAACATTATTTTACCTCTCATTTGCGTGTATTCGGCCAAGGACTGAATTAATATTTTTAATTTGTACTTCACTAGTAGAAGTCACATTTTTCCTCCACTTCATTGAAGTACTTTTGTATAACTGGTTCCGGGAAAATAATAATGGAAGAAATGAGTTGTCCCAGAAACCGTCTCGAAGAATCAAAACGATATTTTTTTGTCAAAGAAATATTCTATCCTTATTCATCTTATGTAATCAGCCGGAAGATTCATTTGTATATGTTGGGGTGGATATCAACCCGAAACCAATTGTAAGATATTTAAATTTAAACATATATAGAAAGGTACTATATAATATAACCACTATAGAAGGGTCAGTTCCTTCTACTGTGCCACAATTTAGTTTACTAAAAAATAGATTAACTAGCCAAGTTATCTTACCCAATTTTTTTATCGGGAATGCAGAAATATCACTCAGTACGATTAGCGGTCTGTCTAAAATAACATCTTCTATCGTATGTTTTTGTTGAATCAATGCAATCCGCTTAATTCTCAACATATCCAAAAATATGCAATCATATGGCAAACGGGTTGGGGTAATAAAAAGAGAAGCAAATCAGACATGCGCTTTGTTATTTAATCACAAATGGCCTCAATCTTTGCCTTCATACCTTTCCTACCCTTGAAGTTTTTCGCCCCCTCCTTTTCTGCTCTCCTATTTCCTCCCCACAATTGGAATTCTAGGCTATGATCCCCCGCTTCGTTTTGTTTCCACGGAACCGGTTTTCCTAATTTAACATCGGAGGGGAGCAATTATTGCCGTCTCATGCACCTATTTCTCACCCCTTCTTACCAACTCGCACCTAGTCTGCTCACCTTACGGACCTCTCCTCTTCACCGACCCACGGAAAGCCGTACCCTTGGGACTCTTCTTCCTCCTCCCGCAGTTCCCACCTACATCGCTTTTCCTCTTTCTCTCCCATCTTTTATATCCAAACCCCACCATACATATACCATCGCGAACCTCTTTCTTATCGATTCCACCGCATCGTTTTCCTCTTCTCGTCTACCTTTCCTCTTATCTTCCTCCGTTTACCCTAATCTTCCTTATTGCCGGATCGTTCCTTCCTCAGTTCCCCACGCTCCAGCACGTCCAGTATCCTTCTCGTCGGCCTTTCCCTCAACCCCCAGTTTTCTCCCTTTCTCTTTTTCCCACCTCCAGCTCTTTCCCTTCATCTTTCCTTATTCAGCTCGCATCTCCAATTCTCTCTCACTGTCGACCCATTTCTCTCCACTCGCCCCTCTACTTTCCTCTCTCACACTACCCTCTGATTCCAGAGGGTTGTTCCTTCCTCATGTACGCATCTAAAAGGTATCGGGTAAATTCCTTTTTTAACCCCACCCAGAGATCCAGATTCAATTTTGGGGTAGGATGCCTACCTCTTCTGTTGAACCTTCTACTCCTCCCTCCCCACTGCCACACCTCTCTCTGGCACATTCGGGGCGTGGTAATACCAAAGGAGGCGAAATCACATTTCTCTACATATTTACTGATTATTTGTCCTCCTGTGAACTGGTTGTTTCGTGAATTTTGAATGGAATAATAATGAATTTGACAAGGTGTACCTTATTTCCCTTGGGGTTGTCCCCGATAAAGACATCAGCCCCACGACATCAGTCACACCAATAAAGAAGAGAAAATTGGTTTAAAACGAGAAAGGTATAATCCAGTTACATTTCCCCTTGACGATAATTGCATTCTATTTGAAAATTCTAATTTCATCCATACTCTTCCCGAATATTAGTATGATCATTCGGTAAAATGCTCAAAAGGAGATAGATAATTGTGATATTCGTGAATATCTAATGTGCAGTTTTATTGCTGCCAATATTATTTAATCGAAATTCTTTGAAAGCAATCAAAACATAATTAATGTGATAGGATCCACTGGAAAAATCTGATTAAAATCAATGCCACAGGCATTAATATTTGGAGGGAGCAACTCGAATTTTTCTTTGATAATATAAAAACTTAGCGTTATGGTCACGAAAAATGAAGTCGGGAGAGCATTTTTCATCGGGAAGTCGGGAGAGAATTTTGAATTTACGAATAGACTTGTCTCCTCATTATTCATATTCATTCTAAAATCAGTCCTTCAACCTGCATTCACTGGTAATGTAAATCTTTGCTTGGATTTTTAACCATATTTTTTCTTATAAAAAAGTTAAACATAAACATTGGTCTGCGTTAGAGATTTTAAATGGCGCGATAAAAATCACAATTCGTAAACAGTATAGCGTTTTCGCCATGCGTCACCAGTGATAAAATTTTAAATTCGTCAACCCTTCCACAATTTGGCCATATAATAATTAGCTTTTGGAAAACCGATACACACCGCCCCATAGTTTAAACGAATTAAGATATACGTTATCGATAAATATTTGGTTTTAAGGTCGCAATAATAATTAATTGCCGGATAACATTATATTTCCGCTTGTGTTCATAACCATGAGGTGAGTTAATGAAAAAATTCGGATGGCCAACTTTCTTCAGATCGGTTAAGTCGGACTTTCTCGCCGGACTTTATGAAAGAAGTCCGTTTTCCCCCGACAGAGTGATTGTGTTTATAAGCGAAGGATATATCTCCTTTAAATGACCACATCCATCCTTATTTCTCCACCACCTCCCCTTCCCCTCTTCTCACCCCCTAATCTTTTCCTCCACCTCAAACACCCCGCCCTGCTTCTCCTTCAACCCGCTAGGCGACGCCACTTCGATGCCACTGATTGCCTAGCATTTGGGACTTCTGGGTCCTTAGAAGTGTCCCCTTATTCACTTCCCTTTTTACATTCCGTTTCCACACCTCCTCCTCGTGCTCTCTTTCTCTATCTCTCGCTGTCCTCTTCCTCCTTCTCTCCCCCTTGCTACTCTTCTTTCCTTCATCGCGTCCGTCCCGGCGAGCGATCCCAGAGGAGACACAGGGAAACCGACCAAAGAGACACAAGGCATCACGCTCCAAACGCCGCAATATACCCACCCACCATGTTTTTTTCATGCTTCGAACCTCTGAATCTATCCTCGCGACTAGATTCCCCACACGGCCATTTCGTTGAGTCTTCCTTTACCATTGTTCTCCTTTTATTTCATATTATATTACTGCATTAGTTATTCTGCATCGTACTGTTCACAATAATATTTTCTCTGAAACATTGAGTTTAAGATAGTGTTTAATCTTGAACATTTTCCAAGAATTTTTTGAAAATTTGAAAAAAAATCATTTTCTCCATGATGGACATGTTCTATTTTATTATTTTCATTTAGTTTTAGGGGGTATTACTTTAAATGTTATGAGAAACATTCTGGGAAGCCTGGTGACTTTATTTTTAAAACGGGCTCAATTTTCATGTCAACTCCTCAAATAATTCTATTGAATTCATGTGCTATCAGTAAATTTGCAAGTCCCATTCGCAACACATGCGTGAAAATGGATGGAAACACATTAATAAAGTTTATACTTCCATTACTTGAGTTATGAAATCACTTGCCTAAGTTTCTTTGTAAAACACAGCATGTGACACTGGATTATCTCAATTTTTATATTTTTCACGGCAATTATTCCTCATTACAAATGGCGATTCTAAGATAAAGGGTTATCGTATACTTATGGTGTTTTCTGGCGTTGACATTTTATTTCAACTGCTATTTTTTAAATTCCCGTTGGATTTATGTATTAATAACTGTACCTTATTAATGGTAATATTGATATGAAACCAATAAATACTGTGAAAAATACGTATAAACATTTTTCTGTAGGGTTTTCAAGGGTACACAAATTTCAAGGTAAATTTTCATTACCATTGTGATTCGTTAAACTCGAAGAATATAAAATATTTCATTACTCTGAGGATTAGAGCATTCTATTTTTGGATTAGGCACTAAGTGAATGCTGTAGCTCTGTCTCATTGGAGTAGAGGATATTAAGATGGATCGGTATGCTTATACGTATTCTTAGTTATCAAACCTGGATAAATCAATGCTGCCAATTGAAGAACTAGGTATCGCGGAAGAACGTTAAACTAATAAATGATAATTCTTATTATTTAAATGCATCAAGAAAATTTAAACTCATTTTTTCATACATTGAACCCTTCAAATTTTAAACAGAATTACTAAAGTCAAATAGTTAGTCTTCATACCAACCACATTGAAATCCAAATGTGTTATTAATTTACTTTTGGACTGAGTGGTGTACTCACCTATTTTCTTTATTTCATTCTTTGCGAACTCTTTGCATGCTCTTCTGTAATAGCACATTTTTCGCTACATATTATTCTTTAATACTTTCTTTTAATATTACTCATATTTTAATTGCGCCCAATTTATCAACATGAACATGTTATTATCTTTCTTTATTTTGGTATACTGTAGAGGGAAAGTTAGGAACAAATGATGGTTTTATTGATGCACATTTTTTTCATCAACTATGCGAATTTATAATTAACTCCAAGCCCTTTTTTGGAGCTCTATGATTGTCGTCAGCTCGGCGTCGTATTTGTAGAAATACGAATTTTGATATTCATCAGTTTTCCCTAATAAAATTGTTCACGTGTTTGTAAAAAGTTGCTCAAACCTCTCTTTGTCATAGAATAAATTTTGCATACCGGGGATTTTTATATGCAGTGTTGTGGCCAGAATGCTATTTTAAAGTTCTATTCGGCAATATTCTATTATTTTGTTAGAAAAATAATAAGTCATATAGCTAGCTAGATATTTGAAGTAAGATTGCGTTCACATTTGATTATAATTGGACCAAGGTATTTTGAAATATTTTCAAAACCATGGATTGCGAATATTGCTTAATGGCAGTGTGTGTTACATTTTCACCTAATATTATTAATTTAGTATATATTTACGATGTTAGTTAATTATAATATCTGATTTCATTTGTATTTAATGAAATATTATTAGTAATTTTATTAATATAAATTTTAATATGATTAACTAGCGATTGGTTGCCAAAGATAAAGTTATTGCCAATTATAGATTAGTTTTTTGTCGAATAAATTTATGAATCTCGCTTGATGTATATTTGTAAAATATGCTTTTTCTAACTTTGGAGGTATTCAAAACAGTTTTTCTCACATTGTAATTCTTCTGATAAATAAAGAATTATATAATTAGAATTTCCCATTAAGCACCATTTCATAGGACTCATGAGCGTGTTCACTGGGTAAAATATCTCTTTTAGTCCAGCAAATAACATTTGTTAGGTTACGATTGGTTTAGACGTATTTTTAAATAAACACCTTTGTTCACTCAGAAGTTAATAGTTCTTAATAGCTATAGGATTCTCAAATGCATGATCGGAGTATTTTTTACGAATTTCAAATGAACATTTAATGCTTACATCAACCTGGGCTATTTGAATCGGTGAATACATTTTTGTATTCTTAACGAAATTTGGAATCGTAAATTGAAATAAATGTTGTAATTTTAAGAATTAATTCTAATACATAAGTAGGTAAGTGATGTATATTGAGCAGAAATTATGGATAATGGATTCAGCTTTCAGCAAATGGTATTTTCACGACATTTTTCTCATTATTCTTAAAAATATAATAAACTCTAATTGAACTCGTAAATTTCTAATAGGTATATTTAAATATAAGACACTGGTAAATGTGCTTAGGTTATCATTAACTCCATACCTTGTTCATTAACAGAAAGTTATATTCCACCCTTTTTGGTACCAATGTGTCACTCGATAAATAAAGTCACCTGTAATTTTAGTCTTAAAATTTTATCCTTTTTTTTCTAGGATCCTACGTGGTTCTGTGGCGAAGAGGCAGTGCAGTCCTCACTGCTTCGACCTTAATGGTTACTCGCGATCCAAGATTCCGTCTCGTCGATGGATTTAACTTAGAGGTGCATAAGGTTGTACCTCAGGATGCCGGGGACTACGTGTGCCAAATTTCGGCATCAGATACACCGGATCAAGTTCACACCGTGGAAATTCTTGGTAAGTTTCCATACATACTCCAAAAATAGTTAATTTTATGGGTGATTTAATTTGTTTTTCCCCTATTAACAAGTTTCCCAGGTATTCATGCTTGATTAAAAAATCAAGATATCGGACGGCAATATTTATGTATATATTAACACAAATAATCTTTTTGCCGCAATAAGAAAATGCTTATCTATTTCAACTATCTTTCATCCACACAAGTAATAATGCATTACATGTGACAACCCTTAATTTCCTTCGGTGAACATTCTCTCTTGTCCTTACCGTATTGTATGGGTGTAGTAGTAAAGTGGATAGAGCTCTGGCCTGGAATACTGACCGGTGTGTCTGGGTTGGATTCCGCGTAACGCCTTAATTTACCCAAAACTTCATTTGAACTGAGTGATTTACGGGAACCAGGTCTTCCTGGGAAACCTCACACGGCACAGGGAGCCAGGAGTCATCCTAATGGGTGAATTTTACCCGCCGTTGGGCATAGTTTTAGGTGAGCTCCCTATCCTCACCCGTCATTCGTGGGTTTAATTATTGAGTGCCCCTTTTTGTTTGATTTTAATATCGGATATATTTCGTGCGAAAGGGTGATTATACCTTTCTGAAGCAATTTTTATTCACACTTGTTAGTTTTTACTTAGCGAAAATTCTCTCTTTCTATTTGTGACAAATGCTTCAATTAATTACTCCCTTTTGAATTTTAGATACCGTTCTTTTGTAAATTAAGAGCGACTATATCAATTTAAATATTAATTTAATATGATTTAGTGATAGCAATAACTTATTTAATAAAAATTAAATAAGGGAATCAAAATTTTTCCTGGAATAAATTTAAATAATTATTCTGTGTTTTTAAATGGCTGCCCTGATACAAACCTTTACGCTGCTTTACATTACAGATTTCTTGGCATAACACATTTTATTTAATATAAATTCATTGAACTTCCTCCATTGGTATGAATTAAAATGTGATGTGTATTAGCGATTAATATAAATACATACTATTTGCAATTTGGACTAATTTAATTTATTAATCCATGGAAATTGGCGGAATTTCCCTGTCATCTCTTTTACTATCACATTGTAAGAAGGTATTAAAGCCTGCGAATAGCATAAGAAGCTCATGCCCATCATGCCTGAAAATATACCGAGTAACTCGGAATTTATTTGCACCAGATATTACCGAACTGTGTATATAACTTTCTACGTTTATCCTTCATGCATGACGTCCGTTCGTATTGCACAACTGCCGTCAAAAGTTGTTCACCTACTGTATTTGCATTTTTTTATTTTACCGCTCACGAATCACATTTATGCTCATTTAACATTTTAATCAGTGCAAAAACTAAATCCACCCTTCATGAAAAACAAAGTTGAGTGAGCAACATTTCTTGCCCAAAACTGTTGCTCGTCTGCGTATTTCCTGAGAAAAATATCGTCAGTTAGCTTATAGAAATCCATTTGATATACTTAAGCATATCGTACCTGAATTTTTCTCATGCCAGTTGAACACTCACACCGTAGCTTGTAGATTGAAATGAAAGTCAGAGTTAAGGTTACTGAATGCATAGGTATCAAGGCGTGGATATACTTTCACTCGACCTAAATGTAAATATTTGATAATTGACTACAATGCAGCACCCAAGAGGGAAAGGACGAGACAGTTGAAAGGAGTGATTTTGGAATGGGGTATTTTTGGTTTGGTAATTGATCATGACATTAAATATTGAGCTGGCATATCATCCTAGCTTTTCCAAAAACACCGCGTTTGGCATTCATGACGGAATTCTGCCCATGACTGACATTTTGTTCATTATTAAAGAATTCCGCCAAAACTTTTTTTTAATATCCTATAAGCACCACTGAATTCTTTACTGAGCTGTAATATATTTGCAGTAAACCGTCGTAATTCTCTACAAACGTTTCGAATTGAAGAGTTAAAAAAATAAAATAATAAATTGATTAAAGTTCCCATTCCCTTGGCCGTTGTCTGAATAAACCCTTTCCTGTGTCGGACATGACTTGACCGTTCGCATGAGTAGGCGAAAAAAATAATCAGTGCGCATGGCAACGCCGAATTTTTCAGCCATCTTGCGCTTTCCATTGAAACGTCATGGCTGAAAAAAAATAACATTTGCCTTTGCGGTTACTCTTCATTAGTGAAGAGAAAGCATGGACAGCTAGGGTATGTAAACGGGAGAAATAGAGGAAACTCTCGGCTCCGGGAATAACAGCGAGGGGTTGGTCGCCGCCCGGGGGACGCGAATGCGGAGGACGTCGACGAGGGAGCCGGAGTGTCCCTGGGAAAAGCGCGGCGTCTGACTTCACCCACCCGGGCGGGCTCTGTCCATTCCCTCGGGCGCAGCGGCCTGGCCCTGTAACCCCCTTTCCCTGGCCTCAGCACTCCTCCTCCCCATCCCTGTCCTCATCCCCTCGCGTCGCTTCCCCCTCATATCCTCCCTCCCTCCCACCTAACTCTTACCCTCCCCTCCTCTCCCCCCTCCCCTAACAACCGCTCGCCATCGAAATGATTTTGTTTCACCAGGCTTGGTGAGACGCCTTCTGCATGCTCGGAATGAAACGCGCGTGTCGCTGCGGCGAAAATGGAGCGGATAGGATGGACGGTCGAGCAGGCCGGGTGGGATGGGTGGAAAAAGTCCGGGCGGGCAAGAGGCAGCAAGGAGCGGGAGATGGAGCGCCCGCGCGGGCGAGTCGGGCTTTGAGGCGGAGGAAAAGGAATGGAGGGGTTTTCGAAGGTGTTATGGAAGCGGAGGGGGTCATCATTAGAGAGTGGAGAGCAAGGTGGGAAAGAGTTGTTGGGAACAAGAATGGGGTTGAGTGAGCGTCGGGTCTCCGAGTTACTTTTCGGGGCCTTAGCCTAGGCGTGGACGTAGTAGTTTGGATTTGAAACATTACGGTGCGAGGTGGAGTGAAGAATTCATGTGGGACTTGGTTCACGGGAGATGTAATGAATTGAGTGGGAAGGGGAAGGGTACGGAACATGTTGGCAATGAAACTGGGAAGGAAGTAAGGGATCTCGTACCTTCTTTCAGCAGTCCGGGTGCAGAGCGAATTTTGGTAATGCTATTTGCGGAGTGGATTTCACTTTTTTTGGCTAGATATTATTTAATATAATATAAAGTCATAAAGAAAGCCGTCAGATTCTGATTCGAGAGGAGTTTGGGGTCTGTAATGATGCATCGCGGGTATTTCACGACATAAAGACTGAATGCATCAGTCACTCAGGAAGCATGACAAAATTCATTTGAGTTTTGAATGAAAAAAATCATGCTTATGCTGTGGTACATTGCGCTTCGACAGTTATCTCTGTTCTTAAATTCTAAACAGTTTGGTCAATTAAATCCTGTAGATTCCCAGTAACCTTATGGGGCATCTCGAATTATATTTTGTCTCATTCATGATTGCTATTGTAATAACTAAATGATCTCTCCTGATTTAATACGTACTTTATTATTTATAGACACCATTCACGTAACATATAATATACTTTTTTCGTACATTGTTTTTATAGAAGTTTGTCGTTATTCACAATTTTTTTATTTATGTTTATTTCCACTCATAAATTCCCATTTCTGTCCTCATTAGTATAAAATAATATTTTTCTCTATAGTGCCAAATTATTCAATGGAATAAATCTAATTTTGGCAATAATGACGTCGTGTAAACTCATTTGATATTCCGTTTCGTCTCCAAAATAAAGCGTCTTATTAAAAATAAACTTGTTTCAGGATTTTAAAATATCTTTTAATACATAATGTTGTCCATATTCCAACAATTGGTGAGCGTACAATTTTGAAATCCAAGTAAAAATAGCACCTTGTGTTGCGATAATTACAGTTGCCATTGTTGGATTGCATAAGGAACTTAAAGTTATAGTGTATTCAGTGTTGAGAGATTGGGGGCAATTGGAAAGGAATATTTAGCAAAGCTTTAAATCAAGACCGTTAAAATAAAAGGGAATCTATCCTGATATTGATTTCCATCAGGAATAAACACAAAATTTAATGTGAAAATATTTTTCCATCATTAATTGAGGCACTCTTAGTAAAATTAAATCTCTTTGTGTGAGACAAACCAATATTAAATATATTTTGTTAAATTAGCGTAAATATTCGGGCCTAAATTTATGACCGACGAATACGTTTCATAATTCTTTGTAATTGCATAACACGCAGCCATGTGGAAGTTCAAATGTATTTAATCTATTTTTTATGCCGAGATTCGTTATTGCGATCTGAAATTTGGATAGTGCATATTAAAAATTTATATTTGCCGATTCCTCCCTTTCTGTTTGATCGAACTTCATCTTCCAATACTCTGACTTGCTCATAAGCAAAATATCGTTATTCCATATACCTTTACCATATAATCTTGCCCGTTGGCTTTGAAGGAGGCCCTTATAGCTTTGAGATTCTTTTCGTACATCAGAGGGAAGCGACGAGGATGGACGAGGGATTTTCATTTCCTACTCCTACGCATCTTATTCAATGGTGTAAGCAATTTCATAGATTTAAATTCATTACGAGCCTAAAAAGTGTTTTCACAGATTTTAACTTATTACGATTCTGAAATTTTGTCAAGAAGGAGACGTATGATCCAAACCAATTGAAGTAAATATTGAAATAAATATTAAATATTCAAGGTATCCTGCAATTAAATTAGAGATTAAAATAGATTCCGAACAAAAATACGTAGAATTTTCATGGACGGTTGAGTTCTTAACTAAACTGCAAAGAAAGGCACCGCAGTTGTTGACCATTGTGCTTGCAAACATGCGAAATTGTCGGGCACTGTAGATGAAACAAACCAGGAATGGAAAGAAAAAAGCAAATAATGCGGTCGAAAGGCTAACCAGTAATCCAAACAACGCAGATTAACGTGTAAGACAACAAAATGTCACTGTTCACATTTCGAGTTTAGTCCTCTGGTTTGCTTTACGAGTACTCTTGTTGTCAGAGCAATCTCTTGATTTTATTTTGCTTCCTCAGTGTGTCGATCTCTCACTCGGATTCTGGGTCCTTTTTCCCACCTTGATAAAATGTATCGCGTTTCTTGGTCTCTGGAGACATTAGGTAGTGAAAGTTCCGTTTATATGCCACTTGTTCTTAATGACTACTGATTCTCCATATATGATAGCCCAGTACGGAGGCTAAATAACTGTGACCTGTAATTAATCAGGAAACATCTTAAATATATTGAAGAAATTAATATATTTGATTGGTAAACACTCCGTAGATACTGATTTATTTGGTTATATTTTTGTTGTCTTGGGTATCGTAATACGTAAAAATGACATAAGCATATTTTAATAAAGAATTTTTACAGTTCCTTTTTTCGTAAGTCCCACTTAGTGAGAACCACTTGTTTCAGCACTTTATGTAAAAACGTCGATCTTACCTCGCCTCTCCTATTTTGTGAGATCTAGCCCAATGGAAGAGTTTCACTTGATCATGATAAACGCGTCAAATCAAATCATCCCTTCATTGACCTTTGCTCTCTCAAACCCTTCTTGCCCTCCTTTTCCTTCACCTCCGCCACCCTCTCTATCTCTAGGCTCCAACCGATTTACCCCTCCATTTTTTCGCGGTAAGGAATTTCTGCCTCCTTCTTCCTTCTCATTCCCCTCCCCGCCAAACACTCCTCTAACTCTCCTTCAGCCGCAAAACCCGCCATCGCTCTACCACCAAAATCCTCCTCCCTCCCGCACCCCCTCCCCCCGATCACATCTCCCACATTGGTCGGCTTTCCCTTCTGCCCCCTCTCCAAAAAAAAAACCCTATATCCCCCGCTCTCTCTCTCTCCCACGAATGCTCACGCGTCGTGGCCGTAGGTACGATAAATATTGATAAAAAAGGAAAATATTCCGCCTCAGAGAAAAGCTGAGGCGAAAAAATATTAATAAATAAAAGAAAACGCAGACGACCCTGGGTGCTCTCCCCATCTCTCTCTCTCTCTCTCTCTCTCTCTCTCTTCCCCTTCACTCTCCCCCTCCATTCCTTCAACCTCTCGTTCCTCTGGTGGCGCGCCAAGAGGGAAAAATCTCGCGTCGTTTTGCTCGCCCCCGGTGCCTACCGCACCCCCACCCTGCCCTCCTCACCGTATTGTGCCCCCAGCCGCGTCCCCGCTTTATTTCTCCTCTTCCGAATTTCGCATTTTAATGGAAAGGGAAGCGTGGAGGAAAAAAAGCGTGGACGAGGATTTCTGGTTTTTGGCCGAAGAGAGGGTGGAAGTCGGGGTACAGAGATGAAGAGGGGGGTATGACGCGGGGAGAAAAATGGAAAGGGAGGATATTTTGCAATGCGGAAGGAGGAGTGCAGGAGTGGGGGATAAGAGTCCGTGGATACTGTCCAGATAGGGTTCGGGGGTGAAATAGGACTCAGCGGTAAATTTTTAGGGTTGTCCGTGGATTATTTTACTTTTCCCGTCATTTTGCCCTCTCTAACTCACTTCGGGTAGGGGGAAGAAAAATAATATTGTCGTTTCGGAAGGTTTTCACCGAGGAATTGAAACAGATTTCGATATGAGATCCCTAAGGGTGCGTCGCTGCGGATTTTGGGGCCAATAAACTCTCGCTTTCGTCTGCTCTAGTTTCCCTGCAAAAGTCCACTTAGCCAGCTCTCCCCATCCCCCACCTTCCCTTTAGTCTTCACATCCCTCCCTCTCTTAGTTCATTCCGTCGATATAATTATACCATTCTCTCCCGGAAGCTCTCCCTGGTCAGTTCAACGAATTATGAACCAGATTGAGGGAACTACTGAACTGACGGAGGCGATTGCTTTGAAAGCATTAATTAATTCTGACTTCCTTTCACATTTGAAGTTTGCACAGGCAACATTTTTCGCAAAATGATAAAATTGATTTGTTTCTCCTTTCATTGTTTTAATATATTTCTCTATGTATGCAAACACAGCCATAGGAGAAACTAATGGACCCTGTAGATGATAGAAATATTATGCGTGCGCAGAAGAAAATAATTTTTGGATGATCGTGCATAGCATTTTGTCACATTTAATTAAACATTAAAATATTGTTTTTTATTTTAGCATCGGAAATGGATCAGAAACTAACGTCCAACAATATATCCCTATATATTTTTTAAAGTGAGGGAACACAATATTATGCATATTTAAGCATAATATTTATTTTTGGGGTAACGGATGAATATGGACATGCATATATGAGGGTCTGTCAATCAGTAAAGTCACAAACCTCAGCCATAAAAACAGAGAAGCTGTAACGAACATTTAATTGGGAACGCTTGAAACATCCACCGCATAGTCTCTGCTATGCCTTCAGTGATTTTTATCTATTTTGGCCATTTAAAAAATCAATTGGTGAAGTGTTTTGAAAATGATGGCACCGTATTCCGATAGGTTACTCGTCATCTGCTGCAACAAACAAAAAGTTCTTTACTGTCAGCTATCAAGGACTTATAAAAAGGTGAAATAAGTGTCTGATCGTCGAAAAGTGATATAAATATCAGGAAGTTACGGAGATCTGTATTTTGATTATTATTGCCTCTAGCCAGTTTTGCTAGTTATTTATTTACTTGCCCCCGTAATTCCCATTAATTATTTAGGTACGAGACTTAAATTCACAAACTCTATCTAGACCTTTGAATCTAGTGTAAGATACACAATATACAACAATTTAATATAAATAACTTCACCTCCGATGTTTAAAAATTAAAAGAAATCTGTGTTTTCTCCAATTTATTCCGGCAAGGTTACATTTCCTCCTAGTATAATTAAAGATTTACCTCACAATCAGAACTTCTACAAATGTTATTCTGTGAATTAATCCCAAACGGGCATATAGTCTGCGGGAATTTGATCGTGAAATCGAGGTATAATTTTCATTCGCAACCACATTCAGGGTCTTCATCGCATTACAGTTCTTACTCCTCCGGGAAATTCCTCCAGCTGCAGCTTCTCAAGATGTTTCTCGAGCCTTTGTGGGATTTATGAGGAAGGCTGTGTAATCCAGTCTCTTTCGAACAACGGCGTCCATTATCGCGTCTTCCGTGCGTCATTTCGCGACTTTCTCTCTTTTTATCGCTGCTAAGCATTCACGCTCCGCAGAACTTCTCCTTACTAATTCCGCAGCTCAGCGTCGCTCCCTTCGAGGCCCTCCACTCCCACACCCGCCTTCGCCCACCTCCTTCGTCCTCTGCCTTCGCCCATTCATCCTGTCTCCATCCCGCATCCCCTTTCGTTACACCCTCATCCTCCCCTTCATTATTTTACAACTCCCGTTACGAAAGCCTTCCCAGCCACCATATTCAACTCACCTTCTCTTCTGCTGTATCCATGGCGTCGTTGTCCCCCCTTGATTCTGTTCCCGCTTTCTTTTCTCTCCTTGCCCCCTCCTTTTCCATCTGGTTCTCCTTTGCTCACTTTACACGGTTGTTAACACATGTCTTTCGTTTTTGATTTACGTTTCGAATTTAATGTTGAAGTATTCTTCACTCTCACTGTAAATTTAGTTTTTATCAATTCTGCCAGTAACTAAGAATGAGTATATTCCCTTCCCTCCAGAGGAATCATTTCTTTACATATGTTACCCCTTGTACGTCTTCAAAGTAACGGTATTAGTTTGCAATTCATTGATTTTAAATAGACAGGGAATCTAATCTGCAATTGCACCTTAATTTTCTAATCTTATATATTTTTATTCCTTACGTCCTAATCTCAACTGTCTTATGAGGAATAAATCGTTCTAGTCTGAGAGCTGTGCGGTTATCTCAGCGGTCATATCTTTGGCCCTCAAATAGTTTGGTCTTGTGCGCTCAAATTGTCTTGCTGCAATTAAGCTCTTGCATAATTCATCTATTTCTAAAAACTCACAGTGTAACATTGTAAATGAATACTGTCCAACATTACATCAAATAGTGTTAAGATATTAATTAATGTTTGCGTAGTTCTTTTATTTTTGTATTTCTTCATAATGTCACTGCAAATGTTTTGAATGGTTCACTTAATCTCGCGCACTTTCGAGACTGCGTCTCCTGCCTTTGCACTCGCCTCTCGACTTTTCACTCCCTCTAGTGCAACCTTGATCCCGCCGTTCCCTTCCTCTTTGCCCTTCCGTATCTTCCACGCTCGCTCCTCAATGCCTCACGCTTTCCGTTCCCCAACCTTCCCCTCCCTCCACCTCTCCCCCACCCCCCGCATGCTCCCCCCTGCATCACTTCACAAATACAGACGATCTTTATGCTTACACCCTCTTCCTCTTCAAAGCGAATTTTTTTTCAGTGGATCTCTTTATACTACTTGGTATTTGTCAGGAGTCTTCCCTTCAGGACATAAGTCCCACTCTTTTTCAGCTCCCTTTTCTCAAAAAAATGTATATTACACTCACATCCATTCAGCGTTAAGAAAAATTCGCGAAGGAATAATTTCAATGAAGGCGAGATTCATTTACCCGCGTTCTGTGAGTGCGTGTTTTCATTCGACCGCTTTCATGCAGCTACTTTTGTAAAATGGATGTCACTGTCAGGGGCTGTGGGGTGGGAACTTCAGCGCTTAAAAATAAATTTTCGAAAGATGGTTTGTTTAACGTACAAGTGCAGTCCATTTACATGCATATTATGAGGATTTTCCCTTCTCCAACCGAAAACAGGAGAAAGCCCTTCTTGTAAACAATTCTTTCACTTAATGCAGAAGAATACATTATGAACAGTGCAAGAGGTACGGCCTTTAAAAAAACTAAATTCATGCTGGCAAAAACAATAAAATTACTATGCCAGCAAGCAACGGATGCTAGGATCCATGTATGCAAGTTTTTCTTGGAATAGAAATTATTGAAGATTAGTATTCAAAATAACCATTCATTATGAATCTGAGGATATGTCTGGAGAAATTTTGCGTTGGCGTCAGAATAGGTTTATTCCTATGTGAAATAAAAGCTTGTATCTACTATAATACTATAATAATCGTGACTAAAATTTGCTTTGGTTTTAATTTTGAGAAATCAGGGTAACGTTAAGTGGGAAAGCTTCATAATATTCTGATTACTCTGAACTTTTGCCTCAATAACGATAAAATTGAACAATGTTAATAGAGTAGCGATCTCTGTCATTGTATTTGTGTTCTCAGACCTTGTGGTTACTTTGCTAACATTTTCTATTAGTAACCACACCATTTATGAAGGATACTTGTGCATCGTCGAATTATGGAAGAAGAGTAATGAATTAAAAGAAAAAGTGGTTGCAATATTAAATTTTGAGTGTTGGAATCATGTACGAGTGTACACTTTCGCCGACCATGTTACAAGCTTATATTTTGGAGCTAATTCATGAATTAAAAGTGTATGTAATACTCGTTTATATTGTCTTAACCCAAAAAGAGGGCAAGATGTTTACTTTTGCAGGTAATATACAGAAAATAATTTGGAGGCAATGGAAAAGTACAAATTATAGATAAAACAATGCCAAAATGGTCTTTGGGAAAGGATCTAAGGTAAGTAAATAATTACTTAATTATACATCTTCTATTTCCACTTATGAAATGTATTCTCGACTTAGAAATCGACGCGTCATGTCATCATCATATCTACGGTATGCCAAGGTCGTGGATAAGTTTCATGCATGGAAATGCTGTATAAAAAAAAATATGAATAGCTTTCAAAAGGTAACACTGGAAACTAAAACAGGGAAATAATTAATTTTGGCAACCAAAACCGTTAGTCACCAGACCAAACTATTTTTATTTAGAAAGCAAATGCATTAGAAGTGAAACACTCAGGGCCATAACAGAATAGCATACCCCGAAAGGCTTTCCTCTAGAAGAAACATTTTCTGGAACCACAAAGCGTACCTGTAACAATAAAAGCAAGGCAGCAAAGGTAGAAAAAGGAAAAAACAAATCCATGGGATATCTGTCCTACGTATATGTTTTCAAGTCGTGGGCCGAGAAAGCAGTAGACATGTGTACCTATTGATCGATGAAGATTAAATGGAGAAACTCAGGCCAAAACAAATAGATTTTCGAAGAGTGTATGAAGGCAGAATCTCATGGAAGGCAGTTCAAAGAGGAAGGGATATTAACTCACTATATAATTTTGAAACATGTCGGCTTTAGGACATTTTAAAATTCAAAATTAAACGAAAGGTACTCCATTAATATGAAATGTGCCATGATGAGTGAAACAATTAGATAATTGAAGTCATTAAAGTGATTGAATATGGCCTCGGGAATAGACTATCTGATGACGATTCGAGTAGAAAGTTGCGTGAAATGTACATTAGGGTTGAGGAGGATTGATGATGAATAGTAGATTCCTCTTAAATGTTTTCATTAAATTTTATAATTTCAAATAAATCTGACCAAAAAGTTCATGTGGCTTGTTTATAAGCTTAATGACTGCAATTGCTATTCATTTAATTATTGAAGTCTATAAATTTATGATTAAAAATGAATCTATATCGATATCTGAAAGCTTTATATCATGTATGCTAAGATGCGTGATAAAAAAACTTCAAATGGATATGTACTGATAAAAAGAATTTTTGAATACTGCGTATATTTTATTGACTACCAGAAATTCTAGACATTTACAAAATGAATGATTTGAGTGCCATTTTTCATTGGATATTTTAAAACGAAAAGTAACCGCGTTGTAATATTTAAAGTCAAATATAAAAGGTTTTCATTGTCTAGGGTAAAACGATGAATTTATCGGCGGAGAAATATAATATTAGCCCATATACATTGATACATAACATTAAATTTGATTATTCTCAAATTTTGTGGGCAAATAATATCCTCCAAAGCTGCATATGATGACTAGTATAGGTTTTGCAATCATGGTTTAGCCAGTAAAGTTCAGGGTCTTCTTAGCCCTGACACCAAGTGTGACATTGGAAAATCGACTGTTCTGAATGGGTGATCATATTTTACTACCACATTTTTTATCTCTTTAATTCACATCTGCTCCTCATCTGCCATTTCTGGCCCTCATGTTTATAGCGTCAAGGCTCTCTCCCCTTATCTCCTTATCCTTTTATTTTTGCCGAAATTACTCGTTGAAATAAACTGATTCGATTTCTTCCCGGAACTATGGTGGTGCATGCAGGAGGTCAGTGTCCTAGTCCCTAGTCTCGGCACAGTCCTTCAACGCAGATGCTGTATACGAAACGAGAACCCCGCAACAACCAACCCATTCATTCATGTAATCAGTCTGCTTTGCCGACGTCCGTTGCCTCTTTCCTGAATCACTCCCTTTATTACACCGTGATCTCTCTTTGAATGGACCTGATGCTTTCATTTCCTTGTTACTGAATGCCAGTCTTCATTCAGTTCTACTTAAGCCAGCCCTTTCAATTGCTTTCTTGTGCCAGTTTGCCGAGGCATATCTTATAACTGAAGCATCAAATGAAGTCAGCGGCGTCGAAATATCGAATTTCGCGATAGCAGAACCTTTTTTCATCTACTACTTGTCGCACAAGACTTTATTACTGTCATATATACGTTTCTTATTAAGGATTAGTGTCTTCTTACAAAGTGTTTCAATTTAATTTAACAGCAAAAAATTATTTGCTGGCTAACATTATAAAAATACCTAACTTATCGCCGGCGTATAAAATGCAATTTGGAGTCTAAAATGATCGTGGAAGTTTGAACCTAATTTATGCTCAGCAAGGACTGCTATGAAATATTTACCTTAACAAGCCTGGAAATTTTTAATGAACAGAGTTATGTTTATGTGTATGATATATAGTACATGTGTATTATCGTTTTGTATACTACAATGTAATTTAAAATATTTCAAGTTCAAACTGTTTCTTCACATTCAATCGTATGTAGGTAGTAATAATGGTATCAAATTCTGAGAACAGGTCATTGAAGGAAAAATATTTTCGTATCAATAATGGTATTGCTAAGTTTTGTTCTCTCGTTAACGACATTACTGATTGAAAAAAGTTTCATAAATTGATCTTTTCGATTAAAATAATTACTATCATTGAATAATAACCGACTCTATTTATTGTTAGAAAAAAATTTTGCCTCCTTTAAAAATTTTATCTATCAGTATTACAGTACGCTCAGCGCTGAATATTATCGTTTCAACGTGCATGGGGTACGTTTCAATTTTATTTTTTCTGCCCCTAAACTTATATGCCAGCTAAAGTGCTCTAGCCAAATTTAAATTATTACAAGGAAATATATTTGGTTTATCTGCGGCAAGAGCAATTATAATTGCTTCATTTTAAATAAAAGCTAGTGTCAGCAGAAGTATTTGTCATTCATGATCAATGCAAATCATTTATTTTTAATTTTTCTACGTAACTGTTGTCATGAGTTATGTATAAATAATATGACAATCACCAGAGAAGAATATCAACTGCTTATTTACATGCAATTGGCCGATTACTTAGTTAGATATATAAAAAGCAGATTTCCTTGTTATCCTTTTAACTTAATCAACATGACACCAAGTTTAATTTAATTCACCTATAACAATACCATCTTATGTATGTGTGCCTTAATCAGGATGATAGGTGTAGATGTGAGACTTTCGCAATGAGGGTGCTCAGAAGGATGGAGAAGATGAATTTAACAGAAAGGAAAACCAGTAAGGAAGTGGCTCCGTATGGTGGGGGAGGAAAGGGGAATGTTGACAGAAGCCATAGGAGGCAGAAAAATTGGATGCAAAGCTAATTGATTGGCAATAGGATGTCAAAGACTGTGATAGAAGGGAGAATGTTAGGCAAACAAGGGGCAGCAATAGGATAGAAATGCTGGATGGAATGAAGGGAGGAAGGAAGAAACGGAGATGAAAAGGGGTCAGTTTAAGAGTAGGAGGTTGGAATGTGTTTCGTTAGGAGAGACAACAGAGTTGTGTGGTGATTTTATAAACTTGCTTTGGCCGGTAGATTACCTATTAAAAATAATAATGTGTGTGTGTTGATTATATATTAGTTATTAACGGGAGGGTAGGATGATTAAGAAACATCTTCCTATACTGTCGGAGAATATGTTTGATGAAATATTTTACAAATTACATTTGATTTTAATTTTTTTGTAGTGTAATGTGTTGGAACACATTCTAATTATTTCGTATATCATAATTCAATTTAGGTAGCATGTCCGTCCGTGTTTACGCATGATGTATACGTCATTATGAAAACCGCTCCACTCATCGATTTCGTTTCTATGGCTAGAAATTTTTATGGTATCAAAGTGACGATTTTGGTTCTTGGTATAAATAATTTTAGGTTTGTGATCTTTGTTTATTGGTAATAATCGTGTGCTATGCTGACAAATTTTGTTATCATTCATTGCCATGTTACCGTTAAATAGCCATATTTTGGTGGATGCGCTTGCTATCTCTACATTGCAAATGAATCTATGCAAATGGAATTGAAAAGTAAAATTAAAGCAAAGGACAAGTTTTTAATGAAAATATGAATTTTTTACTGAAAGAGATAATGTATACTTTAAACGTATGAAAATGTACGCACGAAGGGAGGAAAGAGGAATGCAGATTTCAAGAAGGATTTATTGCAGTTTCGCATGTTGGGTTGTATTTTGTTAGCAGAGGCATTGAAATGTATTTTCGTACAGTTTTAGTCTGTATTAATCCAAAAGCCATCCTTAGATCATATCTTATTTTTCTCTATCTTGCAATTCTAACTAGCAATGCCTCATGAAAATATAACAATTTCTCAATTATTCATAGAGCTACCGTTTTATATGTATGTGCTATGCATGCAATCACTTAAATTCACTTAAAACGTGTCTGAATAGCCATGAAATTCAACTAATCATTAAAATAATAGTAATTTCGCAACTCCTCGAATCCCAGAGCTCATCTTTCAATTCTCCCTCTTTCACGGAGAGGTTTCTGTAGGTTTCATTCAAGGTTTTTATCACACTTGATTTCCACATTTCAAGGTAAATTTCTCACACAAGCATTGTTCAAAAAACTGCAACTATGAAATAACGCATGTACGCATATTTGTGAACCCTAATATATTTTAAAGGGTGTTACAAGTCGTTAATAGAATATATTTCATCGTAGTAATAAAATATTTTTGGTTCATTAAAATAGATAGGTATTATTTATTGTATAAATATTTTAAAGATTTCGTTGAATCAAACTTATACGCATAAAAAATGAATTGAATTAGGCATTTTTGTGTAGTGCAATTCTTCTCTTAAAATATCTGATAGTCAAGCCAAAGATCAGTTTTTTCTTGTCTGAGAGTACGCTTATTTCCTCCGTGTTCGGCAATTCGCATCTATATTTTACGTTTTCCTGTTGAATGATGACCTCCATTTCGTTCACATCACAATGTGAGTACTCGTAAAATTTTGGATATGGTCCAAGGTGTCACCGTAAAATATTGTCGAATCGACACGAATGCAACAAAACCTCATTCTCATGGATATTTGGGGGTGAGAATAACAGCGATTCCCAAAGTTTGGAGCATTGTTGAATTTGATTAATCGCTAGTTATTTTTCCCAGCTATTAAAATAAAGTTAAACGTATTCACATAGCGCGGCGGAATTCACTATATCGACAGTATTCTCTGATATGAGGGCCGACCCAAATTGGTTCTACGTGCATAGTAAGTACAACTTTCTACTTCTTCGATATTGGTACTTCCATCGCAAAAAATGCAACATTCGTATAATGTCAAATAAATGTCTTGTGACGTTATCTTTATTAGATCATGCTATGATACTTTGTTATTAGTTCTGTGGCACACTTGAAATTTAAATTTCCTTCACCCTCCTTCAAGAAAACCAATACACTTTCATGCATAGGCGTTGTCCAATAAAAATGTTCTAATTGAAAGTAATTGTTTATGTAGACACATTAGGAAGAAGTACATTAGCAATTGCCGTCTAAAAATTACTTATTATTTAAAAAAATTAAAAAATAGCTTTATAGACCTTTTAAGCGTTAAAAAAATTGGATATCTGCACGTGATTTTCTATTTATTGTTTGCCTAAATAGATTGGATATGCTTGACCTGTGACTAAAATATCATGACTGGCGATCGCCCTTAGTAAGCCATTCCATAAACGAAGTGTTGGCTGACGTAAAATCCGCATGAAATGAGGGCTTTGTGACCGAGGGATTCAAGATTAAAAACGCTACCCTTGTTTGTGAGTAGCGAGAACCCATATACAACACGTTCTTTGTTTGCTTTTACTTATTTCAGGAGGAAAAAATAAAAAAAACTGATTTCCGCTTGAGGCTTGGATGCAAACTGTGCGGATGAACGAGTGCTGAACTCTGACAATATTGACAAGGAAGATTATCATCCATGTTTACAAGATTTGAATATTGCTTGTTGTATTGAGTCAAATTTGCACTTTAGTACATAGACTTACACAAAAATATATAGGAAAAGTTGCTTTCTCCCCTTGTTTTCTATATTTTTAAAATCATGCCTGTGATAATTGAACTATGCAATATTAAGCCTCTACCAGATCCTTATGCTGCAAGTAGGAAATGGCAATTTCTAGAAATAAGAAAACGCAATATACCTTTCCAGTGACTGGCGCCTATACCCGCAACAATAATTCCCAGCGCTCACCGTGTTTTGATAATGGGTGTCTATTTCAATCACTGCAGTATTATGGAGCGATATGAGGCAAAATGTGTAACAAATACAATAAGTATATTTTCAATTAAATTTTTCAGTGCCAAATTCATACTTCGATGCTCAATATGACGCAATGCTTACACTAATTTGGTTCATGAAACACAATTACTTCTACTATATTTTTCCATGAAAAACTTGTTTAAAGACTGAGATGGGTTGACAGGGTCATATATTCGTTATTTTAACCAAACCACCAGGTCTTAGCTAAGTGAATGAAAAGTAGAATAAAAGTAGAAAGCACATTGCAGTGTCTCTTCTGTGGTACATTTACATCCTTGATAGAAGATCATTTGTTATGTTGAGAAAACATTTATTGAGTTCATTCATGTACTGATTTTATTTTAAAAACAATATATTCTCATCGGTGTCTTCCTCTCTTTCTCCAAAAGTTCACTTTTTCTTCGACGGCTATTTCCACCAAGCCATTAGATCTCTAAATTTTATTTTCTGTTCAGGCCATCTTTTCTCTTTATTATTATAATTATTTCCACAGCTACCCTTCTTAGAATATTCTTTAATGTCCACTAATTGTCCAATTGCATTGTTAAGGCAACATATTAAGATAGTCATGACTTAATTCTAGAGGTCGATTCCTTTTTCTTGCTTGGGAGACCAACTCTTTATTCTCACCGCCAACTTTGAACCCTGCAGTCTGTTCACCTACAAGCCTCATTTCATCCACCAACTCAATGTGGGATCGATTCAGTTCGAAAATTTAGAAACTCAAAATCACGGCACTTGGAATCTCCCCTTGATCGAGAGAGATCATTCGAATCCTAAATCTCCCCTACCTTCCCCCAATCGAGGAGATAGTATTTCGCGGAAAGCGGTTGCGAGTTCAGCCTTAATCCCTCAACCCATCCCCACTCCGCTCGCCTCCCTTCCCTCTGCAAATTGCACCCCTCCCTCGGCCGACGCTCGCGTCCCTGTTTGCTAGGAGGATTCCCGGTGCGCTCTCCCAGTCCTCAATCAGCCAACAAACGCCGGGGCTCACGCTCAATTCCGGTTGACACGCTATCCGAAAACATTTTTCAATCGCGGCTAGCCACAAGGGGAGAGCACCACTGTCGATCCTCTCCCAACCCTCTTCCCCGCCATCTCGTCCCCCCCACCCTAACCGTCCATCCGTCCGTCAGGCCAGGTCGTCAAGCTCCCTCCACCCTTCCCGTCCCACCCAATCCACGTCGCGGCAACCCTTCCAACCACCCACCCACTATCGAAGACCGCTCTCGTGCAGCCGACAAGTCAGTCAGCAGCGGACGCCTCCGTCAAGCGAGGGGGGCCGTCGATTATGACAGGCGAGCGATGAAGCTCACCGGGACGAGCCAAAGAGATTCCGATTAATAGGGATTAGATGCGCGCAAGCCAGGGGAGAAGAGAGTGAGACTTTGCCGTCGTGGGGTGGGGGTGGTCTTTCGCTTCTCCACCCCTTCCCTCTCGTTCGTATTCCCTTTTTCGCGGCCGCCGACAATCCCCCCCACTCTCGGGAGCTCAACACACACACACATGCACACATGGGCGCGTGTGGGTAAACCTCCCACTCCCGCCCTGATTACTCCAGGTGGGACGGCGCGACGCGGACGTGTCGGGTCGCAGGTCCCGAGGGAGGAGAGGTCAAAACGGGAGCCACGGCAGGGGGAATAGGGTGTGTGGTTGGTGCCGGAAATGGGTTCAGCCGGATGTGGAGTGGGAATGTAGAGTTTAGTTTGGAGGGGTCGGAAATTGGCGCATAGTAAACTCTTGATTCGTGGTGAAACCGAGGCGATTAAGCCACCACATGTTCCCATTGAGCTTTGTGTAATTAACGAAATTCTAAAATAAAATTAGATTGATTAGGAGTCGTGAAATCAAAAAGAAAACCTCAAATTAAAAGTAAAGGAAGAAATGAGATATCAGAAAATAATAATTTCTTTTCGAGAGTAAAAGAGAAATGGCCATAGTGTGTAAATGAAATACGTTTTATGCCCTGGATACGTCATTTCGAGTTAAACAACGGATTTAATGAATCAGATGCAAATAGGCAGAGAAAATGACGATATTATCATTTAGCACGTCTATAATCTTAAATCCCATTTCTCACCTTAGAGTCTCCAATGTAATATGAAAATTCTAAAATTTAAATAAGACCTTGTTTTTTCAAATTTTCCTCACTCTCTATTTTCTATAGCTTTGGAAGGCCAAAATAGTTCAGTGTAGTTAACTATTCCTTTGTAATCGTTCACTACACAAATGTGGGTTTTCCACGAAACGGAGATATTGCTAGGCACGGCCAAGTAGTACGCGCGTGAGTCATAGGCATGCTGTGAATCGAGCGATTAAAGGGTGGCTGTTGCGGGAATTGTTGCTGCACGCATTAATGCATGCGTGGAAGAAGTGAGGGCAAATTCAGGGCTAGTAGGGACAAAAGAGAGAGGCAAATTGAGGTGATTTTACGTTCGGGCGCTTGATGGCACGATAAATACGCCAGAGGTTGTGAGGCCCAATTACCCAAATGAGGGATTGAATTATCAGAATGGTACGCCCTTAATTTTGACAGATTGCTTTATCTTGTCTTTGGCATCACACCATAGGTCCGCAAAATCTGTCATTTAAAGGGGAGCAGTGACAGAGATTTAATGATATATCATTCCGTGGTCACGAAATTGATTTGAACAAGAGCAAAATTGAATATTTTTAGTATGTAATTTTCACGATTGTCTCTAAATCACTCCTTTTCGGGCTTTCTTTTATTATCCCTCCTTTGTCCGTTTATAATCATTCTGAGGGTACCACTGGGACCGATATAGTTAATCGATACGGAACTGACGTTGAGAGGATCTTATCTGTAAAACTTTCCTTAGTTTCGATTGGGCTGTTTGAGAATTTATGTCTGTTATTTGCCAAAATTAATTCAATTACATGTACGATCCCGTTGTTTCCGCATTCTTTTACATGAATACGTATGTGTGGTTCACAATTGTATGGTGATTACTCATATTTTTTCTCCATTGGAATAAATATTACTTTTATAACGTTTAATTTTTTAATCATTTCGAGCTTGATAGCATTGAAATGAAACCGGAAAATTGACTTTTTAATTTATTAAAGAAATTCTATCAAATTTATTAATGATCTACTTAGTGTTCACTGCAATCAGAATGGCTAAAGTAAATGAGCTGAAATAGAAAATTTCATCATTTGAAATATTTACCATATAGTCAGGAAATGTGTCTTTTACTTTCTGTATTTATTAAGTCATTTTTAAATTTAAGTCATACTTCATAAACCATGCTGCTCGCAAACACAATATAACATTGTATAGGGTAAATATTTATAATGACAGAAAAATATTTTTAAATTTGTCAAAAATTACATGAGTAAATATATTCAGTATAGGAAGAACAATAACTGTGCAAACTCATTAAAAATAAATTTGAACCGAACAATTCCAATACTTCTTTAAAATTTGATTTCGTTGATTAATAGGCTTTTGTCATTTAATAATTTACAAAACTTACGATGTATTTATTAAATAAATAATAGGACACATTTTACTTATTAATGCACAATTCTCGCTCGTAGATATCAGGTTGAGTTTTTTGAGGAGGTAAAGAAAAATATTGTCGTGCTATTGTTTAGCTTGTGTCTACCCAAAAGCCATTTTAAACATTAGAGTATAAAAAAATGCTACTGATGAAAAATTTTACTTGCTACGCTAGAACCATCCTTGGACTGCTCATCATTCTAATAAAATGAAAGTATTTTTGGAAAAAATAATGCATCCTAATCACTTACAGAAAATCCATAGTCACCAGACATTTTGGAATTCTTGGTGTCCATCGATTACGAGGAATTCCATTTATCCAATAAACGCTTGATGATTGAAAGATTAAGATTTACTACATCTGCCAAATTTCTACAAATTTACATTTTAAGAACACAATAGCCGCCGTCCATTTTCAGAAAAATCGATAAACCGAAGGTGACAATTCAAATTAAAAGCATCCCGTTTTCTGGAGCGTTTTTCTTTTTCATTTTTGTAATAATTCCATGAAAGAGAAAGGCATTAAGATCAATCACTAAACCCTAACTCTCCCTGATACACAGAAAAGGTTTTCCCACTTAAATGGGGAGACTTGTGAAGGAAGCCGTGGAAGTTTGGTTGGTTTGCTCCACATGCTGTGATAGACGTTTAGGGGTTAAATATTTGAGTATTGGTTTTTGAAACAATTTTCGGAGGAAGGTAGTGTGTTGATGACAAATTTTATCGGCCGTACTAAAAAGACTTTGTACTTTTCCACAGATTTTTATTATAAAGTACAACGCGTGTCACCAACTTGCCGCATCGTCAGGTCTCGTATATGATTCCTATCTGGAGGTATCATGAGCACCCGATGATGCCGCAAGTCGGTGAAACGCGTTGTACCTTATAATAAAAATCTGTGGAAAGTACAAAGTCTTTTTACTATGGATATTAAATACTTCCTCGAAGTGAAGCCTGAAACAGTGGAATATAAATATTATCGCCTTAATCTATTTCATAAACCTGTTTATTGGGCATCATAAAAAGTTTAATGCCATAAGTTCAAATTAAGAATGAATTAGGATTTCATGTGTATATTGAATTGGTCCACTATGTTTTAGAATTAACGGAGCAAGTATAGCTCATACGTTCATAAAAATATTTATAGTTTAAAAACGGTTAGACATTTATGAAACTTTACTATCTCCCCTTTAAGCTCTGCTTTAGATAGATTCCTATATGAAACTCAGCTGGATTTGAATTAACGGATTATTCAAATTTATATGCCATTTTAAATAAAATTTTTTCCTGGATTCGTAAATCGACCCATCATGTTAAAATTCGAGGTGTTGAGTGTGGATGTAAATCTATGGTGTAGGGCAATTGAAACCATCGGATAAAGATAAAAGAGCAATAAATACGACGGATGATGAAACATGCACTACTCACTCGAATGGTGGGTTCACTTTGCCCTATCTCATGATTCAATTCGGCTGCGGAAAAGTATAAGTTATCGATTTTTAGCTTTTATAAATATATTTTCTGTCTCATCTGGAAGTGTGCTCTTTTTTAAATACCAGTCAATAATTTAAAGCTTTTGGAAAGAAACCATTTCATGCGTAGTAGTGTATAGAATGGAATGAATTCTTTCGTATTGATTTATGGGTAGTTTGCGCAATCGCGGTTATGTGATATTCAGAGCGCGCCTCAGTAAGGTAGCCAGAAAATAAAATCGAAAAGGGCTAACTCTTCGATGTCAACCACAATTTGCCTGAAGTTATTTCTCCGGTTCTAAAACTCACGTCAACAATGTATGGCCACCTATTTTATGTCTTTATTCCCCCTCATATTTACTTTATCCTCTTTATTTGCTAGCTTTCCAGCGAGGTAATTTACAGCGTATTTGTTAAGTAAAAAATAAAAGATAGGAAATAGGGGGATCATTTTTATTAAATTTTGATTTTAAAAGTCAGAATTGTAATCATTTCGTCGATAATTTGCTCAACACCAATGGGAATTTCACTGAACATGATATTACCAGTATGGATGAAATGAATCTGGAATGAATCATATATAGAATTCTAGTGATAACTAGCCATTAGCCACAAAGAACTATGAACCCAATCTAGTAGTATAACATCTATGAAGATATATGAAGCTGGGTTGGGTTGCCTCAATCATAATAAGTACTCTCGTTAAAGACCAAGCACATGGTCCCTCCTTTAGTATCTTTCCGCGAATCCCCAAAGCATTTCATTTCGGCATAGTTTGTTCTCAGCATTAACGGTCTAATCACTCTTGCCAAGCAATCCGCGGATTTTATTCCATGACTTATCCTATTAACATGATGCATGAAGTAGGATAATTTATTCTGCATCTTCTCTACAGTTTCTAAGCAAGTACCATGCATAAAAGAATTCAAAACAAAATATGTGAGAAAATTTCTTAGTTTTCCACATTACGTCTTTTATATTCACATTAACAGTACTAATATTATTTATTTTTATTTAATTGAATCACAATTTCATCCATTGTTTGGGCTGCACGTTAAACTTTTTAAAATCAGTTTTCTGTCATCTATTTCTCAGTATTATGTCAAAATGTCTCGTTTTGAAAATGATTTTTCAGGCTAATATTTCTGTAATGAAATATAAGCTATTTTTATCAGCAAACCATATTGAAATATTCAGTATCATATTTCATAATTACATTCCACTTTCAATAGAATTATATTTTTATGAAGTTTTATAGTATTACCCGAGTTTAAAAAATTGTTGATTTGGGTTGGACATCACGTATGAAATTGAAACCGTTGGCTTCAAATACATACTCAAGTTTGATTCGGTATAACTTGCATAGTTCTTTTTGTGTTGTCTCTTACTGAGCATTATGTATTATTCACAGCAATATATTTGTCTAATAAACTAGGCTTTTTAATATACTCTATTAAGACTTTTTAATAAACTTCTTAATATACTTTTATATAATATTATTATACGTAATTGCCGATGTTCTTCTAAAGCGTTTACGAGTTTATTTCAGAATATATTACGAAGTTAAATATAAGAATATTAGGTTTAAGGCAATATGTCAAAGTATTAAAAGAGAATCATTCGTATTATTTATTACTCGAACGAATCTCTATTACGTTCTACCTGATCCTTGAGGGCAGAGGATTCATTTTACGCAGATTTTCACGCTAAGTAAGTGCACATATTAATGACTATAAAAAGAGAATTTTTCAGCGGTTTGATCTGTATAAACATTTGAATTTTGGCTGAATCCGTGGCTCGTGAAGTTTCTTAATTAGAAAAAAATTTTAACGATTTTTAGGAAACGAAGAGTAAAACTAAGACTGAAAAATTGGCTTGAAACTTTAAACATGCAATACACAATCACATTGGCTCGCAGGTCTTTGAGAATTTCTCTTATTTCTCAGTTTATATCTATAACTAATTAGCTTTAGCTGTAAGACTGAAAAATAATCATTAAAAATTATGTGTCCAATTTAATCGTATAATTCACATAAGTTTTGGAAAAATAACATCTAAATGGCTGAATATATGGCGGCAAAAAGTAAAATGCTTGCGTTTAAACGATTAAAATTATGATTTTATCAACCTATGTCGGTCAGAAATCATCCAAATTATTTTGCTTACTTGGAAGACAGCCGGTGTTGAATAGAAAATAATGGTATAATATAACTAATTTATATGGAGATGAGTTATAATTAGGGCCGAAATCACCTTATTTTGAGACAACTGGATAAACTTCGCCTTAGCCTTAATTAATTTCTCAGTAGAAGTTCCAATACATATGTGACTGCTTTTTGGTATGGAAGTAATTTTGAATTCTTTGTCAAAGAGTGGAAATAGTTCTTAAGGAATACCCCAAATGCGTTGTGCAGAAGTGTTGCAGTGGTCCTGATATGGCTTGAGAGGTTGAAATCCAATGTGGGCTTGGGATTTCAATTAATCTGGGAACTCACCCAAGTAATCCGATCCAGATGAATTTTCGAAGTCTTTCAGTTATTCCCTTCGCCAAAATTTCGACTTCCGTCTCTATCAAAACCAATAGAGGACTACAATCAAATCATCTTAAGCCCATCAAAATCCACGATACTCGTAGCACGAAAGCGGAAACTTTGTGTGCTGTGATAACTCATGGAGGAAGCTTATTTTTTTTATTTTCAAAGTCCGAAATTTGGAAATAATTCCACTGAGGCAATTGCAGGAACGGTTTGTCCTAATCTTTTGTAATTATCGGGAAAATAATTGAAATACTTCATCTCATTTCAAGGAAGTAATATTCTGACTTGTTGCTGATCTTTAATAAGTGTTTCTACCTTCAGCTAGCTTTCTGATTACATGAGTATTGTAAGAGATACTAAGTCACCGCAAACATTTTGATGCTATATCTTATTTGTGCTCGCAGAAAATTAATTATTGGTAGTCAAATCGATTTTACGTAATATTCTTTCAAGAATCCTTGAGATTTTTCAAAATGCAGTACGCTGTAATACACGTAATGTCCCATTCATTGAGAAAAACATTCTGGAATGGATTTACCTGCTAGAAAAAAAAACCTTAAAATTCCTTGAAAATCCTTCAAATGGAATTTTTTGACCAAATTTAAACGGCGTTAAATGAAGCACATTGTTCAAGTTTTTCGTTGTAAAGCAAAATACGAAAAATTTAAACTCCAAAGCCCAATGGGACTTGGATCAAGTAAGCTTACGTGGCGTATTGAGTGGAATGGCCGTCTAATAACCTGAGGACCCAATTTTCGATTCCCGGAGATTTCTAATGACCCCATTGCCGTACGCTTTAGGGAAACCACATGCGTCAAAAATTAAGTAACTGGTACCGCAGTGAATGTTTGAATTTCACTTGAAAGTCAGCACCGTATAGTATAGTGATAAAAGCAGCCCAGGAAACCGTGGATTTCTCTGGTTTTTATTTAATGCACAACGATGTTTCAATTAATTTTTGGAATTATCTTTTCAGTATTTAATGCCATTTTTTTAAATAATCTGAAGGTGTAATTAAATTCATACGAGTATACCCAGCCTTACATGCGAAGTCCTGTGGAGAAAGAGCTCTTTGCTTGTATAGCGCCAAAAACTTTGTGTAAAACGCAGGAGAACCGAGTCCTATGTCTTTCTCCTTCTACAACTTCTCAGACATTGGTATTGCTTAGTGCATAGTGCTGTCCTGACCGATCATCGAGAAGTCAACTGCGACCCCCTCCCCCATTCAATAGTCGAGCATTATCCACGAGGACACCATTATGCATTTCTTGTAAACATTCCCAAGGTCACTACTTGCAATCCCAATTCGTCATTAGGATCCTTTTAGCTTAAATTATTTTGGATTGTATTTTCACTGCCGCTGACAATGTCGCGTTAGTTGAACCTAAAAAGTGTGCCTTGTAAATGGCGGAAAAAAGCAAAAATCCTTATTTTGATTGTAGGCAATAGTCTAATTATTGATATGAAACGATAAAATAAATATCACTCAAGTATTTTTAATAAACAGCTACCAAAAATATGTAAAAATCGATATAATTGTATTCCAAAATAGTAAAAATAACCCTACTAAAAATGACCACTTTGATTCTGGAAATGTAAAAAAAAAATTTTTGCATATTTCAATCTAGCAGCCTTCAAAATCTGAGTAAATGATATCATTGTGATTTCCTTCACCTAAAGAGAGACTTTTTTTATGTGGCTTTTAGTTTTCTGTAGCTACTGAATTTTTACTATAGTCCCCGTGGTAGTTTTCAGAAATGTTATAGGTCGCTTTATGATGACATAAAGGGCAAAATTCTTGAAAAACTTGGTGAAACAACGATCCGATACATTAACGTTTGCATGTTGACAGCTGTAGATCCGAGGTAGCACACAAGCCAACTTAATTTCAGCCTGCACTCTTAGTCCCAAAATCTTACTGCAGCGGTCTTAGTGATGTAATAATCCGTAATGATCAGTGCAGTGAGATGAGTAGACATGCGGGTATAAATTGACGGAACTCGTTGAGCTATGTACTTTTAGATTTCTTTAAAAGAAAAATGAGAGTGGCCACCTTGAAAAACGTGCCTTTATCACCGGGGCCCACTGTATCGACCCTGAGTCGGAATGGAAAATTTCTAAGACTAAAAATATCTGAAAAGTAAAGGAAATGGAATAAATAAACACCTTCTCTCTCGTTCTGCGTCCTCCTTTGCACCCCGACCACCCAGAAAAAAATCTCTCTTTCCCGAAGAGAGGTATTTCGCACGTACTCTCGCCAACGCTGCTCTCGCACAGGGCAACGCGCACACAAGTCCCTCTCGTCCCATTCGCCGACCCCCATCCCCGCACGCCCACGCCCACTCTGCGCTTTCTCCTCCCCTGCCCCCTTGAGCCTCTCCTTCGCCCTTCCCTCATCCCCCAGGGCCGCCGAAAATGCAATGGATGGGACATGTTGCGGCGGCAGCCGCGGCTTCCGTAGTTGCGGCGGCTATTGAGAGAGGGAGCCAGTGAGTGAGCCGTCCCTTTGCCTCCCTCCTCCTCCCGTATCCACGCCCCTCCTCCTCCGCCCCTCTATCCTCTCTTTTTTTTCAAGGTTGGCTTTTATCCATGAATAAAGTAGAAAGGAACGGAATTGTCGGCAAAGGCGAAATAAATAAATCGAGCGGATAAATGGTCACAAAAATTTAAAGAGAGGGAAGTGGAACTTTTGTGGGAGGACTTCCCAGTGTTGGGGGAGAGGTACGAATAGGGAGAGTTTTTCGGGGGAGAAAGGGAGGGTTTTGGGGAGGGTGGATTTAGGTTGGGAGGGATGGGGTGCATTGAAAGGAGTGCTACAGTGAAATGGCGTGAGGGGGAGAACGGGAGAGATGGGAGGAAAGAAAACGGTCGTGGAGGGAAGAAGGGCAGTCTCTCTGGATGCGTGCGGGAAGCACGAAAGTGGGGTGGCGCGAGAATGAGAGGGATGGTTGGTAATTTTCGGGGAAGAATTCCTCCTTGAGTCCTTTGTTCGTCCTCAACGGGATCGTATTTTGACTTTTTGCCTCAGGTTTAACTTCCGGACGCCATTATTTAAGAATCTCAACTCTCTCTCCTTTATCCTTGCCCGTTCAGCAAAAATAAAAATTAGCATGAACGGGTTTGATGAATTACCTTTTAGAACTCATTTTAATTGCACCGTTCTAGTCTCCGGAGTCTTCTTATACTTTCGTCTTACTCATGCCGTCTTGCACCCTTGGGCACTTATTTCAGGCCCTATACATTTTATCTCTTCTATTTATCCTATTAATGATTATGTGGGGTAAAGACAGTTTTTGTCATTGTTGACTCCATTGTGAAAAAAAGTCAACACCAAGTCATAGTGGTTTACCTCTAAATGAATTTTAATATTTTTTAATTGGATTATATTTTATTTCTAAAAGAAATTATTCATGCCACATGGATATGATGTGACTATTTAGAGTTTCCATTGGAAATTGTGTTAATATATCGTATTTATTTATTAATTGAAATATGACACGAATGAATTTATGCAATCATAGCATGGTTAATAGTTTAAAAAAAAACAATGCAGCAGATATGCACTACTTGGTCATGGAAGTTGAGTGAAAATTATTTATTCGTGATCCGTAAATATTTTGAGGTCATCGTTAACCTAACAAAATAATGATTCCTGAAGAAATACTCGTAGCTGTTTTGATTTCGTAGCAAAATAATCAGGATTGGTAATAATAGGTCAGATAAAGCACTGGTAAAATGCTGCTACGCTTTGTGATATTATTTGAATTTGGATATAATTATGCTTGTGTTCTTTCGGTTGATAGAATATTGTAGCAGCACATATGCATTATAAAATATTTCACTACTCTCTTTCAATTGGATCTAAATTTCTGCTTTTTTCTCTTTTAAACTGAATATACGTTTACCTTATAATGAAAGTATTTGTAAAAATGACATTGCGATGCCTTGTTTGTGGCGAGAGTGACCAACTCTGCGCACATATTCTGCTTGTCATTCAGCATGCCTTGTGATAGACAATATATTTGATATCATTTTTCGATTCTTGTTCAATTGTTTTCGTTCAACTCGCATTTTCTTGTCTTCGAGAATATTTTTACCAGAAATACTTCTTTAACTTTTGAGTCAATGTCAATTTCACCATAATTATTGCAATAATTATTTCCATCCAATTATTACATCCAATATCGATTTACGTGTTAAATTTGAATTTTTAAAAGCAAACAAAAATTGAATAACTTAGGTATCCGATTCCATTAATGAGGATAGGTGTTTTCCATAGTTTACATTATGTTCCTTTGGCAGAAATTTGGACTATGGAGGGAATTGTAGAACTGAGAAAGGAGGATGACGTAAGGTTTACTAGAAGCTTAAAATTTTGATCAATTCTTCAGCAAGTTACGACACTCTAAACTTTTGGATTTCACGAAGACTTTCTTAAGACATTAATAATTCGATCACGATTCCCCCATCTTTCAACTGATTTAAGTTGACACTTAATGCAGCAATCTTTCACTTATAAAGTATACCTCCTCACGGCTCGTTCCCGAAGTTTCCTCGGGGAAGGCTGCATAATAGGCTGAAATTGTGCCTGGGAGACGATCAGTGTACTTTAAAACGGCCATAAACTTTCCGCTGTTGGAGTAGAGCGCTCTCTTTTAACTTAAAGGACTATAAACAAATGCGCGGGAAACACTGGGAGTAAATCTTTTTTACGCCGACCATTAACAGCTTTCTTTTGTTTCCCACCTTCCCTCGCCCTCACGCCCGCTTACCAAAGGATTTTATCCCCATCGCAAAAACCAATCCTCCCTGCACTTCATTATTCATGGCCAAAGTGCCGAACACAGGATGTGTAACTGATACGCACGGAGGATGCGGGGGTCGGGGGTGGAGCCCATGGAGGGGGAGGGAGCGGAAGAAGTGGGTGGGCGTGGGTGGAGCGGGAATTAAGAGGGAGGCGCCGGCGTCGGGAGTATCGGCCGAGAGAAGAAGGGATTCCGCGGAGAGTTGTGTTGGATGAGGGGTTTGCAGGAAGTGGGAGGGGTGGAGGTGGATGCGGGTGAGGGGCTTGGGGGTTGGGCGGGGGAGGGGGCAGGGGCTGGAGGGATAGAATCGAGGTCGGTCGCCGTGCCCGGCGTAATGCGGGAACGGTTTGCATAGTCGCCGACGTTTTTCCCCCGCTGCGCTTTCTTTTCCCGACGTGCGAGGCGCTCGCAATGCATCGCTCAACCACTCTTTTTGAACTCCCGTCCCCTCTCCCTGCTGCATCTTCGCCGAAAAACGTCGGCCCTTTTTCCCCTCCGCCAAAGTCCCGTGCAACACGGTGACGATCATTACTTCCCGTGCTCGCGCGCGCTTCTTTTTTACCCCGCCCAGTCAAGTTCTTTCGCTCATCTCCCATTATTTTTTCATTCCCCCCACGCTTCTATCTCCCACTCTCCCTCTTCCTCCGCCGTCCGCGTGGCTCGTTCGTCACCGCTCCCCCTAAGCTCCCCAGGATGCAAGCGCCGACGCCCCACTCTCCCAGGCATTCGCCTGCAGGGGCGTCGGGGCGTGGAGGGGATCGGTCCAAAGGGGCATTCTTTATCCTCCTCCACACACTCCTCGCATCCCCACCACTTCCACACTCCACTTTTCTCATACAACACGGAACCAACCCTCCCTCTACTTTCCCGTTACTTCTCCTTCGACCAAATATTTTTCCCCGTACCTATCACTCTTTCAGTTTACTCATTTCCTCATATGTGAAGCAAATCCCCTCTATCTTTACTGTCTCCTAATCTCCTAGTCTTCTCTCTTTCTAATCTTAGGGAACAAATTGTTTGCAATGGGATACCTAAGTATTTTATCTACGGTATTATTATTACGTTTGTAAATTTTAATTACCATTAGTATTGTATGCTTGTAAACAATTTCTTCCAGTCCTATTTATTTTCTTACATGCTATTAATGACTTTTAAATTATGTATTATTATTGGTGAAAACTTTCATATTGTCTAAACGCATTTCAAGTATTAGATCTTTGTTTTTGTATTATCCTTTAATTTTCGAGCTAGAATATTTCATTACAAAGAGTTTCCCTTTAAAGCATAAATCATCCCATGAATAGGATCATGCACTAGAGAGGTTTCGATCGTTTGATGGTTCTTCCTATGAGATTACCCTGGGATAAAAAATAAAAGATCGCCCGAGGCAAGAAACATTGGTCTTAAGTAATATCAACCAGGAGTTGTTTATCTATTCATTGTTTCCATATAATACTTAAAGATCCATTTATAACCTTCAATTTTTTCTGATCTCTATTATTTACCTACGCATGTAAATAATCTGTAAAGAAGTTTAGGGACACTCTATTTCAAAATCCCTAACCGTCAACACATTCACCTCACACTTCCGTGAGACACTCTTCAAAAAAATGCTACGTGACCTGAATTGTCGAAGCTCTATTTATCCGTGTTTTTATCATTTTATGAACGCTGAGAAAATTCTGAGAAATTAAACTAAAAGTTCAAACAACAAAGAACAAACTAAAGTTCAAAGCGTAATCATTACATTCGTTAATCGCGTCGTTGAACCCGTCTGATATTACATTAATTATTCACTATATCAGCAACTTTCTCGCAAAGAGCTAATAACTTATTTAAGGGCTTCATTATAGTGAAAGGTACTTAAAATGATAGTAAATAAATGAATTTTAAAAATAGAATTCAAACTTTTGGATCGAAAGGGAAATGAAAATTATAGTAACGAAATGAAAGTCTGTTTTATATACTACATGCTGCAAAATTCTTGTTTCAGCTACTCATTATTTAGTAATCCTTTGTTGAAATTGAATGTCTCTCAAATGGGAATTTTGCATTTTATACATAATAACGGAATGATTAGTAATGATTATCTTAAAACTTTCGGCTGTATAGAAAACTCTTCCTTAATTTCAGCCAATTGTATTTTTACCTAGTAAGGCACTCAGATTGTGTAAAGGTTTAATTTAATACTTTTATAATATTCTATCCGCGTATCAAATTTAATACATGCTTTATTTGAGTTTAAATTGATATTTTAGCCTAAATTAATTGAAATATCTCATTAAATTACAACTTATTTAATTTAATAACGATTTAAAAAATGAACTTCAGATATATGTCAACCTGCTCTTTTTATCAAACGGAAGGAGCATCATTGAATATTTTTGTTTTCCAATCAGCAATTAACTATCAAGTTAACGATTCGAGATCCAATTATTTTCTTGAAATACTTAGTTATCACCGACGGTCTCGTCACCGCATTAGTTATAAACTCCTCCCAGAAGTATGAAATTACGGTACTGTGGGAGATCAGAGTTGTATGCCATTTTAAATCTTCAGGTTCCCCAAGAATACTCTCATTCTTGTCAAGGATATTCAATTTTTTTATATTTCCCAAACCCAGCTATTAATATGCCGGAGTGACTTCATTTTGCATATCTAATATTCAACTTTAATTCCGCGTCATTGGTATAAGCAATGGCGATCACTTTACCATTGTGTGTCTTTGCACGAGACACCATGCAAACTCACCAATAAAGAAATTTGTGTGTAAACAGCTGATTGATTATATTTACTGCTGGTAATAAGGAAGCATGTGTGTTTTTATTTATCTTTGATATCAGGACCTAACCTAAATTGAAAAATATACCAATCAATTTACAAAATTTTGTTTAAACTTACCATAGCTAAGGTAGTAAAAGCAGTTTTATTTTCACTTAGTAAATAAATCATTCTTACGACGTTATCATTTGCCTGCATATACACAAATTCCAAACGTCTTTGATATGTGCTTATAAATACGATGATCGTTTTTTCCATTAAGTCGTTGAAAATAATATCATGGAGGTTCATTTAGAAGAATTGAATAAATTCAGCATTTATTCATCACAAATGTGAATTATTGGAATAGTAGATCCTAGGTCAATCGAAATTTCCAATACCTGGATTGAAGCGGGATTATTGACGTGAAATGAAGAGTGAATTGAAAAAAAGGGACAAAAAGAGAATGAAAAATGTGAAAAAGTCAGAATGGTAGTCCACAGAAAAGAGGAAAAATTTCAATCTAGCAAACTTTGAGACACAGTGGGGGCAAACTGAAAGCAAAACCGCCCAAGAAAGATCTAGTGACTTATTATATTAATTAGGTAGATGTTAATACTGCTCATTTACACGTGGTATACTGTATCTATTTAATCAAAACAGCGTAGTAAAACAGTGAATGGGAAGGATAAACGACTGATGCCATCTTTTTCAATTAATTAGAACAAGCCCTACTTTAAATTTTGATAGTTGTGCTCGATTAATTATGGATTTTAGGAGAGTTTTTTTCATGAAATAGTCCCAAATACATTTTCTCCTTTATGATAATGACACTTATTCCTAAGCGAACCTACGTATTTTGTTTAAGAACATAAAAACATGGAGAAAATACCGGGTTCGTAATGAACCTGGCGCTCGGGTTGCTCTTTCCGTCTGCCTTCACTCTCCAGGGGTGAACTCTCGGGAGTTCGTTGTGCGGATCCAAGTATGAGTTTCCTGTTGCGGGAGAAGAAATCCACCTCACCCGCGGCCCCCTCGCCGCCGCCCACCCGCGGCTCTCATCTCCTCACCCCCGTGCCACCACCAACCCTTTTCATTTACGAGCCTTTTGACACATTCCAAACTCTACTTACACCCAAATGAAGTTTCTGAGTCAAATGGCTGAGAACTAGATTCATTCGTCCGCGAGTTCACGTGCGGGTGCTGGAGGTGTCAGGCAAGCGCTTTCGCGCTGCCTCGCGGGGGAATCGGGAACCTCAATCCGTGGCTTGCCCCTCCCGTGTTCATTGCAGAAATCGCCGCGGAGAGGGAGGGCGAAGAGCCACGGGGAAAAGGGGAAGAGTTCAAAGTTATCAACCCGCCCCATGGTTACACGATTTTTCCCCAAGGCGACGACGGTACGAGGAAAAGGTGCTCTTGGGAATCGGGTCGAATTCGGTTGTGGAAAGGAGCAAGATTATAAAGAGATGTGGTTCGAGAAGGTAAGGTACTCTGCCGTATTCTCATACTCCTTTGACAGAAGGTGGGCATCCTTCTCCTTCAGATGTTGATTCAAAGGAGAGAGCAAGAAATCTTCTTTTGCAGAATTCTTGGAAAAAAAAGCCACGCACATATCTTCACTCTTACTCCTTTGTTCCCTTTATCGTCAGTTCCGTCATTTTTGTCTCTCGTATTCCTCAAGTATTGTTTCTTTATTCTTGAAGCACACGCCAAGTTGTCATCTATTCTCGTTAAATGTTGACAGATGACAGAAAACATCATGAATCTGGCGCATACGAGCGACACACTTGCGGATGGACCATGAGCGTTTTACCTCAATTTGTTCCTCAGTCAACTCAATGACTTATGAGATGGATACTCTTTGCTTAGGGACAGCGATACAGAAATGCATCAGAGAAGTCTATTTAGAGGCACACTTGAGTGAATGCTGCTTTACTACATTTTACTAACTTTATCATGTCCCGATCAGCATTTGCGCCCTAAATCTGAAATGAATGTGCTGAATACAATGTGTAACTATGGTGAAAGCATCTAAAGTTTGAATAATTAAAATAAATATTGCTTATGTAATTTTTTACTGATTATTTATATATTGCAAGGAAATCGCGCTGATGTTAAATACGGAATTAAAGGCTATTCTTATAACTTAAATAAACACAAAATCATTAATCACAAGATGAACAATATTAGGTTCAAATATTTAAAAAATCAATTACATTTTAGAGCAAGTCCATGCACTTTTAAAGGTTTATTCGATGGTAAGAATTTCTGTAGCATCGTTAACAATAATTGCCTTCGATAATCAATAAATAACTGCTAACAAGGTGTAATAATCTTTCATATTCGTCATTCCATTATAAAAAACAATATGTAGAACAACGGTGTATTCAACCATGATCGGTATTTTACAATCATCCATGAATATTTGAAATATTTAATTCATACGCATTCTATTGATATGCATTCATGTCAAAACCTCTATAGCATATAGCAATTTATCATACTTGATAAATGGAATTCCAGCATAATTGAACTTTATTTCGAATGCTGGCGTATTCGCGAAATGAAAAGCATGGAAAGAAAATTCTTTGTTCGGTAATATACGCGTTAAATTACCCTCCGTCGCTCTGGACTTCATTTAATAAACAGGATAGCTTAGTGAAATTGACTGTTCAGAATGCAATTAAATGCGGCCAAAATAAATGAAATTGAGGGATCACTAAACAGTGAGTACGCACTGGAAAGCTGAGAGCGAACCGCGAGATCCACATGCCTGGATGGCGCCACGACGAAAATATAAAATGAAAGATAAAAATGAAACGGACTCCGGGCGACAGTCATAAACGCGGCAACGGTTACGTTGGTTCCCTGCTCCAATTCTGCCACCACTGATCTCCGACGGGTTCTACCCTCGTACCAAATCCTCTCCCTCCCTCTCCAGCCTCCCACCCATGCCCTGCACCCTTTCCCGTGATTCGCCTTTCAATTCCAATCGTCCATCCTTTTCATCATCTTCCTTTTCTCCTCACTTGATATTTTTCTCCCTCCACATCTCCCGGCTTCTTTTCTTTTGCATTCTACGTTTTTCAGCCCCTTTAGCCTTCGTTATACAAAGGCGCGGCAAGAAAGTGAAAGGATGAAGTGTTCGAAGAGGATACGAGGGAAAAAATGGCAAAAGAAGTCATCTCATGTGTGCGTATCTATGAGTTTCTATATATATATATATATATATATATATATATATATATATATATATATATATATATATATATATACATATATAAAAATATATACATAATATAATGTATGAAAGTCTCACGGATGCGAATAATGATGCATATTAATTCAGCACTAGCAAATAGGGACAAATACACAGAACAAAAAAAGGAAGGAAACTCACACGTTTTCGAATTTTTGATGGCACAAGCCACCTTTCCCAAGGAAGAGAAGGAAGGAATTCCTTCTTTGTTCCTTCATTCTCTTCCTTGAGAAAGGTAGCTTGTACCACCGAAAATTTGAAAACGTGTGAGTATTCTTTCTTTTTGTGTTCTATGTTTTTATCCCTATTTGCTAGTGCTAATGTCATAGACATTATATATACATATATATATATATATATATATATATATATATATATATATATATATATACACATATATATATACATATATATATATATATATAATGTATAACACTTAGCACTAGTGGACACAGACAAAAACACAGAAACACACAAAAAAAGAGACTCACTATTTTTCGAATTTTCGGTGGTCGTTGCCACCTTTATCAAGGAGGAGAGGGACAGAACTCATTATATATATATATATATATATATATATATATACACACACACACGTTATATATATATATATATATATATATATATATATAACATCCAGGCTAAACTACATACACTTACCCGTGGGGGAGGAAAGGAAGATGAATAAAGGATATATAAGTAGGAGGAGACTGAAAGAGAGATGGAGATTCCGGTACCCTTTCCTAGGAGAATAAAGGGATAAACTCTGGAGATGACGGACTTTCATACAAGCGTGCGCACACTGTCACATATGCACACATGCTGTCACACGGGGGAGGGGATAGGCGGAAGAATTCTGCAAAAGAGTGGAAGGATGTCAAGGCTGATAGAAAGAAGAGAAATACCTTTTTCCTTCATCCTTTGGTCGGAGGATATGTGAGGAAACCTTATGGGAATGGGCAGGGGAAGGGAAATACTAGGTAGGGTGGGAGAAGTGTCAGTGAGGAACTGAACTCCGAGAGAAGTCCACAGACAGTGTAGAAGGGAAGGAAACGGTGAAATGGAGCGACTGAGTGAAGGGACGGTTAGACAAATAAATGAGTTGTAAAAGCTTATACACGTACTCAGGATTTAGAAATTATGAAGAAAAGTATTTTGTCCAGGTGAGGGGACGCAAGCGTTGTTGACGAGGGGCATTTTCCGAGGAAGAAGCCATAGAATCGGAAGAAGGATAATTGTTCGGTGGACTTGTAGACTCAGAATGATGGCACGGTGAAATAAATGCATTTATTGTCTGCTTGCGTTAAATCCCAGCTTCACTCCAGGAATGTCATAACAGAAGGAAGGTGAGATATATGCGTTAGAAATATTTTCAAACAGTAAATTTCGAAGAAATAGTTCTATGGGCTCAGGTAAGCTTTGAAAGAGATTCTTGACTGACTTGGCAAATCGTAATGCATACACAGTATACTTGGGTATAATTTGCTTGTATACTCTATTGTTTCAGGCTTCACTTCGTGGAAGTATTTAATATCCATACTAAAAAGAAAGACTCGTACTTTTCCACAAATCTGTGGAAAAGTACGAGTCTTTCTTTTTAGTATGGATATAATTTGCTTGATTGAGATCTATTAGTTGTACTTGTTCATTTAAATTATCCACAGTGAAAGCTGACAACTATAAAATACATCTGATAGAATTATTGGCGTTTTCAATTCCCAAGATGATGCTGGGAGGTAATAAAACTTCTATTATAAAATATATTTGTTACAATAATATTGTCAGCCAACGTGGAATACGTTGAACGTTGAACTGAAATTTCAAGAATAAGTGTTCGAATTTTCAATCATATTTCGTTGCTCGTAGTGTTTTAAATCTGAGACCATCCTAGTAACTATTATAAGTGCAGAATAATAATATATTGCATCATTTATTTAATTTTTGATGGTTGTAATCAACAAAAGTTCAAGATAAAAACCTATCAATGCTTATCCAGAGAATCCAAAGGAATTTTATGTTTTACAAGCACCTAAATTATCATTAAATTGAGTTTCTTCAAAATGAAATCAGAAATAAATAGCAGTATTAATTGAAACCAAAAATTTGGCGGAAAACTGTTGGTTAGGGTTTTTGGCCGAAATTTATCATGAAGCGTCTTATCAATCAAGAAAACCATTATTGCTCCGCCTTATGGCTTACTAATCACCCCCCTGTGACCACTTTTCATCTATGAACTGATGATTCTCTAACAAAATGAAACGATAATTGAAGGTTTATTGCAGAGATATGTATTTTTCCTCAGTAAAAAGTTTAACAAATAGCAATTAGTTTTTGCTGAATATCGTCATCATTATTATATACTTTCAATAATTGTGAAATTCTTTCCCAAGTATTAGTTAAATTTATACTAATATCCCTAAATATTGTTTATGAAAGTAAATTCATAATTGTTTATCCTTAGTCAATCATGAAATTTGGCCTTTCGTTGATCATATTTATCTGCAATACATTAACGTTTTCGTGATTAGCTCGTACTATTAAAAAAATACCAGGGTTTTGCTTCTCTTACTGGAATGACCATCAAAATCTTCTGATGATACTTTCACTAAACATTGCAAAATTTAGATTATTTTTAAATTGTTAGTACTCGTTTGGGAAGTATGCAATGTAGCAGATAGTTATATAAATACTATGCGTAAAACTATACTAAATACTGCTATAGTAAAAGTGTACCAAATACTAGGCGTAAAAGAAGGAATACCCACTATGCTGAGTCCACTAGAATTTTTATTTTTTACGACCATAATTTCGTCGTAAGGCGACATCATCAGGTGTTTATAATCCTGGTCTGATGATTTCACCTTATGTTGTTGACAATCGCACTCTTCTAAATTGTATTTGGAAAAAGGATTGGTTGCTTCGATAGAGTAGATAAAACCTGCTGGACCTATAGCTAATTATCTTTTACCCCCACACTTGACTAGATCTGTTTTTGATGTGGTGATTACGTTCCTTTATGCTGTTATTAAATACGGAAAAAGATAAATATAGATTTTGCTGCAGAAACTCCTCCGAATCATCATTTGAAAAGTGCCAACTCTAATATACCTCACTTATTATTTTGACCGTAAATAAAACAAGCGTATCTTTCATTTTTGTCGGTCAATATTGTTTCATATTTTGCAATATTGTGATCCTGATGCATGTTTTATACAGGTTAATTGTTTTTACGGGCTGAGAATAAGGTAATTCTTGTGATTTCCCTAAATTTTTACAGCCACCATAAGGGAACCATATATTTTGCATTAACATGAAGCAATCAAGCAAAATAAATTGTGTACTGTGATGCGTAGGCAATCTACACAACGCAGTCTCGAATTTGGTACGTGTTTCAATCAAGTTATAATTAGTGCATGCCATTGAATTAGTCGCTATAATGAACAGTTATTCTCTCCTCACAACCGCACCCGGTAGATGCGTGCGCTCCACCGTCATGAGTGCCTCTCCCCTGCCCTCCCTCATTTGCCTCTCCAAAAAGGACACATCGTTGTAAGGTAGGGAGAGGAAAGGAGCGGTCCAGGGCGAGGGACGGAGCAACATGGAATAGGAACGTAATAGGAGAGAGGAGGATGATGTGGGGTCGGCGGGAGATCACTAGGCGATCAACTTGGGTGGGACTGAGAGAGGACCGTCCTACGGTCGGGTGTAATGAAAGGCCCTTGCGGAGGCGTCGCTCCCACCGCCGACGGCACACAAATGCTCCCCGTGGTAGAGGTGGGCAGGGGGTTGGAGAGGGGAACAAGATCGCGACTGGAGAAGAAGAGCCACGGAGAGGGGTTGAAGAGGAGAAGAAGAGCAAAGGGACTCGGCGAGGAGGAGAGGGAAAAAGATGTGAAACGGGTAGCTAGAGGGGGAAGGAGTTTTCTGGAGTTCGGACAAGACGAGTAGACGGAGATCCAGGTGCTGGAGGTGGGGAGCGAAGACGGGAAAGGGAAGGTGGAGAGATCAGGAAGAGGGGGAGGGGCCGGACGGGCCTACCCGCTCAACTCGCGTCACAAAAGAGCCAGCGGGAAGTGGATGGGGTCGTCATGAGGAGGAGGAGTCGAGGCTGGAGGTGGGGCGGAAGGTTGGCGATTTGGATAAGAGCTCTGAAGGTAGAGAGAAAGATAGTGGGGTGGAGAGTTGGGAGGGGATTGGTGGGGCGAAAGGGAGAGAAGTTCGAGGGGTTGAAAAGGAAGGAATGGGAATTGGTGTGTAGGGGCGCGTGGAGATTTCGGTGAGAGTCGGGTCATAAGGTTGAAAGAGGTTCGTCTACTGAGTGGTGTAACATCGGGAGGGAGGAGGAAAAGTTGTAAGATGGAGGTGTTGCCCAGGTTAGGAGATGTAGCAACATTTGGGAAGCGTGGTAGAAAATTATCTAGGTTGTAGTTTCTATGGTGACATTTGGTTGGTTCTAAGGGCGACAGCAGTCTTCCCGGGCATTGAGAACGATTCTGTTTGGCTCAAATGAATTTATAAATTAACTCGTTATTTAAATTAAGAGTTTTTTGTTGTGGAAAGAATGAAATACAAGGTTTGTGTACAACGTGTTGAGAATAGTCTCGCAAATATATACCTATTTCAAAGGCATTGTAACAATGCCTCAAAATTCATCAAAGTACATCTCTTAAGCATCGACACACTTTTGCCAGCGGCTTTTTCACTACTCGAAGGCTCCCTGGTAGGCGGACTCAGGAAGGTCCATGAGGTTACGCATGCAAACTTCTTTGATGGCAGTTAGGGTGGTGCCCTTTGAGGGAGGATTTCACTATTGGGAATATGAAATAGTGTGCTGGTGCCAAGCTGAACTGTAAGGGGGTTGGAAATCGTCACGTCACGTTGCACAAGGCCTTCCCAAGCAGACGGTATACTTTGCTTTTGGTCGTCCGTCAAAACCTCCGAGACGAGTTAAGTACAGATCTTTCGCATCAGACATAATGGCGTGCACTGTTATCGTATCAACGCCAATATGATCTGCAATCCTATGCACACGTAACCAACAGTCTGAATTCACCACTTCACGCACACACAGCACGCTTTCGTTGGTTCTTGTGAAATCTTAGAAAATCATGTCCAACGTCTTCGTACCCGATGTTCACAATCCAATACAAAACTTGATAGCATACAGGTTCAATCGTTCGCTGCATGTTGCGCTTTCACCGAGTCACTCGGCGGGGATGAAGTAAAAACGCAATATAGTCAGAACAAACGCTTGCAGGAGATTGGCGCTAGGCGCTTGTTGAAGGTCAGACCTCAATCTTCGAGCCTGCGCGGTGTAAGCGTGCTACGAAGCGTAGTCTCGTCAGAAAAAAATTGTTCACGACATTTTTTATACAAACCTTGTACATTGGGGAATGGGTTAGCACCTTTGCCCTTCCATGAGTCACGACTAACATAGGGCAAAACGCTATTAAAATTATTGAGAATTATCCGAAGAAATCTCATAACCCGAAAGTTCTTATTTATCTCCACTACGGAAACTTTCCTTAAATCTTAGTTTCAGCCTAAAAACAGGGTACCCGAGGAAAGTTAACTTCTGCCGCAGTTTGTCCACAGCGCCATTACCCATTCGAATGCGTCGCCAGGAGAGCAGCGGTGAAGTATGTATGTACATTATTCCTTAGAAGGAACTTTTGAGCGTGTTCGGGGGTAGAAGACTGGAGAGAAAGCGAGGGAGGGGTTTGGAGACCGATTGGTTGGGTGGCAGTATTTTGGAAGGCGACGGGTTGGAGCGACGGAGGGTAGAACTTTCCTGGTAGTCGTTGAGTCGAGGAGGTCGAAAAATTTTTGGCGGCTCGAAAGGGCGGAAAGTGGGGAAATTTGGCAAGAAAATGTAACGTAAGGTGGGGTTGATGATGATGGGGTGGGGGGGCTGGAATTGTTAGCACGGAAATGAGCGGCTTTTGCGATGGAAGGTGAGGGAAGCGGTGGAGGTGAGCAAAGAGAGCAGTGCGCTTGGAGGTCGTTTTTGGGAGAGATGAAGATGGAGGGGTCAGACTGGCAAATAATGAGAGTCTAAATGAAATTCCATTTTCGAGGCGAATTCAAACGAATGTGGAACATTTACTTGTAGAGAAAAGATCTCCTTAAGTTCATAACCTCTAAACCTTTGTATAAGATGGTGCCTGAGGTGGATATGCATGTTCCAATGTAACAAGATCCATATCATATTCGAATAGCTTCGAACAATCGAACAATATGGCATCTAATTCAGGTTAAAATTATTGTGCAATATGTTATAAAAAGCTAGAGAATCGGCACTAACAATAATAGAAATTTCGTAAGTTATAAATAATAACGATAATTTTAGTGTAAAGTAGCACCTTTTGATGAATTGTAGTAAAGCAATCCTTTGTGCCCAGAATATTGACTTAATCCGTTAAATTAGCAATTCTAAAAAAAAGCATAACACTCCAACGGAGCAAAACTAATGATCTACAAATTTGCATTATAAATGATTTAATATTACACGATTACATGGAAGGAGAAGAGCTTATTGCACTGGATAACTACGTATGCAAGGTCCTTCCAAAAGTGTCCCCTTTCCATAATAATATTTAGGGAAAAAGAATGTATAAGTATGGAATTTTTCTTACGATTATAGAACTAGTTTGTTTCTTTGATTCTCCTGCCACTTTTTTGAAGTGGCTTATTAAATATTCAGTATTTTCATTGAATGTTGGAGAGCGGAAAGGAAAATATGTGCATCTAATCATTTTAAATCTAATATTTCAAAAGTTAAAGTTTATTCAAAGAAATTAATAAAATTTTTAAGTAGCTGCCGGGAAAAAACCGCCTTCAGAGAGTTGAATTTTACTATTTATAATTATATTTTTCAATAAATTTTTTTAATATCAAATTGCGTTCTGGGAATATTATTATAATTTCTATACTATTCTTTAAAAGAACCTTATGGAAACTATTGTCTATTTTTAGTATAATCGACATCGTCACTTTTACTGAAATTTCATGAACATTATCTGTTTCGTTTCGTTTAACTAGCTAAAAATTGTACCTGAATGATTATCAAAGGGTTCCTGGCTATTCTTGTTTGTTTTTCATGTGATGAAACAATTCCTGTCCTCTGAAGTCGACAATATTGTTAATCGATGATATTTTTCATGAATGTAGCACCTTGAGCTTTGCTATACACCGGAACTGATTGCAATTGCAGATAGTTGTCCTAAATTGATTCCAATATTGGTAGTCTTTCCTTCTTATTTTGCCTGCGATTTTATCTACCTTGGAGTGCTTGGTGATAGATATTATTTTCGTCGGCTTAAGCCATTTTAACTGATTTCGAGCAATCCCAGCAAATCCATCGAGAGTGGAGATGAATCTATATCTAAGTGATTGAGAGGGAAAGATACTGGGAAAATATTTCGGTTTTGGAGAAAAATACGTTAAGAGAGTGGAATCGGAGAGGAGCACGGAGAGATGAAGCCGCTGTAAGATTGAAAAGAGGCTGATTTTCGAAGGAAAGGAGGAACGGGCAATGGGCGTGGACTTGGCGAGCTCCGGGAGCGAGTCGGCTGAACCTGAAGGAGAGTGAGGTCCGAGGGAGGGTAGGAGGGCGGCGTGCATGAGGTTGAGAAGGAGCCAGCAAATGGCTGGAGTGACACCCAGGGGGGAGTGGTGGGCACCGTGTAGAGAGAGCTAGAAAGGGGGGGACGAAGGGGAGGGGTATAGAAAGGCGTGACAGGAGTGGGGAGGGGTTATTCTTTTCGGGTGAGGAATCGTTGGAGAGAGACTCCGAGGGGCGGGAGGTGGAGGTGGTACGTTGTTCGGTAGGCGGGGAGTTAGTAGGCTACTCCTTAAATAGAATGGAGGAAGGAGGTCAAAGGAGAAAGAACTGTCTCAATCTCAAAAAGTTTCTGCAAAGGGCAACTCTCGTGTAAAAGATTAAACAGTGGAAGAGGAGTGAGAAAGGGACTGCAGTCTGAGAAACAAGTCTTGTTCAGAGGAATTTCAAAGGTGATTGAAGAAAATTCCCCCACTGAAAGATTTAAACACTCTCTTATTGCAAAGATGGACCTCTTCGTTTGTTGATGCTATCCGATATTTTTAAGTAATGGGGTGATCTTTTTTTCCCATTAAGTTTCCCATTTCTCTCAGCCACCCTTAACAATAGTTGACGTGTGTACTTAACTGGCCCTAGAACTACGGGAGATTTACAGTGACCTTCTTTATTGGTGCTTATAGCGAAAAATCAAGGTAGCAGCTACTATCAAACTGCATAAAACAACTGCTGCTAAAACCAGGGATGTAGCCCATCCTACGATCTTTAGAAGAGAAGTTTAGGAGTCATGTCTATCTTCACTTAAATTTAATTTCCGGAAATCTTAGTATCCCAAATTAAAGAATCTATGGGTGATTAATACACATTTTCTGTTGCTATAGAATTTCATTTTATTATATATTTTTCGTTAATTACCTATTTTCTCCTATGTTCGTCCTAAAAAATATTATTCCAATACTATTGGCCCATTTGCATTTACATTTTTTACCACTCATACAACGCCCTTAACAAAATAGCTAAATCGACTGAGCACGATACCTTCCATTTTCAAGTTTGATTATTGGTAGACACCATTTAATATACGATATTTTTAAAATGCCATATTTACTAACGAATGATCTTTAGAGTTTGAAATCTCATTGTATCATATATTTTGGTACTTATTCAGAATTAAAAAGCACCGTGTGGAAAGAATATTGGAAAACTACCGCAGGTGTATGTAAACAGTACAATAGATTCTTCCTTGCCACTACCATGTGTGCCTTGATATTGGCTTTTTGGGAATTTAAAAATTTTTTGGAAAATACGGCACTTAATGGGTAAACATTTTTCAGCTACCAGCCTGTTGCAATGATGCGCCTGGCAAAACTCTAAAATAAGTAAATTTATTTCCCTAATTTATGTGCATCTGAAATTTAAGGTTTTCTTAAGGTTCTTTTGAAATATATCTAAGAATAAGTCTAATGAAGGAGGTCATTAAAACCAATGAGAGACATCTGTGATGTTTTAGAAATGATATAAATCCATAAAGTTATATTGCGGAATTGAGTGAGAGCGTGAATAATCATTACTGCGAAATTGGTAGGCAAAATCGTGAAACGTGCCACAAACCACTGGAAAAAAACAGAATCGTTTTGGAAACGGGCATGTAAAGATGTACCCATCCACCATATGCTTTCCTCAAACAGTATCCCAGAATGATGCTGACACCGTTATATGAGTTTGTGTTTGTTTGCCCCGTGATACATATATATTTTTTCGAGCGAATGTATTCTCCGTGAAATTATTTACGGATGTAACTCAAATGTGGATACGATGAATACTCATGAAAGACGTGCTGGCACACACCGACTCGCCCCGAAAATGATGAAATGATAACGAAATCTCTTTGAGAGTAAAAAAAAAATGAAACGAAAAAGTTACTCCAGATTCCCTCTTTCATCTTTTATTGCTTTATTCCGTTCCGTCCCCTTTTTTCCTCCCTCACTCGCGTTCCACCAGCGGGAAAGGGAAGCAGGATGGGCCGGGAGAATGAGAAGAGGGAGTCGGGGAGGGGCGGCGGGCTGTAGAGATGACGGGGGTGTAGAGAGGGGACGTGCCCAGGAGGAGGGGAGACAAGTCGGGCAAAAGGAGGCGAACGTCGAAATGCCGGAGATGGGACGAAGGGACGGGGGGTCCTCGGAGGAGGGCGGAAGAAGAGGGCGAAGACGATAGGGGATATGTCCTCTTTTTTGTCCGATAAGGCGAAGGTATATGGTGGGCGGCGCGGGGAGATGGTTATTGCTCCCGCGCGGGACGGATGCGAACGTAGGCGTGGGGAATAATAAGGGCATGAGGACTTCCTAGCTATTTCTAGAATAGGAAGACTGGGGGTGGATGATTGATACCGCCCTGAAGGGAGGGAAATGTAAAGCTTTAGAACGGAAAGAAACAGGTAAAATAGCCACATTTTTAGAAGGAATGTACATTTTGCGAACAGTCGTCTTAACATCGGTTGGCATTGCGGAATTCACCCTCGGGATGAGACGGCAAGAAGAGTTAAAGAAATTGTTTTCTCATTGAAAGGTCTTCCTGCCGTCAATAACTCATTAGCAGTTATTCTTTACTCCAACAACTATTGAATCGGCTTGCATGGTGAAGTTTAGTATTTGAAAGATTTTTCAAATAATTTCGGAATTAATGCATAAATCAGCAAACAAATGTACTATATTTACGGATAGTATTATTTATTTCTTTGGGAACATATCTTAGTAATTATACTTAACTTTTATTACTATAGTTTAATATTAATATGATAAAATAATTTTGCTGCAGGAAATCGTAATATTTTTAATTCCAAGACTAATTACTAGTTGACTTAAAAAAGTCTTGATGGGCAAGAAGTATCCTGTGAAATAGTATTGACTTTTTCCTGAGATTAAGTTGAAATATTTTACCATGAAGTAGGTCGTAGAGCAAATTTCGAAGGAATTAGAATGATCCTCATCACCAAATTCACATTTGTCGTCGATAATCGTATTTGGGCAATGCATTGATTTTTTACGTCTAAAAGGTTTTAAAAAATATTCTGCGTAATATTATTGCTTTTTTTGAATAAATACTAGATAATTGAAGTTTTTAAGCTGATAATTTTCTTTTAGTCTTTGATGCATGTACGTTTATGCAGTGAAATTATCCGAATAAAAATAAAAATGCGAAGAAGTAATTACACCCTACATACATTTTCTATCATTTAAACAATTGCCGGATAATATCAACAGTTTATAGAAGAATTAAGAAATTTAGCATTTAACAGAAAAAGAGAGAGTATAAATGCATGTAAGAATTTTGATCTTCTTCTATTCTAAAGTAATGAACAACTGGCACCCTAACAACCTGGTGGCACCATAAGAGTGGTATCATGAATGTCATTCCCTTGTCCACTGAGAAATTGTCACCCTCAGAATATGAATACTATCTAGAATTTTAGAATTAAAATTACGAAAAATCTTCCTTCGACCAAAATAAGGGAAATGATGCATTTAATTATCAAGGATAAAGTTCCTAACCGCTTTGGCATTGCAATGAATCAATAATAATTCCTTGATCAATTTCTCTCTTAGTTCCGTGAAAAAACATCCCAACTATTTAATTTCAAATGTGAGGAAACCACGAAACACATATTTTAAATATTTGTAGCGAAGTGCACGCTAAAGTTTAAGCAAATTTCTTTTACCGTGTGATTGTGACCGGATCCATTTTTAGAATAGCAAAATATGAAATTACTTCGTATGTCTCCAAAACATGTTTAGATCCCTTCCGTGGTGAAAATAATGAAGGCGTTCGCCTTTTTCTCATGTACTCATTTTTTAGCAGGGAAAAGAGAAGCTTATTTGTTAAACGTCTAGCCAAGAGCTAGTAAAAATTTAGCCCACTTTACTATTCCTTTCCTAGAGTGTCAGAATAATAGAGAAAATTTGTACTATGCCTAGAAATCTCATTTCAAGGACAAAGTCGAATCGAAAAATTTGCCTCCGCCTGGATATGAAACCAGACCCGCAGCTCAGGAATTTAACGCAATGACCTCTCTCTTCCTCTCTCATGGAATCCCAAAAGACGGTGTTAAAAATGAGACGGCTGGTAGATGGTATCGGGTGGAAAAGGGTGGTGAGTGAAGGCAGAGCTCCTGGGGTCAAAGGTGGGAAGAGTGGAAAAGGAAAGTGAGAAGGAGATAGAAGAGCATAGGGTATTTCTTTTATTCTCGTGAGCAATGGATAAGGGGATCCTGGATGAAGGGAGTTTTCTTGGGAGTTGGGGGTAGAGCTATGGGTAGTGGGAGGACAGCGTGGGATTTACGTGGAAAGGAAGAAGAGGAGAACGTCCGGCTCCATTTCATGTATGAAAGGGTTTCGGTGACCGTTTTATGCGCGAAATGGAAAGATGGTTGAAGGGAAAGAAATCGTGGAGCAAAGGGGATGAAAGAGAGTTGGGGATGGGTGTGGAAGGAAAAGTACCGTAAGAATGAGTTAAAACGCATATGCAAGGGTTTTGGTTTTGGCGGAGGGAGGAAATTGGAAATTATATTAAAGACCAGAAATGAAAGTACCGGAATGAGCAGTGTGCACATGCGGGATACTCCGAGCTTTGGAGACGGTGACGTTTTCAATAGAATGGCAACATTTTGTGAAACGAATCATTGTAAAGTAAAGTAATGTAAAACATCATAAGTAAAATTTTTGTAATTTGAATGCATTTATTTAAGTGATCAGGGTGGCCTAAGATTCCTTGGCATGAATCGACCTAAGTAATAATTTATTGCAACTAGTGAGTTTTTTATCTTTTTTGTGTGCTTCTGTGTATTTATCGGAGTCCACTGGTGCTAACCTTTATGCATTATTATTCGCGTCCATTATACTTTCACAAAAGGGTGGTATATATATATATATATATATATATATATATATATATATATATATATATATATATATATATATATTTCATTTAGGTCAGTAGTTGCATAAACGTTTGAAAACTTTTATTTGCTTGGTAAGATATTTGTAAGATTTATCCCATTGCTACTCTCTATTAAAAATATAAACATTGGTAGATATCCGATCCTTACCTTCCAAATGTTGTTTAATTAACCATTATAACTTCATTAAACATTTTTCCGAGTAGATGAGACTTGTGAACCAAAGGATTGAATCAGAATTCCTGATTTTGTTTCCATATAGTTACGGGAAAGTCGGTCTAAAAGTTTTTTAATTCTTTTCAATTTCGTGCTAACAGAGAAGACACTATTAGCTGGTAGTAGGATTTTCGAGTGCTTTTCATGTACATTGGGCTCAATTAACATTGAAAACCTCGGGTGGCATGGAATTACTACTGCGTTAATGATGTATTGAACACGTTGGCCGCACAGAAGCCACCCGTCGCCTGTGGGACTAAGAATAAAGGGAAGGAGGAAAGATGAAGGATAATATTCGTAGCGCGTTATTTCAGATCCGGCAGCTTTAAATGGGCACTCAAAGTGCACGATAAGCAAAATTGAGCCTCAGTTTCCCCGTCACGATTAGTGAGGAACTTAACGTTTAAATAAAATAGATGGCGTTGGCCTTCAGGCGTCTGCACTCCTGGATTACAGAATGATTAAGCAAAATATGTGGATTGCAGTGCCCAATTTAAGAACCGTGAGGCACGAACTGTTTTTTATTCACCCAAGGAATGAGCGAAAGTTCGAATGAAGCCCGAACAAATTTTAGCTAAGTGGAAAAAATGTTCACCCCCCCTTTCGGAATTCCTTAATAATTTATAAGATTCTTTCAATTTGTTTTATGGAGCCTTTCCCCGAGAAGAGCGCACAAGTTAAAGCCCACAAAGAACAACTGAAGAAGAGCGCTTGCATTGAGTATCCGCATAGAATGGTAGCGTATGAACGGACTACATTTAACGAATTTGATTATTCAATGGCATGAATAAGAGAAACAATATAATGAAGTCCTATGCTTCCTCCTTTATTGAAAAATTTTCATTTTCATTTCAAATTGACAAGGTTAGTTCAAAAGGCTCTGGATAAAAGCACAGCATGAATTCATTAACCACATTTCAGTAAATACATCAGTTTCACATATCAATTGCCTTGAAAATACCCATTCTCAACTTTCAGTTTCCGTTTTAAACGCGGAAAATATTATAAATAGATTTAATTTCATAAAGAATCTTGCAAGAAATCGAGTAGATTTGTAAGCTTGTGAGATCATCCGGAGGCGTATGTTAACTGCCCTGTAAAAAGTGATTGGTAATTAAAAATCATCCGCGAAAGTTACCGATAAATTTGCAAAAATGTTTTCATTTTCTTCGTCCTCCGTGAATTAATTCCAGTCCGATTATTACCTTTCAAAAACTAAGGAAAGAATTCTCCGCATCCACAAATTAGTCGATCCCTACGGGGGTTGAAAAAATGAAATAAACTTCGGAATTAAAAAAGCAGAAATCACTGAACAATTTTCTTCGCGTATGAATCCGCTTTTGCCGTTAGAGCAGGGGGGTGGAGGCCATGTACCCCTTCTCATCTTCCACCTTATGGAAAAGAATGTTCTCCCTCAAACGCCAAATAAGATCACGGATGAGCAGTTTTAAAAGGGGGCTCACGGCCAACGAACGGCATGGAGGCGCCTTTTTCCAGCCTTAATAATTGAACTAGGACATGACTTTGAGAGATAAAAGGGATTGACGCTGGAGGAGAATGAGTGGGAGGGAAAGGACGGTAAAGTTAGAATAAGGGCGTGGAACGAAAGAAATGGCGGAGAGGGGGAGAGGCGGCGGGGGAACGCGGAAGGAAGGCAGGGATAAAGGGCGGATGGGGTGGAGAGAATGTCGGAGGGGAAAGGTTTCCCGAGAGGGGAAGGGTTGCGAAGGGATGAGACGTATCGAAGGGATTTTGACGGAGGCTTCGGGTGGAAGGGTGGGCTATGTGGGAGTTGCTGGTAGGGCGTTAGGGGTAGGGATGGTGGTGGTGGAGAAGGTGAAGAAGGAGGAACGGGAGAAGTCGCTCGGGTCGAGGGCGGGATTGTAAAAGTCTTATTCTCCGCATCATCGGACAGAATCAAACGCCCAAATTTGGTTGGATAGAGTTAAGTGGGAGCATATAGGGGGGAGGTGTTCGGAAGAGGGGCCGAGAAAGGGTATAGGCACGGGTGGCCACGAAGGGGAGAGGAAGGGGTTGTGCGGTAAGAGGAAAGCGTGCGGTATGGCGGCTAGAGAGGGGGTAGATCGGTGGAAAAGAAAAGGGGATGAAACGAGTGGATATCCCTTTTTCCCTCGGATGCTCCCCGCTGCTCTCTCTGATAAGTTACTTTTGCGTGTGGTTTGCGCAAAGGAATGAATGAACGATAAAGGAGAGGGGGAGTGGAGAGGGGATAGAGCAGGAAGGATGAAAGCGGCCTCCGATGGGTGGAAGTAAAGGAGGGGCCGGGGGGTTGGAGACGTCAAGGGAGTAGGGAGTAAGTTGGGAGGGGGAATCTTAAGGCTCTCGGGTAGTCGGTGCGAGTAAATCTTCGCGGGAGAGGGGGTAGGGATGGCTGGAGACGCCTTATTGGGCGGCATCGTGAAGTAGATTCTGTGGGATGGGCGAGGAGGGGAATCTGATTTAAGCCGAAAAAAGGGTTGGAACGGGATTGGGCGGAGGGGGAGGTTTGTAGTAGTAGTTATAGTGGATTGCGATAGAAAATCCGGGTTCATTGTTCTCGGATCGGCATTAAGGGATTCAAAGACTCTCCTACCCACCCATCCTCACCCGCCCACGCCTCGTTGCACTTTGGATTCGTTTAATTTTTGGTTCGTCAATCCCCTCCGCAAGCCCCCTCAACTCAGCGCACGACTCATTTGAATATTCGGAGCCGTGAAATTTAGTTACCCTTTCTGATATCGCCGATACAGTGTATTCTTATTGAATCGACGCAGGTTCTTCAGCGGAGATGAGTCAGACGTCGTTTTCTGTGGCGAGAAGTGATTTATTCAGGGCCTTGATATTTTAACCTACCGTTGGAGTGCTCTCTGAGTGCAGCTCACTTTGGTTTTGTATTATTATTCAAAGTTAACCTAAGTTGTCCAACTTCCTTATCCAAAGAACGAATTTTCAATTAACTACCGAGTGAAAAACTAACTTCCCTACAAGTTGGAGGATTTTTCATGGTATCTAAGGTCCGTCTCTTTACGTTTTCACGATAAGAAAAACCTTGGAAACTTTTTAATGCCTTAGGAGTTAAGACAATGAATTTTAAATTCTCGAGCATTAATGGAAAAGACAGAACTATCTAAGTGCACAATTCAATGTCAATGACGGTTTTACAGAATACATTGTTTTTTCAATTTCGTCCTTTATTTGAGTCCTTTATTTAAGTGGCTAAATATGTTGTGAATTTAGAGAGATTATTTCAAATTTTCACGGCAGGGAGCTGTAAAAATCTCCGCTCAGTATTCAAAGCACGGTTTATTACCTTCAATAAACGCCGGCAAAAATGAGAACGAATCGTTACTTTTTTTTTGACGACCTGTCAATGATTTCTCCCAGATTATTTTTCTCCACACGTACCTCGATAGAGATTCCATTTGATGCTCTCTCTCATTGTATTCTCCCTTTGGCCAATCCTCTTCGATAACGTTCACCTCTCCTCCCTCGTCGCGTATCGCGAAAAGAGAAATGGCCCCCTGTCACTATGATGACACTTGCACATCCTCCTCCTTATACTAGTATACTCCTACGACCTGACTCATCTGCTATCCTCTGACTGGCATCTCCGTTGCAAAGTCGTGACAGTATTCCATATCAATTTTTCGAATCCATTTTCCCCATCGTCATCGCTCTCTCTCAAACTCAAACACTTTTTTATTGCGCCCTCACGAACGTAGAAAGAAGCATTCCCAACACTAAAAATGTATCCCCGAGTGTCACGCGTTGACGCCTCCTGCAAGCTACTAGTAGAACGCCGAGTTCATTCGCTTCAAAACTTTAATGCATTTTCGTCGAGGAAATTGAGTCACAGGCAGGAAAATTGAACAGCCTTGTGGCATTCTCAAACAAAAATTTAAAAAGCTTGCGTCGAAATGATTTGATGCTTGAGAAAAACGTGCGGTGTGTGCATATGAGAAACTCGAGGCTGTGGTGAATTCCCTTTTCTCCATGCAGTTGAAGAGATGCGCAGCTGTATTAAACTTCGGGGCAGTATTTCCTCTAGGGTCATAGAAAATTGACTCCATCCCATTCTTCTAGAAGGCAATGGTGAGCGAAATTTTTAAAAAGATTAAGCGGCTCTTGACATGGTGGGATAGAGAGATTCTACAAAATATTTTTCTTTGGCTTGGGTGTATTCTGCTGATTCCATAAGAGACGTGCGCTTTCATTTCCACATTTTCATAGCCACTTGGTTTATTCTTGCAGCTCAACATGTGTACCCATATTTACCTTGTGCTCCTTAAACCCCTCTGTTGAACGTCTGCGAATACTTTTCAACATATATTCTCCAAATATTCCAAACAGATTTGGACTCTCTGAGAAATAATATGAGTCTTCACTAATGAATTTAATCAGAACAATTATATCTAATACACTTCTAAGAATAAAATCAGTATTTCAGTCAGTTAAACCTCTAGTAACCACAAAGGTGACTCTATCACTCATCCGTAAAATTACTTTTAGTAAAGTTACATTTTCAACAGAAGGTAATGAGAAGAATTATATTAAATTAAATTCTCCCGTATTGAGAAAATTTAAAATTCCTGATAGATATCCTTGATACTGAATGTTTACCTGTATTGTTATGGAAGCAATGTACTGCATTCTTGAAACACTGACATTCTTTGACAAAGTACAGGTCCTGTGCTTTCAAAATACCGACATTCAAATGAATTTTTAATGACAGTCACACTTATATCTATAAGATATACCTCTGCAGATTCGTCCATTCATTGATGAGTTATCGAGAAGGATTTTCATCTGCATAAAATTTTCACATATAAAACAGTATTTTTCCAGAGAACTATGTTTTAGTACAATTTCATTGAAAACCGATCCACTGATAGTTTCTGTGTTTTAAAATTAATTTTAAAAACTTCCACGAAGTGAAGCCTGGAGATGTAGGGTTTATTAAAATACCAATGTATTGGAAAACTCAAAGGACAAATTGGCGCAGAGTAATATAGTTCAAAAAGATGCGATTAATTATTGAACATTGAGTTGAAATATTTCCTTTTAAGTGTTATTCATTACCGTAGGTTTCTTTTAATCGTATTCAATGAAATTTTTAAAACTCCCTTTTGAGAGTAGTTTGCAATAAGTAGCTGATTCCAGTTGTGTATGTCCGTATTTTCTCGGCATTAATGAAACAAACCAAAGTTGAATTTCATGCGTATTTAAACACAAATGCGTCCCCTCATACTTTACTTACTTTTTTGCTTTGACCCTCTGCACATGATCAATGTTTTCAACTTCAAAGGATTTTAAAAGCTGTGTGCAAATCAACTGAGCCGTGTGATTTACCCCTGGGGGTAATTCCGTTCATGCTTACATTCCGCAGTAATACAGTCGAGACATGAGCGATCAGAGGATTCATTCGAGAAGATGGCTTTGCACCTAGTTATGGATAGGATTTTTTGATTAGTTTCACGACCGAAATATATTATAGGGTCATTATCATTCAACGACAATGTTTTTTATCCAAGTGGTTCCATTGGTACTGAAGATTAGAGTTCCATAGGTATTTGATTCCCCTGGTTTGCCTTCTCGTGTAATCTGGTTCACATATTTCCTTTATTTGGCACGTCTCGGTTTTTCCCGTATCTCCCTGTAATAGAATTGACCCTGGCGTTTACATTCGTAAAATCGCCGTTCCAAATGCGCTTTTACATGGTTTGTTGGAATGGTGACAAAGCGTTGCTCGTTTAGCTCGCTGAGTGGTGCCGTCAAAACCGAAAAGCCTCACACGGGTGGCCTATGGTAAATATTTTGCACTGCTGACGATGTTACAGTCGTAAAAATGTTTTCGCAAGCAGCCAAACGAATACAGCTTTTCGCTTGCTTGAAAACTCAGCCGACAAACGTTTGCTAAATATCAGCAGTGCAGGGCACATACTCGGGCGATGAGAGGAATGGAATATTTTTTCGAAATATCGTTTACGAAAAGAAATTATATAGCCGTAATCATTCGACTGGACACTTGTACCCGTGGCGTATCAATTGTTTATTCAGGGGGGGGGGACTGGAGAGTGAGGGGACATGGGAAGGCGTAATAGGAGCACGGCAAAGCATTTCCGTGCCCAATACATTTTTTCCATCGCCTTTATTGGGCCACCGAACCGGAGGGCATCACTGTGCGTGCGTGGAAATAATGTGGCCGCTTCTCTTTTCCCCTTCCCCACCGACCCACCCCAGAGACCCTCCGTGCCCCCTCCCTTGCTGTCGATTGCAGCTGCCTTTATCGCTAAACTCCCCTCCTAACCCCGCATCCTCCCTCCGCCACGTACTATCACCCCCTGTCCTCCCACTCCCATCTGGCCCTTCTCCATCCCTCTCCTACTCCGTTTCTCACCCTTCTCACCCGTTCTTCGCGAGGGTATATCCCTCCGCTTTTCCTTCCTTCTGATACCCTTCTTCCACCCCACTCCATCCCCTTCTCTTCTCCTCTACAACCAGCATCACTCGTCAGACGACCGTATTAAGACCGTGAAGGGCCGGAAGGAAGGAAGGAAGATGGGGAGAGAGGGAGGGTGAAATGGACGAGCATGGGGAAGAGGATGAGAAAGATGGAAGAATTTTAGTGAAGGAATCGAGGAGGGCGAGGCATGAGCGAGAAGAGAGCTGGCGTAAAACATACGCGACTGCGATATCTCTCCTAGGTCTAACCCCAAAGCGGAAAGGCTGAGGAAGAGGGGGAGACAAGAATATGGAGAGAAAGGGGAAGATAGTGAAGGAGGGAGTAGGAGAGGGTGAGCATTCGCCCGTTATGTAGCGGCGTAGCGGGAAAAGGGAAGGAATGTACCGGGGTGGGAAATAAAGGAGAGTGCTTGAAGGAAGTGGGTGGGTGAGAGGGGAGGGATTGGTTTGGGCGTGAGATAAGGACAAGTCTTGGGACAAAGGGGGAGTTCATAAAATGCTCAGCTCTTTATTTAATACACGCGTCCCAAGGAATGGCTGGCTCCGATGAAAGGTCATTTGTCAGTGGCTCGGCAGGGGGACTATATTTCACCCATTCCAACGGCGGCCTCCTACTCATTCCCTCCCCGGGAGAGGAAAAGCCGCAGCTTAATTGGAATCCCCTACTCTTGCACAATGGTTTCCATATTTTTTCTCTGGTCAATAATTCATTATGGACGCGATGTGTCAGACACTAAATGAGATTGTATTTTTGACAATAGGTACGGGATGGTCTCAACACTAGATGTTTACGTGTGAATTTTAAAATAGCCCTCTGAAAAAAATAATATTTTCCGCAGGAATCCTCAATAGCGAAATGCATGTAAACAATAAATGGTTCTCCAGGAAGATGTATTTTCTTAACTGTCACGCGGCTTCTATATTGAAGCAAAATAATGATACTTTCAAGTTTTAGTGAACCTATGAGCCTAAGAGCATGTCACTTAATTTTGGTTCGAAAACTCCATGTCCCCCTTTTAAAATGATCTTCACGAGGGTCAGAATCGATGAAATTAAATAAGCCCAGTAAAAAATAACCCTTCAGAACTGCATACTCCACACTTTATGCTTACATTTCTCATGTAAAAATTGGGAGACCAGCCGAATAAAACGGGGAAACTAGAGATAGAGACATCTCTGCCAACTCAACTAAACTTCGTTATAATGCAATAAATCAACACGAAAACTTCCCTCAGCTCCTTGCTCCTCTTACCAAGGGGCTTGCTTTACGTTTCGAAATGTCCATAAGTTTTATTTATTGTTTTAGCAATCCCTCTTCGCCGTATCTGTCTTCTTAACATTTTTCCAAGTGCATGTGTGTATCATATATCATCAGTTTAAGTTAAACAAATATATTCTCTTATGTTTTTGATGTATCCAACCACTTTTAGCGAAAGACAGAAAAATATTTCAAGAAAGCTACTAAGGCTATTAGGTCAACGTACAAATGTTTTCCGTGCAGTGGAATTGCATTCACCCTTTCTTGCGTTTTTAAGAAATCACTAATGGTGCTCTTTCGGTCACAATCCTTAGCCCTAACTGGCCACAGGCACTCAAACGCATGAGCGCACATTCCTCTTCATAATTTGTGCACGGCGTTCACTCCAAGAGAATTATAAAAGGGTGTTCACGTGACTGGAATATATCCATCTGTGAGAAGACCAAGAAATCTCAGAATTTAAATAGAGGAAAAATAGGAATGGAACCAGCAACAGCCACTGGGGCTTACCCCGTCATTAGTTCAGGCTGTCCACTCTTGTTCCGCCGTCTTACAAACCGCTTTGGTCATTCCTTCTTTCGGACACCTCCGTCCAAGGGAAGGTCATCAGTCACTGCCCATGCCCTTCCCCCCTACACGGAGTCGCCGACGCCAATTCCCTCCCCCTAGATACGCCATACGAGCACTCACGCCTCCGAACAAGTTCTTAAACGGCTTCCGTTTACACTCTCATCCTATCCCCCACCTTCTCTTTACCCCTCTCTTCCGACCTCCATCACCCACTTCTTAGTGCACATTAGCCACCTCAATCTGTCCTTTTTTGTCCCCTCCCCCTTCAATGCACGTTGCCGACAGCCGCGATGTTCCTGCCGCGAATAATCCTAACCTCCTCCACCCGCATTCTCCTGCTTACAAGAAGCCCAGATCGACCGGCTTCGTTGCTTTCTCCATCGTTATTTTGTAGATTTTTCGGAGAAATCACCCATTTTTAAGACTATTTTAATTTCCTTGCCGGCAAAAGAGCAGTTCTAGTGAGGTTACTAATAGAGGAATTATTACACTTAAGAGTGCAGAATTAGCTGGAGGAAGCAAAGAATAGAGACGATCTGATTATAAAGGTTTCAAATATTTTAATTCAATATCCATGTAGATTTGGTGTCACCCGTGAGAGAAACTGCTGAAAAATTTAATGCCACTGAATGGTCTCCTGGGATGAATATAGCAGAATCAGGGTTATTAAAACAGGATTGAATCAGGTTCACCAAAACGTGTGTTGAAGATGGTCAATCTATACGGATTGAGTCAAACTTTCTAAAAGAAATTCAAATTTTTGTCAAGTAATCAATTCTTTATCGCCTACCGAATCACTCCGTAATAATGGAATATAAAATGAATTAAGCAGTGCCCGTATATATTGTTTATACTGTTTCTTTCAATTCCTATTCTATGCTGCAGTCTTTCATTTGAGATTATGTATCATTTCAATCCTCCACCTCGTTCACTTACTCATGCAGATATTATGTGATCAGTTATCTTTTTTACGTTTGGGTATTTATTTTATTTGCGTTGCATAAAAATTATGTCATTATGTGGCACTTCAAGACTCGGGGTCAAGTGTTTGGTAATCCGTTAATTTACGATTGGTGTGCCTTAAAAACAATTCATCCCAACTCTCACGTCCTTTTTACCGTCAGTCGTCAATGATGCCTCGGTCACGGGAAAATAACTTAAAAGGAGGAAAATCAAACGAAATTTCACCGTCCTGCCGAATCGAAAATTCCCCGCGAAATCGTTGAAATGGGGGCGTCACCTTTTAGCATTTAAGGGATCATAAATCAGGCTTACCGAGTGTGATGACGACGATGGGTTAAAGGGTACAAAGAACGAAAAGTGTATATCATGGAGTTCGCTGAGACTAGTAGTATTTTTCAAAATGATTTCCATTTCTTCTACTTAATCAAGTCGTCTTATTAAGGCACACGTTCTCCAAACCATATACTTCGACTTCTACAAACTTAGTAAACTTCTTCCCTGAAATAGTATATGTCTGTTTAGTTCTTCTTTTCTATTTTAACTTCGTCTTCTTCCGTGTCTGAACAAAATTCCATAAATTTGAGTGGGAGGAGCGCAGAGAAAGAGAGAGAGAGTGCGTGATGAGGAAGAGGGATGCTAAGATTTTACTCCCTTAAGAAACGTGGTGGAAACAACAGAGTGTTTTATTTGAGACGACAAAATTCAGGCATTACGGAGTTCTTTCAAGCACGCGCTGACTGATTTATCCATTCGGCTCATTTGTTATTCCTATGATTTATTAAAAGAATCCCTCTCATTCAAAAACCTCCCTCTCAACCAACCGCTTCAGTCTTCCATTATCTCCTGCCCCGGTCTCTCCTCTTCCCCTCTGCCCCGTCAATCCATTTCCTTTCTCGTTTCCGCCCCACGACCCCCCTTCGGCCCCTTCATCACATTTTTATCTCTCGCCTCTCCTCCCTCCCTACTCCTCCTCCTCTTCCGACGACCTTCTCCCATCAATCTCTCATTGGTCCACTCGCCCTTCCCTTATCCCCTCTTTTTCATCACTTCAAACCGTTGCTCCCTGCTGTGTTGACCCTTTACCCAACTCCAAAACTCCCTGCTGATCATTCCAATTCTTCACTGTCCCTAAGATGTGCTGTTCCCCTCTCTCACCCACTCCTAATTTATTCCTCAATTCCCTCTTTTCCCTTTTGCACTGTCTTTGCAATGTCTTCTACTCTTCGAAACTGCTCCCTCACCTATTTCTTCTTTCGTCGACTGCTACCTTCTGCCTTTAATAGGCTCGCCTTTTTCTTGCCTATATGGATTTCCGGTCAACTCTTGGCCACCCAAGTCGTCGTTTCTCACCAGAAAGTTTAGCCTTAAAATATAGAAAGTTAATACATGAGGGGAGGTGATGATTTATAATTCATCTGAAAAATCTACGTGTATTTGGAATTTGGTGAGAAATGAGGCCATGCATGGCACATGCTGTAGCCATCTAGTTTAAACAATTAGTTTGGTAACTTGAATTAGTTCATTATTCTGTTGCATTGTAATGGAAATCCTCGGAAACTAGTAAATGCTTGGTTATGCGTTATTTTTGCTTTTATTTGCACCTACGGGTCGGTAGACAACTTGGTAAAGGTACTTAGATGTCACTTTAACCGTAACGGCAATGTGCACGGTAGCCGGGCATAGAGCATACATGGGTGCACATCCCGATCGCCGACGGCAGCGGCGACCACGACCACTATTATCGTCATCAAATCGGTTCCTCGAGTGAGTCGGGAAGGCAGAATGGCTTCGATCTAGTTCTGCCAAGGAGATTATTTGATCTTTTTATTCGACGTGAGACGAGCGGTGATCAGTTTATCGTAAAAGGAGTACATTCGCGGATCATTTATTTATACAGTAGTAATGACTTGTCCTACAGGGTCGTAAAGGATCAATTTTATTCCGTCATAAGGAAGCAAGAGTAAAATAAAGATTTTCGGTGGCCTTTTTTGTTTACGCACAACATAGTTTCAATTGGGTGAATATTTATTTTTGATATTTAATATAAGTTATAAGGAGAAAATCATATTCATAGAGAAGCAATGTTAAGTTGTCCTGGAGTGTCCACGAGGATGAATTTTATTTATTATTAAGGAAGGAGGTGGAAACACATGACTTTTAGTTGTTGATTCTCTGCTCGGAACGGCGATTCAATGGAGTGAAAAATATTAGTCAGCAATGATGGCCACACGAGGTTATTTCAAAGCACGCCCTACTCATACGCATGTGGCGTAAAAAAACTGAGTATTATTATGATAGGTATATTTTTCCTAACCGTTTTATCGTAGTTTTCAAGTTGCTGCTCAAAGTGCCCATTTACTTTGGAAATATGAGACTGAGAACTTAGCGAAAGTTTAAGGGAATCACTTATCAGTAATCGGTAGAGAGGTGCTGATTCAGGGGGTGGCATTTACGTGAAGGTAACCAAGTGTTCTTAAATTTTCATTTCGCAATTTTCATTGAATTATAAGACTCCACAGGAATTAGCCAAATAAATTTATTGAGATTGAAAAGATTCAATTTTTCTCTATCTAATCCATATGTTTAATTGCGCGAGGGCGGACGTACATCAATTTTGTTCATATATGACACTCAAACGACGTGCCAAAAACGTAAAGACGCTGTGAATTCAGAGCTGATCGGATATATAATTCAAGAGTTGAAAAGAAATTCGATAGGTTAGCCTAGTTTTTGCCGAATCAATTTAAATTCATTTTTTCCTATTAATATTGCGTTACCGCATCTGTGCGAAACCCTATTAGGGCGCTTTGAGAAAGAGGAGAGAATCTCGGCCGGAGGGGTAGGAGTTTGGCGATACGGCCGAGTGGATGGGCGGGAGAAATAGGAGAGCGGATGAGGGAGCGGGAAAAAGGGCCGCCAATCATACGTCGGCTCTCTAATTAAACGGCTGCCGCGACTACGGAATCCTTGCGCGCCCCCGTTCCGCGTGCGGCCGCGTTCGTTGATTATTTCGCGAAAGGCCTCTCAATTGTTTTGGCTCCCGCAGAGAGGGGTGACTCTTGTTGACCACCTATTCCTTCCCTTTTGTTCCCCTATTTTATCCCCTCTGCCATTACACGCTCTTTCTTGTTCCATTACACACTCTTTCTTATTCCATTACATACTTTTTCTTGTTCCCCATCCCCATTCTCTCTCTCCTGTTTTTGCAAAGACAATCCCATTTTGTTCCTCTCTTCATTCATCCCATCCCTTTCCTTTGCCTTCCAAAGGTTTTCAGATCAAAGGTGTACCTCATGTGAGGCAAAAGAGCCGCCGAATTGCTTATGTGCGTGTGTGTGCGTGCAAGGATATGTTTATATGAAAATTTTCTCCAGCAACAATTTCGGTATAAAGTCTTGAAACGAAGTTCTAATTTTACCTTTTATCCCGCTTTTCATAATTATATTTGGTAGTTAGTCTGTTGATATATTTACGCCCCCCTTAAGTGTAATAGGTGAAATTCCTCTTCAGCCCACGAGACCGAAATATATACTAAATTGTTTCGTAGCTAAAACATACTATTACTGTTTTGGATTTCGGGTACATTTCGCCGCTGCATTAGTATTCTATAAATAGCGGATAAAGAGAAATTTTACAATAATTCAAACTTTTGATTCACTATTATGTTTTCTATTCATTTTCTATCACCCAAAATCTCATCTATCTGATTCAGCATATGTCTATCTTTGGAGAGAATCGGCAGACTCATCAACGTAAATTTTTCCCTCAAGATGAGCCGTGAAACCCTCAGAATCTACTTTTTGAAGCAATTATTTACCATGATGAAATGTATGATCCTTAGAATCCAAACGAGTTCCCTCATTGTTGATTAAATGTATCAAAATATGCCAATCTGTTCATCATCGATTGATACTCTGTATTAATAATTAATAACGCTGTCATGTTAGGATAGGGTGAACCACTGAGTGACATTATGTGTGTTTTTGCTTGCAGTGCCACCAACCATTAGGAGCTCTCCCGCAAACGGGCAGGTCACCGTCCGTAAAGGTGGATCAATCACGCTGGAGTGCAAGGCTTCTGGAAATCCTGTGCCAACCATTACGTGGACAAGAAAGGTGAGTCAAAACTTGATTTATGATACCACGGCCTCGTTATTCGCGTATTAAATTATTAACCAGAGCATTTGCGAAATGTTAATGGCATTTTCTGTATAATATAAAAAGATGAATAAGAATCAGCATCGATTTTTTGTATTTTTAGAGGAATACAGTTATGTAACTCTGATGCTTGAAAATACATGATTTTTCTATTAAGAATCGGGATCGATTAGAGGAAGGGCATTGCCAGGGGTTCGTTGAAATGAAATATCAGGGGCGATTACATTAGATATATTTGTGAATATATATGATAAAAATTATTTTGTACATAATTATCGATATTTTAATTTAAGGTGGGCTGACGGGAAAAATGGAGTTAAACTTCGTTGCATATGCATTAAAATGTCAGTTCAACGCCCTTGCAGTTACCTTAATTCAACAGTTTTTCCTCTTTTTAGTGCTTTTTTACCTACTTAAAGTCAAGATTTTCGTACAATAGGTCCGTAAATTTACACGATGAAATGTTTATGTTACAGAATTAGTTTCAGAGTGAGAGTCCATTGCTGAACCTAATCTTTATGTGGATACCATTTTATCCAAGCATGAATCGAAAGAGATTTAAATGAAACCATAGCTATTCAAACAGGCAACATTTGGTAGTGTCTTCGTGTAATGTATTAAACATTGATAAAATTAAAGTGATAATGTTCATTGGAGAGTATCCAAAAACAGGATAAAATATAGTATTTGTGAATTCTTATGTAAAATAATCTAGATTTTCACGATGAGAATTAAGTAAATACGTTTCCGTAGGGCATTTATAGCAATTCAGCGTAATATTTATTAAAAATGCATGATTTGAAGAAGGTACACAATTCACCTAATAGCATTCGAAAGTTCCGTCATCTCTTTCCCATAATCTCTTAAATAGAATGGAAAGGAAACAAACTATGCAAATTTCACTTGAATAGGGTTCGAGAGAGCCTACAGGGTAACTTTGAATCCAATCAAATACAAAAAAAATTACTCTAAGGCGTTGCTTTCAAGCTCTTAAAAAGCTTCCCATCAACCTAGTCCGTCTGAAAGATTATGATAAATGGAATTACCATAGCCTTTAGATAAATAAATCAAGTGGTCAGTCCTAATCCCCACCGATTTCTCATTAAACGAACAAAACGTTAACGAATTCTTGAAATGTATGTATCCAGTTTTTAAATATTGGGGAATAGATATTTTCCGTTGTACTTTCATATTGGCTCGAATTCAACGATATTTGTTTTTAACCTAAATAAATGGAGAAATCAGGATTTTATAAGAGAAATATGGAAGTTGATATAATCTTAATGGCTATTATTTTGTAATTTTTAGAGTTTAATCATTTAGTATGTGGTTAATATTTCATTTAACATTTACAACTCCATATGAAAGGTACTGTTTGAGTGTGCGTCGAGGAAACGATATCCAAGGAGAAAATAATTCATTTATTGGAGTCTACCTAATAATTTTTCTTGGTTGAAATATTTTTACCGTTTATTGCAAGACTTTTCTGAACGTTTCGATTGGAAAAATGGCTGCTAATTTGTGTGAACCATGGTAAATGCTGTTTTTTTCCTGTAAGCGAAAAATGGAACTGCTTTTGGATATTTTAATGCGTCATATTTAAACTGATTACTCCTTGAAATTAGATCTTGATTACAAATTGATGGTATTATAATGACACTCTTTTGGAAGCTGAAGCTGACATTGGCGTATCCATGTGTAATTACATATTCTGGAAAAAAGATACATACAGGGTGGGACAGAATAGACTCCCTGATTTGACGGATAAATTGTAAAAAATCAACAAAGATAATTAGAAATACTTTTTATTTTTAAAAACTAAATTTAATACCATATGCTTTTTTACTAGGTTTTGAAAATTATTTCATCCTGGTGACGACCTTGGTGAGCGATGCAAATGTTGAGTCGTTCAAAGAAGTTTTCGAAAACTCTTCTCAACATATCTCGCATTATTCCAGCGATGACATCTGTGATTACCTCCTTAAGAGCTTTAAAGGTCATTGATCAAACTTTGTGAACCTCAGCTTTGAGATATTCCCAAAGAAAAAATCACATTGGCTCCAATCCAGGAAGCGAGTGGGCCATGGAATAACGCCTCGTAAGGAGATCAGGCGGCCGGGATTTTGTCCTTGCGAGATCTTTCGTGAACGACGAGCGGCATGAGCCGTGGCACCATCTTTTTTAAAACCAAAAGGCTTCTGTGTCAAATTCATCACCATACTCTTCCATTTTGGGGAGTAAAAAGTTCTCCAGAATCTTACAATAGCGCGCATAGTTCACAGTAACAGTTGAGCCTAAAGATACAAGAAAATAAGGCCCAATAATACCTATAGAGGACAAAGCGCACCAAACTGTCACTTTAGAGCTATAAAGAGGTCTTGGGTGAATTTCGCGAGGGCTGTCAGTCGCCCAGTAACGAAAATGTTGCTTATTTACTGAGGTGGAGCGGTGAAAATGCGCTTCATCGCTAGACTACAGAATAGTGTTGGGTTGCACAGAGGTTAGGATTGCATTGTCAGAATCTTTGTGTTTCACCCAGTCTTCTTAACTAAATATTTGAACAACCATTATCTTGTAGGGATGTAAGTGAAAGTCAGAGTGTGAAATTCGCATTACTATTCTGGGCGATATTTCAAGAGTAGCAGCATATTTCCGCGCAGAGCGCGATGAAGACTGTTCAATGGACGCCCTCACTACGACGATGTTTTCAGGTGTCCGCACACTTTTAAGTCGCCAAGCTTGATTTCTATGAAGTGCAGATCCAGTCACCCAAAAACTAGTTATCCATTCCCGAATGGTTTTATCATCAGGAACCGTATTATGACGAGTCAAGCCAAGCCGCCTACGAAAAGCCCTCTGCATCGCCACCATACTAACATTGTTTTTAAGGCGCGTTTCTATGACAAAGCCTCGATGCTCACCAGATAACTGCATGGTAACTTCTATAAATGGCGTCATTTTCCCCAGCTAAACCCAATACTCCTACTCCGCTAATTTATCTGCGCGCCCTTCAGGGATTTTTTAAAGGCCCTCTCTGAGGCCTTCTTCGGCTCAGAGCACTCTGACCTGAAGGCTTCTATTGTACGTCCAAATTATATATATATATATATATATATATATACATAAATGTTTATCTATATGTATATTGCACTCTTAAGTATCTTTTTCATCTCCCTTTTAGTGTCCCGCCTCAGTTTATTTTTCAACTCTTTACTCCATTCAACTCAATTTTATTATTAAATTCTTCTATCCCCTCTCTATCTTTCTCATTTCTAATTGTCATGCTTTTTTTTATTTTCCTATTTACCGTTAGTAAAGTATCGTTTGTGGCTTTCGATATTCGACTGAATTTTTAATCCCGGGAAATGATTCCTGCATACCTATGCCTACTGTGTTGCTTGAACCCAGTGTTCGTTATGATTAAGCCCTGTCTCTTGCAGACCTCTATCGGTTTTCCCCACGGTCTTTCCTTATTCCCAAAACGTAGTCCCCTACGTGCATCACTACCATCTCCTTTCACCTACCGTTGCATTCCAATCCCATGTATCAAATGTTTGCTTCCGGGTACACCCGCAATTATGTCCCCTAACTGATCGTAAACCCTATCGAGCTTTGTCTCCCTATAATTGCTTGGTGGTATGGGGACCTGAGAAATGACCCAGTTCGTTGGATAAGCCTTTAATTATACTAATTCTATTCTATCAGTTCCTTGCTTAATGTTTACAACGCTTCTTCACACCTTTTTGCTCATGATTATTGCCACCCCTCCCTGGCTTCCTTCCCAGCAGCTGTATATTCCTGTATAACTAACGCTCTAGGCACCCCCGCTATCCTTCTTCTTACCTTGCACAACCTTACAACATCTATGCTTCTTCTCACTATCTCCCTATTAATATGGTCGTCCATAGTTAGTGAGTGAGTCCTGAATGGCTAGGGGATTCAGCCCGCTTGACCGTGTGTCGTGTCATGCAGGGCTTCCGTGGTCCTCATCTTCCTTCGCAGTCCTTGCAAATTGAAATCTACAGAAGCAGCACAGAAGAGTTGGAATGGGGAATTGCAATTTTAGTGAGATAGTGAGGTCAGGGAAATTAGAATATAAGTATAAATAATATTGAATATAAATGAACAAATCTTTCCATGAAATGGCGACAATAAACTCAAATGAAAAACTTTATTAAAGAATTAGGTTCGTAAAACCAAACCGTATTCCCCATCTTGCCAACGAAAATGAGAGCTTTTGTCCTCATAGATGAAAACTGGAATCGTATTATTAAATGGAATCGTTTATTGGTCATCGAGAGGCTTCTTGGCATCTACGCTATTTAGCCGAAGAGATTGAGTTCTGCAGTAAAATGATGGTGATGCCGTCAGTCCTTTCTACAGAACCTAATTTTTATTTGTGATTTCCTGCAGACACATCAAAGTTCTCCTCCACATCACTTCCTTTCTTTCTTTTCATTCTCCTTTTGCCCATTTCCTATCATGCCCATTCCCAGCCTTATTCCCATTTTTCCAATACTCTCGTTCATGCCTCCCGAAAAATAACCGTTTTCCACCTCATGGATCCCGCCCGTTTCTCCCTTGTTATTTCTTCTTCTGCGGCCCCTCAAGCTCGCGAAGTGGGAATCAGGCATGGGTGAATGGTAGAAAGACCGAAGGAAGACTGTTTCTCTCCTCTTCCTCCTCCTTACCTCTTACTTCTTTCACTTCCTCTCCCTCCCCTGTGGTGTGGCTTACCCTCTCAAAACCGTCGTTCGCCGGGGTCAGATTCTCTTAAGTCCACCCCAACTCCGACTCCAAGAAAACCACCCTTCGATCTCGATCCCACCCATCTCTTTTAACCTTACTTCCTCGCGTGGCCTCCCTTCTCATTCCCTCCCTGCTTCTTCCTCCTCCCTCCTCCGCGTCTCTTTCTCTCGCCACCCCCGCATTCCCCTCCGCTTTTCCTCTTTCCGTCTCCACCCAAGTGTAACCTTCCCACCCCCACGAAGCTCAGCCCCCTCCCCCCCAAAAAAAAAGAAAACTCGATCGCCATTTCGAGAAGACCATTCCTTTATTTGGCCATCCGCTCCCCGTGCTTCCCCCATTCCACCGCTCCACGCCTTTAATCGACCCACTTAAGCCGCTGCTGCTTCGATTCCCCGCTCCCCTTCCAAATTCTCCACTTCCTATCCCTACCTTCCCAGCAAACTCCCCAATTTTCTCCGTCGGATCCCTACTTCCAACGTCCCGGATCCCTCTCCAACTTCGCCCGTGCTCTCCTGCGTTCCCCTCCCACCACCATCCGATTTCCTCTCCACATCCACCTCCTCTTTCCCATTTGCAGCCAAACGCCTTCATTTGGTCGCCGGACAAAAAGACCTCGCACCATCCTTGTGCCCTCTCCCCTTCACCATGTTCCCCTCGTTCTGCAGCCCCCCGACCCCCCCACCAGAATGCCGATTCTTATCTCGACCTCTCCCTCATTTCACCAAACCTCGTCCCGAGAGTGCGGACTCTTTTCCCCCTTCCCTCTCCCTTTTCCTATCCGATCCACCCAACAATCGGGCGGCCCCAATACGAACCCTGTCGAACACTTTGGGTATGGTTCCCTCTCCCCGCCACTCATCAAGGTAAGTTTGGACGGGCCGAGAGGTTGCCGATGGTCGCCTCCATCATAATCGATTGCGAACCGGGAGATGCGGTCTTACGCCATCCCCATCTAAACAAAGACAAAGAGAACTTGTGGGAATTGGCGAATGTCCCCTCTCCAAGCATAGCCTGGCGTTCATTTCTATTGTTGACGGAGGTAGTTTCCATGGCCGTCTCAAGTGCTCTCGAGCTCACGTGAACATGCGGTGTAAAAACTTGGAGGCTCGCAAACCTTGTTACTTCCAGGGGCCTCTCATTGTGACTCGTTGACTGCACAAATTGACCCAAGCCGAGGTCTAGGAACCTTTAAATTTTCCTTCTATTCAACGTTTTCTTCTCTATTCATCTTCCCCTTATCCTCAATATAGTTTACCCTCTGATATCTTAAGTAAATATATTTACATATATGGTCTTAATTTTTTTGACTCACCTCTCTTCCAATTACTATGTAAACAAGTAAGGAAACCCAATTTTACGCGCTATTCATGCTCTCTTCTATACTACAATATTTTGTTAGATTTATTGGCGTATTAGTTTTTTAGAAAATGATTCTTAATTTTTATACCAGTCAGAAATGTTAACAAAATATGTTTGAATGCCATAGCAGTTATATTCTATGATGGAATAAATTATTTCTCGAGTTTTATTTACATTTAATTGTATATTTTTTTTGTAAATCACTTAAATAAATACCTAGTACATAATGGTCTCAGTGCGTATTACTGATATTTTTTGAGATTATTGAAATAGCCAAATTTTTATGTCCCGCTGTTGTTTAACTCTTCGTGCCAGTAATTACATCCATGCAACGATTACACACGTGTTACGAATATGTGACTCTTGAATCTGATGATACCTTTGTTAGACGTTCGGCATTCTGGTCACAACTCCGGTGATTGATGCAACTCCGCACCCTTTCACCTTCCCCAAATTATTTCTTCCTCGTCGTTCCCCCCTTTATTCCTATCTGACTTACTTTAATCTGCTCGAACACACCCTCCACTTAGATCGCATAAATCATCCACCCCTAACACCATTCTATCCACAACTAATTTGGTTTCACATTTACCAAGATAGTCATGTCGGTACAGTAACATTTAATACCGGAAGCAGGGCATCACCGAATCCGTGGCATAATATCCGCCGACCACGAAGCGTTTAACTTCTTCGAGCGCGGAAACGTCGATAGGCTTATAATTACAATATTGATTGGTTTGGAAAACTTCCTCACTCCCCTTTTAAAATATTTGATTGACATCTTGTTTGAATTCGACTCTAATCACTGTCATTCGTTTGTAGGTTGTACTTATTTTTACGGGTGAAAATCTTTTTCACTCGAGAGGCATTAAATATATGGTCTTACACTTATCATATTGCAAGAGGAAATTCTATTTCATGCAGAGTATTAACTACACCGGGTTTCCTTCCACTGATCTTCCCCCAGCCGTTCCCCTGAATCCCTGGCATACGCTGTTGTCCCGAGTAGTCTGAGTGCCCGGGCCTTTCGATCCACTCAGCGAACAATCCATGCGTTCCCTCCCCCGGAATCCCCGACTGCCTCCAGCCCCCGACCGCTGCTGCAATGCTCCCTCCTCCTGCCAACCCCTTTCACCCCCTCAGCTCAAGCCCTTGCAGCCTCATCCACCCACAAATCCTACCCCTCTCTATATCCCTACCACCACCTCGCCGCACCGTGTCCCCCCTCCCTTGTTTCCTGCTTCTTTCACTCCCGCGCACATTCTCCGCGGCTCTGAGCGTCCACCGTGAGTGATCCTATCCCTCTACCTCTCCCATCCGAACACGTTCTTTGCGGGTTAAACGCAATCGCAGGCGCGGAGCATAATACTTCATGCCGCGTGGCGTTTAGGTTATTTTTCACAGGCGGATTGTTTCTGTTTTCCATGAAGTGATGAAGTCATCTTCAAGCAGTCGTCATGACGCTGCATCCCTTTTGTATGATTGCGAGTTCAAGAGCGAAATATTAAGAACTATAATATTCTATATATTAGTGACGTAAATTTTTACCTAAGATCAGCGATGGCAAATTTTATGATTAACATCCAAAAAGGCATTTTTTGACTCATTATTTGTTGCCATAGCATTTTAATTTAAACAAATAACTTATGCTACACAAAAAATAGGCAGTAAGAGAAATAATATAGACATATCGATACTGATATAATCCGCTGGAAGTGGAAAAAATTATGACTATTTTTACGACCAATCTTTATAGAGGAACAATGGTTTTCGTGCTATTCATTAATAGCCTTCATATTTATTCATTAAATCCTGCATCGTCTTGTGATAATATGAAGTGATAATAAGCTCAATTCCTTAACAGAATTGAAAAAAAGATACTTAAAACCATACGAATAAATTTTCATAGGTTTCGACTTAGGAGAGCTCAATATATATATTTTCCTCGGGGGAATTAATAAATACATAAACATGACGAAAAACAAAAAAAATCGTGAATACTGGAGGAATTTTATTTAGTACTGTCATGAACCTATTATGGCAGCTGATTGGTCGTTTTCTTTGATTCATATTTCCTCTCTTATTTTTTCCAATCCTCGTATGTCTCTCCTAGTGCTATGAGTTATAAGATTGTATGCAGTATGAGGTGGAACACATATTTACGCCCTGAAGCAAATCAATCAAAGCAGTCCATACGAGGCTCCGACGCCCCGACGATCCCTTGCAATATTTGTCACATATTCATTGCTGTGCATTTCAGCACTACCGTTTTAGCCATAATAGCGTCCACTCCACCCCAGGTTCCACGCTACGAACTGCAGTCTGACATGAGACATCAAACCACCAACCGCTATAGCTCATATTAACCCATTTTGGTGCAGGAACTGACAGATTTACCGTCACTATGTTGGCAAACGATTTCATTTTCCTCAAAGCATGTGGCCTTATGAGATATGATTTTCCATAAGCCTGTTGAATTGATATGGAATTTAGCATGTAAAATTTCTATTTTCACTTTTATAAACGCTAAAAGTTTGCTTCGAATTTTTCTCAGTTCCAATATTTAGATCCTCTTGGCTGCTGATGCAATATTGTAATTGTAGAATTATTGTATTTTGTAATAATGTATAATGTAATATTATTCACCAAAACTCATTAGCCTCACGTTGCACCATAACTGGATTTATTAAGTATCTTGAAAGTCGTGACATGGGAAGTGATATTCTCCACACTTTTACACCCCGTTAATGAGGAATCAAGATAGGAAAAGATGTGTAAGATGCCAAAAATCTCTTTAATATGTTTGCTTTACGTACAAAAGATATCTATTTAATCCGTAAAAGATACCGTTAATCGTGTCAGCATCATTCTCGAGTTTAATTTATTTGACGCTTACTTTTTTAAATGATCCAAAGAGAATGGAGTCAATTAAAAATCGTAAAAAAATGCATGCATAATTAAGCCGTATTTTATATTTCTCACAGTTGATTCATTATTCTCCAGAGAGAGCCCGGGAGGAATCAATTAATTTCATTTCTTTGTTTACACGGCTTAATATTGTAAGTTAATTAAATTCCAATTTCCATTTACCATAGAATATCATCTAGGCCTATTGGTTACGCAATAAGGCTAAATAATCGCCTACAAATATAGATGACATTTTTTGTCGGTTGAAGCTGCCAAAATGAATCATCCCCTAGTTGAGTTCCTTTATGTAATAAAATAAAATGATGTTACTTGTATATAGGGCTTACGGGTGCTAATGTTACATTTGTTTTCATGGTGGAATGTGTAGGCATGATATGATTTAACCTCGGATGATTATATCCTGAGGTTCAAGAGCAAACCAGCATTAAAAATGCCCGTCTGGAACTTATTTAAGTAATTAATGCTTATGGGCATAAAAAATTCGGGCAACGGGAAAATCACGCTTGTGTTTTCCCATTTAAAATGTACAGTTCAATCATTTGGGCATACTTCTCGCACGTGGATGCACCAAGTACGTGTTCGCGTCCATCCATTTACTCTTTTGTTATACAGAGCAGCGAATTTATGTCACTACTGTTCTTCAGTCAGATGCATATCTTCTGTTTTCCTCAAAGCGGTCGAATTCTTTCCTTTCCCCTTCGTCAATCACCCGTCTTCCTTTCCGTCTCTCCCTGTCCCTCGCCCTCCCTCTCCCTCCCTCTTCGTCTCACGCTTCCTCGATCAGTCTCAGAAAGCTTCGCACACGCACGCACACAAGCTCACATTTGCTATCTTATTCCACCCGTTGATTTGGTTTGGGTCTGAAAAAAATTAGGTTCTGGTCGGTCAGTCTCTCTTTTCCTTCACTTCAATTTCATCATCTACCCTTCCAGCCCTTTTCCTTTAACTCTTCCTCGTCTTCCCCTCAATCTCTGTCTCTTTTTCTTAGGTCTCCTACTTTTTTTGCCCCCAACGCTTTTTCGAGATCCGTTGTCCAGAAGAACTGGGTGAAGCGAAAGATTCAAAGAGATGCCGAAATATCAACTCGGTTGAAATAAATATCGTGAGGGGATGATGAGATCATGAGACATACAGTTTTGGAAATAAGAGGTCGTAGAATCAGAAAATGAGAAGAGGGATGTTAATGGAGAGGAGTGAAAATAATAGTTGAAGTAAGTTTTGTGCCAAGATATCCATTTATGTCAATCGAGTAATAATATGAATTTATGTGTGATGATATGTAAAGTAGAATTATGAAGACTATTGGTATTCACTAGAATAAAAATATCAGTCACATTTTCAACGGCATCATTCTGCGGTCATATTTTTATAAGTTTACAAATGGCCAATAAATAATAATTTATTATTAAACGTCCTGTATGATTACTAGTCGTCAAATGTGTCCGTGAATAATAGCAATAGAAATGGGAATCTTAAATCAGTAATGAGAACCAATATATGTGATAAAAGCGATTCAATTCCAAAAATTTCACTTTAATGCCTATCTAACAAAATATTTTGTGCTTCAAAAAGTTATATCGCTGATGACGATGTTGAATTCAATTCTATGCTATAGGAAAGCCTTAGAACTCACACCTGCGGACCGACGAACAATTAGTGAGGCATATTGAGCAGCCAAAACATTTCATGATAACAGGGCCATAAAATTCGCATTTCTTGAAAGGACAACTCTCCCAACTGAGAAGACGACCGGATTTTCCCCAGCATTCCGTTTGCGAAATATTGAGAGGGAAGCGGACAACTCAGGAGTCCGCCCCGGCCTCTTCCAAACGAGAATGAATTGGGTGAAAGGAAGGCTTAAGGGAGTGTGGGCAACAGCCGAGGAGAGGGGAGGTGGGTCGCGAGCGGAGAGACTTCGAGGGATTCGAGGGACGGGACGAGGGTGGGCGGAGGTTGAACGGCTGGGGGAGGAGAAGGAACGGAGGGCGTCGAAACTACCGGAGTGATGATCACTCCCGTGGGCCCACGGGGGAGAAGGGAAAATCCTCGGCCTGATAAGGTTTTTGGAGTGTATGGAGAGGGCGTCGGCAGAAGATGGAAGGGGAGGGTGGAGGAGGGCGGAGGAGGAGGTCGGTCGGAGATGCCGTGTTGGGAAGGCGAGGGGGTGATCCTGGAGAGATGGGTTTGCCCGAGTGTGCGGGAGTCGAGAGGAGTCGGGATGGCTTTAGCTGGAAATGAGATAGGCTCCGTCGGAGGGGGAGGAGGCGAATGGGCGAGGACGAGGCTGCCGACTTCTCCCGCATCTCCCCTTCAACGCCCTCAGGCCGCCGCCTTGTGGACGCAAGCGATTGTGCTCCGAGTAAAAAGGTAGTGGGTACAGAGTCGGAGGGCGTAAGAATCGCTCATGGGGTTGGTGGAGGTGGGAAGGGGGTTGGGCGGGTGGGATTCGGCCCTAGTTTTGTGTACACTGGAAGGGAGAGAGCCGTGGACTTGGCAAGGGGGAGTGGAGAGGGCGGTCAGATGTGTATGGGAGAAGAGGGGTGGTTTGAATGGGGGTGTAAAGGTTTGAATGTAGAAGGGGATTCCGGGAGGGGGTTTGTTGCTTTGGAGGGCAGAGAGGGGTGTCTGTTTGTGTGTATTGGGAGTTTGAGTGGGAGAGAGGAAGAGAGGTGGGTGGAATGGGCTTGAGATCATTCGTCCCGAAATTCCTTCCTGATGCCATTGAGGAGAGGAAGCTCTGTGGTCTGTGGTGAAGTCCGATTTTTCTGCGATAACTTCATATGAATGTGAGCTGGGTGTGGGCTTGAGGAGATAGAGAGACTGGTTGAAGAAGGAAACCCAGCTTACGCCGGGGGAATAAATATCTCGGAGGTTTTCTTCTTTGCCAATAATGGCGGTGCGACATGTACCGGAAGGCTATGTTTTAAACACGATACTCCAAGTTCGTTTCAATGGTCGTTTTCAATGGCATTTTGTGTTCTAGTGTTTTATAAAGTTCTTCAAAAGAATGGTTGCATATGAAAGTATCATGTGTACAATGGCTCGGTCTAGCTTTTTTGATCTAAAGATATATTTTTATGCAAATAAAAATTCTGTTTAGCATTACTGATATTTGTGCGATAACACTTGGAAATATAGAAGATCCCACTTAAATTTATTGTAGGATTCCTTTATGCATTCGAAGACTAAATTTAATTCCATTAAATACATTCTAATAAACCATATTTTATATAAATGCAGTTGTCCTCTGTATGCCAATCGTATATGTTTAACCATCAGAGATAAAATGTTACACCCCATTATAGATGTAATATTTAACCAAGGCCCTCATTTAGGCTAGTGATGCATAATAATAACCGTAAATATACTTAGTTTTCTGTCTTGTGCTCCAAATGGGTTGATTTAATATTTCTCGTAATGCACATTTTAAGCATTTCATATTACTTTCACGAAAAACGTCCTGGAAGCTACATCAAATACGCATATTTTTATTTCATGCCCAAAAAACTATGTTTATTTTCCCGTGAACATTGATTGCCTTGTCATTATATCGCCCTTAGGAGGCGTGCTTCCTTGCCTGCTAGGTTTGTCTGTTGAACATGGCTTGAAAATTCTTTTTAATGTTTGCATGTCTGCACAAAGTGGGAATGGATATTTGGCATATTTTATGGGACTATTAGGAGTGAGAACTGTTCGTTAGGAGCACTGAAATAAAAGAGTCGCCCACCTTTCTCTCTCTATTGTCTTTCTTAGCATCCCTTTGCCCAATGGCAAATGGAATCCTCTTATGCCATTCCCCACGTACATGAGAAATGTTCCCGCAGTTGACGAAATATTTTCACCCCAGTGCAAAATCTATCCTAAACACCCTCAGGCAAAGCTCCCGAATGCCTCGAGCCTCTCACATCTCAGCGATGGCCCAGGAAATATTTGTGGAGGGAGGGAAAGTGGGAAAATTGGGAATGTGGGAAGTGAAATAAGAGCCGAATTCCAGGAGAGAGACGGAACACGAGCAGTCAAATGAAAACAAGAAGCCCCTATTCAAAGCAATCACAGAGGATGTTATCGTTGATATCAGGAACTGTTTTAGTGACATTAAAATCAAAAGAAACCCATATCCAAACCACTCACTGACTTCCTCACTCTCTCTAGCTTTCACGGTAACACATAAATTCAAGCAGGAAAATTAATGGAAAAGTCATTATCTCTCTTCCTCCTCTCCGCCTCTCGTCTATCTGTACTCAAATGTTATTGGTTATTATTTGTGCACTTCCTTTGTTCATATCACAATATTTAGTTCAATGACACTGCACTAGAAACAGTCAAATAAGTCCTATCGCAAATTTGTAACCCAGTATTTATGCATTGAAAGCTACATGTAGAGTTTGAAAGATTAGACTCTTGCTGACTTCATTCATCCGTATCAATACGACTACCTATCAAGTGGTACGATGCTTGTCTGACGGGTCGATAGCGTTGAAATAAATATAAAGGTACTGAGCACCCAATTGAACTCCAGTCCAGGATAAGCGGATTCCCGGAAACTATTATATTCTGACCAATTCCGTGGAAAAAACACCAGTGCTCATATCCTAAATTTTAGAAATTAGTCGGTATGGGGGCTAATACGAGCTGAAGCAATCAAACCAAAGTTCTGGTTGGTAAATTTAGCTGCTCCTAATGAGTCATTCATTTAATGACTGATAGGGAGTAGGATATCGACCTCGGCGATGGGCTCACTGTAGAATAAACATTCATGCCATTATGCAAATCTTGAGCTATTAATTATTTTAAATCAGTAATCTACCTTTACAATGAGAAGGAAAAAATATTGAAAAAATAATTCAAGAAAGCACGATAAAAGAATGCCGGTACAAATCATAAATACTTATGTAGCATAGTTTTATTGACGTTAGTAAGGGAAAAAGGCAAGTCTTAAATGGAAATAAGTTATGAAATAAAAAAAAAGAGAAGTGGAAAATGGGGAGTGTGGAAGTTAGAGGGATTGGAGAGGAGGGAGCATTCGGGTTTTGCGGAGTGCGAGGGAATCGGAAAAAGGAAGAAGATTTGAGTTTTGGTGAGGTGGGAGAGTGCGTGGGCGGGAGGTGAGGTTTAGGACTTCGGGGCGGGGTCGGGGATGAGGCACGGTGGATTGGGGAGACGGACCCTTGTGTATCGAGGGTGGGTCGATTCGCGCACAAGGGTTTGTTCTTTCCTGCTGAGCCCTCAATTTGTGTCCAGCGACCCGAGATGGACGTTTCATGGACACGATCCCCGCCTTCGGCTCCACCCTTCTCTCCCAGCTTTCCTCTCTCCATTTTTTTCTCTCTCCCCTTATTTCATTCCTTCTTGTCCGCCTTCTTTCCTTCCGGCCTCCGTCCCCATCTCATTCTTTATTTCTCCTCGTGCGTGCCCTTGCTCATATCTTTCTAGTTTCTATTCGAACGCGTTCAAATCGCCCGGAAAATGTGTGTTAAAGTTTGGTACTCCGATTGTTCCATTCTTTTCTTGGCCTGGCCGCCCCAAAACATCATTTCTAAAAATATCCTCGTATTTGTTTGCAGAAAGATGAATTCGTGCCTCTCATAACCTGGAGGATGGGCCGTTGAAAGATTTTACAGGATTTGAAAGTGGGGGAATACAATTTTGCTTCAAGAAAAAGGCGTATTGAGGTTTAAAGGTTAATTTAAGTATATAATCTCTTGCTTGGTCTTGCGTGAGGAGGGAACTTCCGTCGTATTTATTTTTCCGCATTACCGCAACAAGGATTAAAAAAAGCGCATACCCGATTATAAATTGAAAGAAAAGAGATTTGTAAATGTGGAAAAAATTGTACCTGGATGTTATAATGGTAAATGCATTTAGCTAGCTGGTACAATCAATTTTTGAAAGGTTGAATTGAATTATACAGTGCCAAATAATATGCGACTGATCTTTGGTTTCATGGATTTATAATTTTTGATGAATAAGACGTATCAGAACCTTTTAAAGCTTCGATTTGGAAGTAAGATGTGTTGCCTGTTGAGAGTTTGAATTGATGAAAGATTACTTAGGAAATCAAAAAATCAAAAGCCATATATTTGTGAGGGCATTCCACAACTTATTGTGTACGAAACAAATAGGCATATAAAAATAAATAAATAAATAAATAAAAAAAAAATATATATATATATATATATATATATATATATATATATATATATATATATATATATATATAAACACACGAAACGCTCGATTCCTAACTCTCTCTCTATCCGCGGACACCGAATTTGCAACACCACAGCCACTCTCAACAAATACCTTGCCAATCTACACCTTGCACTCCTCAAACGCGGTTACCCAGAAAAGTTGCTACGAAATAAAATCCACCGTTCCACCCGACCACACACACCACACAATAACAAGCCCACATCTGACGCAGGACTCAACCTTTGCACCACCTATTACCCCGGATCACACAGACTGAAAACCCTCCTTAAAGAACTGTTTCCAATTTTACATGACAATGACGCGACCTCATCCTTACTACCCCAATGCCCATCTATCGCATACAGACGACCCGCCAATCTCAAAAACCTTCTGAGATCCACCAACCCTTTGGCGCCCCCACGTGACAAATTTCCCAATATTTCCCCAACTTGCAACCGCCCCCGATGTAAAACCTGTCCTCTTATTATGCCTACTCCCCTCTCCCTATATCCCCTCATAGCCCCCCCACCTCGTTCCCACGCTAATTGCCTCTCAAAAAATATTATTTATCTTTTATCATGCAAACATTGCACTTCCTTCTACATAGGTGAATGCATTACCCCCTTATCCATCCGAATGAATAATCACCGGTACTCCTGTAATTCTGCCTCACTCTCTTCTCTTCCTATTCCTTCACACGCCAATTCCCACAACCTTTCATTCGACCAGTGTTTTTCCCTCAGCATCCTAGAATCCCTACCTGATTCAGCTACCAACATAGAGGTGAGAACTCGTGAATCCGCCTACATACTATCCTTCCGTTCCTTTAAAATTCCCACCCTTAACCGCCATATTTAATTTCCCTCCCAGCATTCCCTCCACACCTCCCCTCCACACCTCCCCTCCACGCCCATAACTCTTTCCCCTCTCCTGATCCATAGCATATTTTCAGTCTCTCTTGAAGAAGGCCCCTGAGAGGGCCGAAAGCTCGAACAATTTACCGTGTAAGTGTTCTTTTATATGTGTCTATTTTTTCTATTTGTGTTATGTTGTGTCAGCCCATTATATATATATATATATATATATATATATATATATATATATATATATATATATATATATATATATATATATATATGTCACCACTGGCTAAAAGATTGAGTAAGAGAAAGGTCTATAATATCGGGATATGAGGAATATGAAAGGATGTGATGAAACGTCAGAAATAGAGAGAGATGTTTCATCGGTTTGGTTTCGTTGGAAAAGTAAGAATTGAAACTTGAGGATGAGTGAATATAATATAATTTGAAAGAAATGTAATACTTCGCAAAGTCATAATCTAGAATTAGGGTTACCAGTGGAAAATTGTATGTGATAAGCATATTTTAAGTAAATATTTTCAAGATATCAGTTTACAATCTAGGGTAACTCATTTATTCAATACGCCAATTTGTATTTTTATAACAAAAAAAGCAAAATAATACACATTTTTGTTCTTGAATGTTTGGATAAATACGTAGTGTAGTCTCCCCTTACTTTTGCTCTGCATAAACAAATGAAAAATCTTTTCTTTACAGGACGATGCATTACCCTCGGGAGAGGAGAGTGTGGAAGGATTTTCCATTTCTCTTGACCGTGTAGATCGTCATCAAGCCGGCGTGTACAGATGCATGGCAAATAACGGAGTCGGCGACCCTGTATTTGTCGACTTAACGCTAGATGTGTTATGTAAGTACTTTCATAATTTATTTTCTTTTCTCATATAATGGATACTTTTGAGTTGTGTCAAATCTATTAATATAGTTTTAAGCACCTTTGTCATTTGAATATTATATTTACAGTAGAAGCTTAAGTAAGACCTCATGAAAATGAGATTTTCAAATTTATGATTAAATCCAAGAGTGCCTGTGAATATTCTACAAGTCACGCTATGAGTTTTCAGATCTCTCTTAAATAATATTTACATGGTGAGGCCTTATATATCTGTACTTTTAATATATTATTTATATTAAAGTTCTCTCAAGGGTGAATAATTAAACTAAAATTAATTTAACAATTAAATAGATTAATTAGAAATTTATATCCTCAGAACGCGCACTTTTGCGAAGCAAACCATAAATTCCATTATGTGTTTGCCATAAATTCCATTAATTATATTATATTACTCAGATTGTCGGTTTGTTCTAAATAAATGTAGGCCTGTACTATCTACCTTTAATTAAAAATATTCGCTAATTGTAAATTATCCTTCCGTATTAAATTTAAATGCCAACTTTTAAAATGAGATGGTTTCATATTTAACACGTTCAGCTCAAGATGTTTGGAATTTGAATGATGCAAGCTTTCTTTGAAAACAGTGTCTAATTTCCATATGGAATAACTGGTTAAGCATGAGATATTTCTATCCCAACTATTCCATACCTTTATTGCTTTCTTCTTACTCTGGAGGGGCGAAGTATCAATGAAAAAATAGTGTTTTGATTTCCAAAAAAAACACCTCTTTCTTATCTACAGTTTTTTATTGTTTACTCAATTTCACTTGAAAAGAGAATTTTTTATAAGTATGAGAAAATAATAACCCCCATAAAAGTAACTATGACTGTGCTAGTACGCATGTATCTATATTTTTAGTGAATGAATTCTGGGCAATGAAGAGAGGAGTTCATCCACTTACAAGCATGTAATGTGTTGCTAATTTCAGAAATTGTTTCCTTCGCAATATTTAATACTAGGCGTGAACAGAGCATTTCGCCTACAGCAGTAATAGTTTAAAAGGTAGTTTACTCTTCCATTCTCTAGTTTCTCTCTTCCGAATCAATTCAATCTAAAAAGTGTAAAAATCAGGTAAAGAGTTCTTTTAGGCATATCAAATCATTGCTCCTTGTAAGGGCTCTTAAATGACGGCCTCTCTCGCATGCAAATTCTCACCTTACCCCCTCCAAATACCACTGTAGAAAATCTCTCTAACTATGAAGAAGTGCTCCACTCTAATCTGGGCTATGTGCGCCCTTCTTTCTTGGATAAACGTTTGCACTTCTCCGCGCCACTAACTGAGGATAATGGGTACGTGCGGAGTAATGGAACGTGGAGGGCGTATGGCGGAGAGGAAGGAATCGTCAACGATGTGGCGAAAGGAATTCTTCGGTAAAAATTCCATAGTAACACGAAACCTAAGGATTTCTGGTGGAAAAAGTGGCAAATCTTTCGAAAGGGCTGTTTTAGAAATGATATTCTATATCGCTTTAGATTTATTTTCCCTTATCTTAGCGAGAATAGCCGTTATCGAAGTAAACGATGTTATCAAAAGAGTTAATAGTGTATCTAATTATAATAGAATGAGGTGGGAGAAATTTCATTCTAAAAATCATAACGTAGAATTCATTGTCGTCACAACGTAGTATTCGTTGTATGAATTTGCCTTATTTTTGCCGTCCAGTGAGAATATGTATTTGGTTGTGTTGAAAATATATTGTAAGGAAATAATAAAAATTTATTATGGACAACGGAAAACTTCAAACGGTCTGAATGCCATTTTCGATAAGGGGAAGATACAGTTCACTGAAATTTTTTACTTAAAGCCCGTTGAAATATTTTAGAATATTAAAACATCAATTTGCGGTTCTTCTCCACAAAGTTATGCGTAAGTTAAATAAAACCGAGTGGATTTATTTTTAATCCAGATAAAATTCTGCTTGCAGTGAAATTCGTAGGAAGCCCTGGTAAATATTCTCATTAAAATTAAAAAAAGAGGCAGATCTTTTTTAGAAAATCTCAACGATGAAACACCTGCCTCTTAGGAGAATCTAACTGCTCCAAGTATGCCGTTGATAAGTTTTCTAGTTTCTTGCTTGAATACGCTCCATTCGAAGACTCAAGAGTGGGTGTTGGGAAAAAGATATCGAAAAAATACAGCAAACAATGGGGAGGGGATAAAAGAAAGATTTGAAGGAAAAAGAGTGAAAGGAGGAATGAACGAATGGAGAATGTAAGAGAGAGGAATGAAATTTACCTCACTTATAGCATATTATCTTATTTTATATCCAATTGTGTGCTCGCCTTAACGTCGCTCAATTGTTCCAGGGACTTAATTCACCCTCTTACGGGACAAGGCTTCTCGTTTAACCCCATTATATCCCGTAGCGCTTTATTTATTTTCGCTTTTTATCATCTCTCTCCTCTTAGATGGTAATTTTTATTAAGGGATTTTACTTTAGTGGAAAAATCACTGCCCTTAAAAGAGCCCATTCAAAGCGTGGAGGAAGAAAATAACAAAAAAAAACTCGGGCCGTGGAGCTGATCCCGAAACGCATTCGGATTTCTGCGTTGCCTGCGTTGTGCTTGTATCCCCAAGTTGAAGTAGATACACGGAATGGAGGGCAAAGCTGAGGGCATAGCGCAGCCCCTCCAAGTGTGTTAAGTACGGTTTAAATTTGTTTTGCATTAATTACATGATTTCCACGGCTTTTTGAGCTTAGCAAACCACATGGAGGAGAAATTTACGAACAGCAGAGTTCTCAAGGAAAAAAATTCCATTAATAATGCTCAAATAGTTTTAGGGAGGTAGAGTTTATATAATCTAATAAATATGATTCCTCAAAATTCTTGTATCTGTTAGTTTTTAGCGGAAATTACTACAATTTCAAAACAAATGTTATATTATGTTTACGACTGAAAATCGAACTATGCTTGTTTTCCGTCATCAATGCCTAAATAAGCAGGGCAAGTCCATCATTATGACGACGCGAATTAAAATAGTGTAATTCAACTAATTGTTACACAAAGTAATACAGGTCACCGTTTTCAGTTCAAAATCCGGTCTCTTAAGTGACGATGAAACTCATCTGTAACAAGTCCCTGCGGTCGTCTCGTGAAAATCACTTGTTTAGGTTTTTAGGGGCCAGTTTATTTTCTGCTCCTTTTGCAGATTTCCAGAAATTTCTGGTAGCCAGGTAATTTCAAAGTTTGGTGCTAGTTATCTAGTTCCGCTGGCTATATCCAGATTTGAACATGATAGTACCTTGGCTGGAGCCGATCGCTCTGCGAATAAACTACCACGCCTTTCACACGTTCCTTTAAACTCACGTTAGAATTATTTTAATTTCATAGAAAGTATCTTTCGAACTATCCACAATTAAATCGTAGACATCTCGATGCTTTCTTATCTGTTTCCTTTGACATGGAGATGAAATGGGAAAAATGTCTTTGTTATTTTGTTATATAGAACAGAAGATTTCAGACAACATTAGAAGGTTAGGGATGTTTATAAATTATTTTATCAGCCGGCAAAGTGGGTATATGTCATTTATAAGATACCATAATTTCTTTCGGTAGTTAATTTGGAAGCAAAGGTATACATATGTAGAATACAAGGACCATCACAATTAGGATCAGTGAACGTTGAGATTATACACGTAACACAGTCACTCTTTTACCATGGGAAGGCCTTATACAGAGTAGGAAATTCAGGTGATGTTTTTTTCAGTAGATGGTAGATATTAAGCCTAATTTATTTGCACTAAAGAGTTACCAAATTTTTTAAATTCAATATTTTATCTCCCCTCTGAAAAAGTGATTAAAATGGAAACGTTTATCTTATACTCTTCTCTGATGCCTTTGATTAAAAGTTGAAAGCGGTTATGTGTGTGTGCATGTATGTGTAAGTGCGGATATATATATATATATATATAATATGTATGTATATATATAATATATGTATGTATATATATATATACATATATATGTGCTAACAAAAACGCTTTGATTACTAAAAATGTAAGTAAATAAATACAATAATCCTCATCCATTTCATAGGCCTTTAAGTCCGAAATATTCTTCCTTTCCACCAGGCTATTACGTATTCCATCTCGCTCGCCGCGCAGACAGAAATATTTTCTTCACTAAGATTTCCGCGTTATCGTTTTCGGATGAGAGTTGTTTAGATGGCAAATAGAATTCATTTCGCCCTTCCCGCACCTATCTTTATACACACAGAGGCGAATTCCCCAACCCACCGAGATCCCCTTCGAACTCGGAAACGTTCCCTCTTTCTCACATCTAGTCACACGAGCACACAGGTCCTTCCATTCGCCCTCTTCCTTCTTCTCTTCTCCCTTCCTCCAGAATTCTTCCGTCATCTCCACACTCACTCTCTTCTTTTCCTTTGTGTGGCTCTTCGGTACGGCTCACTCATCTTCTCCCCCTATCTTTCTTCCATACCCTCGGATCTTTGTTCGCGATCCACTATTTATCCTTTCTTCTCCCACTCTTGCTTTCTTCCTCGTCCTCGATTCGTTCTGCCTAAGGTTTTTGTGGTCTCTGGAAATAAAGAGAGAGAGAGGTGGATTGGGTGCTTGTGTGATTCGGTGAGTAGGAGTAGGGTAGAATCGAAGAGCGAGACCGGAGAAGGGAGCAGGCTAATAACTGCCCGATAAGTTTCTCTTCCTTTTCATTGCTTGTATCGCTTGTCCCCATCTTGGCGAACTTCTCCTCTAGGCCTTGCCTCTCCTAACTGCCGTCGGCTTTAGTGTCAGAATCGGGCTCCTTGTCTTGAGAAATTATTTCTCTTCTTCAAGATGAGCAAAGAGTGGATCTCGAGGTACTCAATAGCACTATGTTCTTATATACAATATTTCCCTTGGATATATCTATAGTGAAAACGAGCTTCATAATGGTAACTCGTTGCCCCCCGTGTCTATCTCTCATTATGTCCTTCCTTTTCCTCTTGGAAAGTTTCTTACGAATAAAGTAAAGCATGAAAAGGCGTGCTATTCAATAACTTGTAGAATTATGATTATCTTAAAATAAATTGAGAGCCCCAATATCTTGTTTCACAGTATTTTTTCACCAAGCACAGTGTGAATTACAATATTAGTGTTTTTTCTTGTATAAATAACAACTTGGTCGGCGAAAATTCACCTTAATGTACACAGAAAGGTTAAATAGGCATGTGCGTGTTTGTAGTTAACAGGGATGCATTATAGCCAAATTTTACCCTGGTATAGCCACTATGTAAATGTAGAGCCTATACTCATAGTACTCATGGCGAATCACTTTCAGGCCTAATTTTAAGTATGTATAAGAGGTTAGAATAAAAAAATCACAAACAAAAATAAGATGTTCCTATGTCTCTGAAGCCGGGTACTTTTTTAAATTAATTTGCTTGAACTTATCATATTACCTCTAATATCCCGATTATTGTCGTGCATAATATCTATATCAATAATCATAAGCATATACGTGGAAATTTTACACGGTGAACAAATATTATAATAATATAATTCGGTAAATGTCTCATGTATCTAATCATTTTATATCTACAGCATACAATTCTTCTAAGACAGAGCGCCCTATTGTTATATTCCATGGGCTACTTTGAAATGCCAGCTAGTCTTCTTAGTAGGTAGGGTCTGTAGCCTAAAAGAGGATATAGGTATGCGGTTCATGTTTTAGCTGCTACACATTATATTTAATGCTAATTTTAAAAGCTCATCAAAAGAAATCTTTTTTCCTCATTTCTCTCCCTTCCTTGTACACCCCAGCCTCTCCGCCCCTCCCATTCCAGCCACGGCGGAATGCTTGACCTTCCTCCGCCCCTTAATTTACGTATCTTTTTTCCAACATTATTTTAATTCGTAACATTTTGTTGATTGTTTACTAAATAAACATTTCAAAGGAAACAAGCCAAGCGCAAGTGAAATGTAATTGCGGATGTTTTTCTTCCGCATATTTTGAAAACTTGAGCGTGTTTCTTTGAACATTGGTTAATTTTGGGAGATAGTTAATACTTAAATCCGGAAGATCTATTTTTACTCAGTTATTTCTGAACCAGGGAATGAATATCACGTTGCGCATTACTCCCAGAGCTGCGATTCTCCATCGTTAGCTTTGTCTTTTCCATTTCTTCCATTTAATTCACCCCCCCCCCCAACCCCATGTTTAAAAAGGCTACCACACCATGTTTATTTCACCTCAACATTCTTCTTCTCTTCACTCAACCCCTCTCTATTTTAATCCCTCTCCATATTCTTCACCCTTCCTCCCATTCCTCATTTTCCCAAGTCCTCTCTCCCCTTCATCCACCTTGCCTTCTCATGGCGTCGCGTGACTTCCTCCCTTTTCACTCCATCCACTCCCAATACTCCCCTTGCCTCGGCTCCGAGGTGGGGCTGATTCAGGCAAGTGGCGGCGCGGGTGGCGCACCACGGGAGGAGGGATGAGGGTGAGAGCGGGTTCGAGTGGGGTTTTTAGCCGCCACTAAGGAGAAGAGTGTGAGGGAGGTGGGGAGGTTTGGCCAGGCGGTGGGGTTTAGTGAGGGGCACCGCGGAGAGAAAGAGTTAAAAGAGCGAAAAGGGAAGAGAGGTAGCGGAGGGTGAACGCGGGGGGAGATGGAGTGGCAGTGAGAGGAGGAGTGGGAAATGGTTTTGTTGGAAAAGGCGAAACGAGGGAGGAATTAATGGCATTAAGTCGTATTTCGGTCGGGAGCTTCTCTCTCATTATTAACTGTTCTTGCATAACCCTCCTCAAGGTTTCGCTTTCCTTCCCTCCCGTCTCCCACCTCCCACGTCCTCCCCCCCTCCAGATCGACCTCGCTCGTCCGGCTCGCCTCGCGGGTCCGTATTAAAAACGCGTGTCCTCTCTTGAAGTGGGCAAGAAAGTAGGGACGCTTAAGGAATCTGGGGCCAGCTGTGTTGGAATGGGAGTAATGGTTTGAATCGTGCCCAGGGGATCGTGGAGTGAGAGACGGGTGCATTGCTGTCTCCCCTTTATATCCCCTGTTGGACACCCTGCCTCCCTCGTTGTTCGTGCCGGAGCAGTGAAGTAGGCAGAGAAAGACGAGTAATGTTCCAGATTGGCCTGGATACAGAGTTGAGAGTATTAATTCGGTGTTGTTTTATTTAGAAAAAGAGGCAGTGAAGGCAACATTTAATTGCTCTTGGTAGGAGAGGGAAGAAGTAATTGACTCGTATTTTTAATTATATGTGATGAAAATGTGTTTGCCCTTTTTTTCTTCGGTATCTCGAGGAGAGAAAGATTGGGATTGCTTTGTTTAAAAATAAGCTTCACAGCGGAGCACTTTTCGGGTTTTAATTAATCATGTCTAGTTATTAATCATTTAAGTAGTCTTACGATGCATGGAAACGGATTCGGATAAATTCTTGTAGTTTTTATTGGTTAAAAGATTCTTGATGAATGCCAAAGAGCTCACGATGAGAGCAATAGGCTTATCATTTATTAAGCAGGCATTTTTTGCAATTAGAGCCAATTCCATGTAGTCTACTCTCAGTACTTTTGATGAGTCGTCCTAATTTTTATACAAATGTTTTATAAAGGAGACCTCTTAAGGTTTTAGGTGAAAAATTTGAACCCCAATTGTTAATTTATATTCATCTAAATTCCAGCCAAATTTATAATTTGAATAATTTTAAAGTTTCACGTAGTCTGGTTTGGCGAGCTCCATATCTCTTTTGTTTAACAGAGCAATGGAACTATTATATTTACACGTGATATAAAGTTTCGAAATAATATATGTACATTGTAGCCTACTTTTTCTCTCCATATACTCCTACTTTAGTGTTTGTTTTTGTATCAGTTTTCATAATGCCCAGAGATTAAAATCCACAAAAATTGGAAATGTAAGATATTATAGAAAACTATTTTATGAAGCTGATTTATGGCATATCGTCGAAGAAAATATCATTAATAAACTAAAGGTTTTATTTCATTTGTTTTTATGAATTTAAACGAATATTTTCCTAGTAACTTCCTCGATGTACCATATTTTTCATTCGGTTCAGTAGGGGTTCCCTATGCTTAAGAAGATAAATCATATATTTCATTTCTAAGTTGGATGATCTTTCCTTCAACTAGCATTCTAATTGTGAATTAAATTTGTCATCCATTAAAGAACGGCAATTGCAATCCCAATGTCAATAGCAATGAATGAAATATAGCCGGAATTAATAAAATTAAATGGTACATAATCCTTTTTAAGTTGCAATTAAATACGAGGTTTTTCTGTGGTGTTTGCTTTGGGCCTAGTTTTCCTTTTATAACTTTAGGCAAACGACCTCACTTAGTGGGTCAAACATCTCTGCATTCATATCAAAGCACGTTGCCTGCTGTAACTTTTTTGTAATGGGCAGTACTAGATAGAAAATTATTTATTATGTCCTGAAATGCTTTTCATTTAAAATTCCGATATGGGTTGGGATAAAAATATACAGCTTTGAAAGATTGCTTCGATAAACGACCTGTTCGCGGCTTAATTATCGAATAAAATTATTCCTTATAAGTGTGTTTCCCAATTTAAAGAAAGATGCGTTGCAGAATTGGATTAATCGATAAACTATGCGCGGTTATTACTTTAACTCTCGAGTGAAATTTCTTGGTATATTGGAATCACATTTCTCATAGCACCACAGAAATCGGGGTAGAACGGAAACTGATGCATTTTAATGTTATCGAGTTTTCCAATTAAGCTTCGAATGGTATTTCAGCCGGTATAGGTTTTGTAGTGGAGTAGGGCGTTCCTTTTAATATTAGTAATTTCATTTTACGTGTCTTAATTTCGAGCTCGCAAAATATTGCTGTCCGATCGAAAATCGTAACCATATCCCATCTACCGCCATCTCCAACTGCCTGCTGGTTATGAAAATCGCCGACTTGAAGGATTGGCTCGACTCTACGGACTCCCTCCCCCAATCCCTTCCCGCCCGCCCCTCATGTACCACTCTCTCCGCTGTGCAACGAAAATGAATTATTCCATCGCATCACTCCAATCGCTGCTGCGGTGAGTCGAGGTCTAATGAAGTGCCTCGCCGGTGGGTTGATCCAGGGGATGAGGGGGGAAGTGGGTGGAAGATGAGGAAAATTGGAAGGAAGGGTAGCGGGTGGGAGCGATGGCCGAAATACGCCAGACGGGGATGCGTGCGGCTGAGATGCAGCTCACACCCGAGGGTGAATGAACGAGGGAGGGAGATGGTGGCGGGAAAAGTGATTGAAGCGGGAATAAAATAGATATAGGGACATGCGCTATCAAATTCGTTGAATGAAAGCAATAAACGACTGCCATCTCTTTTCGAATTTTCGAATTCACGAATTACAATGACAGAATGGCGAGCGCATGAATGTAGCGAGATAAAATGATTCAGTTGGCGAAGTGAAGAAATGCGTTAGACTTTTATCGGTGAAGAAACTTATGTGAAAATCTTAGAGGAAAATTGTGTGAGGGGATGTTTCGCGCCGGTGCAAAATGCAGGCACGGCATAAGAAATGAAAATGTCGCGTTGTAATAGGCTCTTTGGGGAAAGGAAGAAGTTGGAAAATTGGTACTAACAAGAACTGGGAATGTGACTTAATGTGCAAAATTAATGAACTGGAATATTAATTTCAACTGTAGGATATGACGGTCGGCTCATGAAAACGAAGTGATGAAAGAGTTTGATAGAGTTTACTTCGTGCGAGATGAGCTTACTGAATGGCTTAACCAGCATAGCTCTAGTTTGTTAATATCGTCGCCACAATGATTGAATATATGGGAATAGTAATATTTTTTTGTTCGGGGAATGTATACATTTTCATTTTGCAATATTGTTAACAAATAGACCCTGTTAATCATCAAATATTAATGCCCAAAATATATGCAATTTTCCAATAATTGAAAGATTAAAAAAACTGAAATTATTTCTGTGCTAAATATTCTCAAACTTTATCAAATCATCTCCAATAAAATTACAAATAATCATTACGAATATCCATAATTCGATCATAGACAACTGGAAAGTTTCCCATTACCAACATTAGCATTGTGTGAAGGAATAAAGTGTAAATATAATGATTTATGTCTGCCATAATGCTAAATTTCTAATTTATATAAATTAAAGAAAATAATGGAAAAGTCTAGATGAATTTTCTCCATTAAATCTCTTACTCCTGCTTCCTGAACGGACCCGTCGCTTGAGTAATCAATTAGGAAAACTAATTAAACGTATTTGTTCAAGCGCATAGTGGTCGAGTAACTCGTCTCGAGGGATAGAAAATCCAGAGTGAATAAATTTTACAAGATTAATAAGGGGAACGGTGACTTAAGGAAAGTACCTGAAATAAATCAGACGAGGTAACGAAGGAGGAGATGCAGAGGGGCACGAGAAAAGAGGAATACGGCCGCGGGTGGAAGGATCGGGAAACGGTTGACTGGGGGGCGCACAGGGAGAGAGGACAATTCATATTTATGAGAAACTCCTTGAATGTAAAGAAAATGCGCGGAACCATCTCTTGTTCGCTCGTCCAGGACCGAGAATAACAATTCGAGTGCACCCTTTTCCGGGAAGAGGAAGTCGGAGAAATAATAGGACTAATGCAAGGTTCATAGGGATGGAGCCTGAAAGGTTGGATAGGGGGTGGAAGGTGTTGGTCTGGGTGTCGTGGGTGGGCTTGGTAGCCCTGAGGGGAGGGGCAGGGAGAACTCGGAATGTCCGACTGAAGTCTTCACCGCCTCTGGCTCCGAACGGCTCGGCGGATGGGAGGCGTCTGCCCGGCGACCATGTGGTGGGCGGTGGGAGAGAGAGGGAGATAGGGAGGGATGTGGATTTTGTTTCTCTCCTCCCTTTTCTCTTTATCTTTCTCGAGACGGGACGGCGAAAGGATGACTTTTTCGAAGTGGATTGCGTCGTCTAGGATCGATGGACAGGAAGAATCTGTGGTCTCCTCTTTCGGGAGGCTCGAGTTTTTTTTAAGGTCTGCATAGGTGTGTGTAGCAGACAGTGCGGTGGAAATACCGTGCTATTTCTGGGGTTAGAAGGGAGTTAAGCGTTCCACTTCAGTAGTTTTAGTGGGCTTTTTTGTCCAGTTCTGAATTATCAGATTTAATGGAGGGATTGGGGTACGAGAATAATCGTTTACTCCGCGATATGGGTGCTACTGCTAAGTCTCCTTCGTTTTTGCCCAATGAATATGTATCTTGGTGCATAAAGCTAAATGTAAATTTTAATTTCAAAAATTTATTTTCAATTTTATTAGCATTAATTTTAATTTAGAGTAGGCAGAATTATTAGTAAAAATGACTTAATCTCAATATCCTTCATATATTGAGGCTAATATTCTTCCATTTCTGAAAACTTAATAAATAATTTTATAGCCAATAATTTTCAAAGATGGGCGTTCCCTCATTGAACTCCCAGAATTTAATCATTTAACCACAGAATCTGAATTTGAAACTTCATTTTTTTATTTTTATGCGTAATAGCAATCATTATACTATTTAATGCTCAATATTCTTTGAGATATTTATTCCGGTAATTTAGTTTACCTTGCATGCATAAAATAGGCATGTCTCCTATACCCAGAGAGTAATATTAATATGCACCTCGCAATACTTAATCGAGCATACGGGTATGCTTTGACATTCGATGTGATCGATACTGTGTTGTAAATTGTAGAATATTGCTATTTGTGAACTTTCTAAATTTCAATTAGATGCCACTCATACTGCACGTGTCTCAATGAGTGATCAAAGATTTATATTGCTTTAAAGTAAAAATTACGTTTCCTTCAATACAATAAGATATATTGCTTAAAAATGTCAATGTCTAAAATCGAAAATTAAATTTAATCTGCTATTAAAAGGCTTCCTCAATGCTTCTGAAAGACGCTTAATTTCAAAGCGTTGATAATAAAAAACACCGGTTTTTTAAAGAAGAATCTAGGTTTTTCTTAAAGCGTGTGACAGACCTATGTGAAACTTAGGTGGAAGTATTACATTTTCAGTGCTGCATAAATATACAAGGAAGTATATCAAGGAATATCAATAGAAATAATAGGTTTTTAAATACTATTATTTAAAAAAAGGTGTTAAGAAAACCTTAATTCTAATGAATCAAATCCGTTTTATTTCTGAAATCACATTCATTATTTTTTTAGTGAAATTCTTATCTGACGGACGAAAGAATGTAGAATAATGTTGATTTAATTGTAGAAGATATGCTCTACGTACGTGCTTAGTCCCGTCTTTACGTTATGCGTCGGCAAACTGGGAAAGTCTTTTGATGCATCTCCTAAACCCTGAAAAACTTAGATTTTTCTGTGTTGAAACAGAGGAACTGATGACTAAGTACATCGAAAACTCTGCAGGAGTTGACCGAAATGGCAAACAATGTATTGAATCACCTCTCTCCTTCTGCCTCTCCCTCTCTTGAGAGAGAGTTACGCCATCCAAGCGTGAGTGACTTGAGGAAATGCCATAACCCTAAATAATCCATGAAATCACACTGGAGAGGGCCGTTGTGTGCCAAAACTACCGCCGTAAGCAAGAGTTATCCTTTAAGATGAAGAGCAGCGGATGGGGAGGAGGGCAGGGGTTGAGGGAAGTTCTAGAGTGGGGTGGGGGAGAGAGAAAGAACGAGGGGATGAAAGTAAGGGGGGCCGGATTTTTAGGTTGAGAAGGGTCGTAAGAAAGGAGGAATGAGGCGCGGGTGCGCGGGGTAGAAAGGGGAGAAGAGAGAGGGGGTGGACGGTGCGGGGGTGGTTGAAGGGGAGTCGAGGGTGGGGTGCGAAAAGAGAGATGGCGATGCATTTTTCATGGGAAACAAGTCGAGGAGTGTAAGATGAAATGGAGAGGAGGGAGGGGAAGGGTGGAGAGTTCAAACAAGTCTGGGAGGGATTCGAAAGGGGGTTCGGGAGGGGTCCGAGGGCTTGAAACGAAGGCAGACAATGACGGCGGGTGTGGGGGAGAAAAATTATTCCGGCGCTCATAAAGGAGGAGAGGATCGGGTCGAGGAATTGCGTGAGGAGAGGATCGGGCGGAGGAGTGGGAGGAGGGGTGGAAGGAGCCGTTTTGTGTTGTGGGTTACTGCTCTCGGTTCTTGGGGGGAGGGTTTGGCGGCGGTGGGGCGGGGAAGGAGGAAAGGAGAGGGTGGCGCGGTGGATTAAGGAGGTGGTATAAGAGTGTGGGTGAGTCTAAGGCCGTGGGGGATGTGTGCGGAGGCAGGAGCCAGCAGGCCCGTAAGCATTTGAGCAGATTGAAGCTAATCTCGGCAACCTTCGCTCTACCTCCTCGTATTTATGATCTCACGTGTTTTTTTTATCCCTTACCCTGTCTCCCATCTTCCCTCACTCTTTCACCTCCCCGCTCCCGTCCTCCTCAAAGGTAATTGCTTCCTGGCACATGTGCACCTTATTTCATTCTATCCGCGAAGACATTGTGCGGAGCGATACAGGGGGCACACCGTTGGTAGTTTTCTGAGCCACCGATGGCGCACCGCCACAGCTCCTTTAATTGGATTTGCCTAATTTATTGCAGTTTTATTTTATTTTTTCTTTAAAAGAGCTACCGGTGCATTCTATTTGGCTCGGTTTTGACAATCCCAAGGCTATGGAAGTGATTGAGTGTTAATTTAAATAATAATTACATCCGCGCTCCTCGAAGTGAGAGCGATTTTTTGGTAGACATTTTCCCGCTTAGCCTCTTGCAATAAGCTCCAAAATTTAAGGGAATCTTGTTCCGTTTCCATCTTCATGCAAGCGAAATGGTGCTGGAGCTGAAGTTTTCTCCAGTTACCTCGGATGAAATAGTTGCATATTAAGTGAATATCATACTTTTAATCCTATGAGCCTCTTCAATTAACCACGAGGCGGATGGCTTGCTCATACACGCATAGGGCAGACTATATCAACAAACAAAAGTGAAAACATGCTAAATGGTAGAAATGACTTGTCTAAATAAAATGAAAAATATGGGTTCACAGTCCACAACTAATAGATTCAGAAATTCTCAACTTAATTGAACCACATGCGCAATATTTGGCTGGTCAAAATGCATTTACCGCTTCACTGCTCCATACCTAAAAAGGTTTGTAATCATGAAGAGAGGTCGTAAATAGCTTAAAACAAAATATCTTTGAATGGAATAAAATTAAATGAACATGCATACCTGTAATTTTGTCATGCAGGCTTCCCAAATTCTCAATGTGTAATTAATTTAAACCCAACGACTCCATTCTGATGGAAATTCATAAAATATTTGATTAAAACAAAAAGAAAATATTCGTTAAAGGTGGGTAGTGTGAGAAATAATATCCAATTGACTCTGTACGCAGTAAAATTGTTTTGGGTAAAGAATATTCAATTGCATTGGATTATATAAATTATTTAGAATCCTATCAATCAATCGTCAGCAAGTTCGATCATGGTTCACTACAGCTCCTTATTATTGTCTGATAAACAGCCTGTTTGCCACCTTGCACGTACTGACAAATGCTTCATTCACGTGTTATTTTCCTAATTTTCACTGGCTATATTTTCAGTACTTCATTTATTTTGCTTGTAACTGTTATACCAATGAATAATTACTTATGATTATGGCGACTTTATATAAAGGTTTTTTTAACTGTTGTTCTTATAGCTCTGGTAGCTCAGTGGGTAGGGCGCTGGGCCCGGGAATAACTAGGGTTTGGGTTAGATTCCAAGTTACATCCCTGGGAATTTAAGTTTCACCCGAGTTGTGTGATTTTCCAAGCACCATATTAGTCTTGGAAACCACAGCTAGCAAAGGGAAAGACACTGTCACCCTACCCCGATGTGTGAGTTTCAAACACCCTCTAGGGCTTAGTGCGGAGTAAACTCTACCTTCACCTAATATACTAACCTCCGGTTTGATTGCTTTGATTTGTTAGTGATTACAGTGTACGAATTCTAATGAGGAAACTCAGGGAACAGCTATATTAAGCTAGGAATTCATTAATTTCGATGTCTGATGTAAATAGTTATTCCTAAGTATTATAAATGGTTTGAGGCTGTATTTCGTGAAAATTAATGATCACTGAATAAATAAACTTTGTATTTTTTCACACAAAAACACTTTATGTTACTGTCGGTTTCGACGAATAGGCTACATCGTCAGGTCATATTAAACCTGATGATGTCTCATATGCGTCTGGTAGTATTATTCTTAAAGTTTTACAGTGTGAAAACAACAAGGTTATTTTTTCTGTGATTTAAGTATTTTAAATGTAAAGCTCTTATCTTAATATATGTTAATTATTTAATGATATTTTTGAAAATAAGAGTACTTCATATGTAACCTTTTATATATTTCCTGGGATGATAAGATATTATTTAGTTTTAAATGCATATATATTTTATATTCAATTGATATTTAAAAGATTTGAAAAATATTTAAACACTCCATTATGTAACCATGACCTGAGTTTAAGTAATAAATATAGAACACTGAAAGTAGACTTTAACTTTTAATATAACTTTATAGAGAGTAATGTTAAACAATATTGCTCGAAAATAATTCTTTGCCCAAAAATAATTCCCTCCTATTTGATAAATTTTTATTTTTACCGAGGTTGCATCGAAAATACAGAGAATCGTAATTTCACTAGACTTGATAGAAAATTTAAAATGATTACAGAGTGACTCATGAGCTAATATATTCCTCCTTTTCATACCAGATCCTCCCGAGATTGAGGTGGAGCGCAGCTGGGTACACTCTGGAGAAGGATTCGAAGCGCAGCTGGTCTGCATCGTCCATGGTGAACCGCCTCCGGAGGTAAATTGTAACACAAATATTTTACAAATTTCTGTTTTTTTTATTTTGATGGAACTAGCGCAAATGATTTTTTTCACTTGCTTTAAAAAATTCAATGTTTTTAAACAGTTAATTAAAACTCGTGGGAGTAAATCTCGTAGTAAACTGTTATTTTCTTCCGCTTCTCTGTCATGCGTGGCAAGTATGATCACATTGAAGGATAATAACTATAAGATTTACTGAAGGACCAAACACACAACTATTGAGGAAGAAAATTTCTTTTTTCTTTTTCTCGGCCATGAGTGATGAATGATTAATTTCACTAAACCATGCGCCACAAATTTGCCTCGCAGCATGTGTATATTTTTAAATATATGTAGTTGAAATATATGTAGTACGGGTGGTGTCCTAGCACCCCCCGCCACACGCCCTTGCGGCGGCTTGCGGGGTATTAAGTAGATGTAGATGTAGTTGCATCCATGAGTGGCAGACCAATCGACGAAGAAAAATACGAAAAACCGATTTCTGCTTTTGATAATAATATTATCATGTGTTCAGTTAATATTTATCATTACCGTTTAATTTTATTCTTAATAAATGAAGTCGTCAGTGTTTTTGCTGATGAAATTGAGCCTGTACAATATGTATATGGTGCCGCCTTTTGTTAACAAAATGAAAGTCAGTTATCTAAACAATAACATTATTAATTATTATTGATAAGTTTGGAATACACCATCACGGCGTTATTATTTTCTGGTAACTATGTAAAAAAACTAATTTCAAAAATATATGTTGAAAGAGGGCATATTATTGTGAATTATGAATTTTCACTAACAATTAACATTATTTTTGTATACAGAGATTGTTAAAATATTTATGATATGAATAGATCAACTTTAAAAAAATTGACGATAGCGATTATACGATAGGGGATCCATTCAGTATTCTGAAATGTTGACGAAGGGTAAACAGAAAAAAGCAGTCACTGTTCCATGTTCGACAAATACATAACTCCATACTCCATTTAAATGCAACGAGTTATTCCATGCTCCACGTCTCATGATGCAATAAAATCACGGACTTTGATTTTGATTCGTTAACGCCGAATCAATCTTTGGATATTAAAACTCTAAAAGAAGAGAATCTGTATTAAATGGCGCGTTAAACCGAAAATGTAATAATTGCCTCGTATGGTTTTTAATACTCCAACCGCTGGATGTTAATGCATCTAAGTGCATTAAACTGCACAAAGCTATGTTAAATATTCACAATCAAAATGAAAATGCATAAGTACTATTGAATTTGACCTGATACCTCTAGATTCGTATAATTTATTTTTGCTCGAGGATAATATTCGAATTTTGGCCCATCGCAGTTGCGATACCACATCCATGGGTAAAACTGCAAAGAGGACGCCGGTGCGTATGAATTGCCCGCGCATTTGGTTCATTAGCACCACTTTCACTTTGATCGCTTTTGTCGACTCATTTCAGTTCCTCTCATTCTCCATCGCGATTGCTTATATTTATCGTATCCTATTCCATCGGGTTCCCTAAGAGGGAATGATAAATCCGGAAGGGCGGCTAGTTAGGAGGGAAATGGCGCTTAATGGCGCTGTTGGGTTGATTAGTGGGTTAATGCGCCCAGCGAATGGCCACTTGTCATCCCTGGCTCTCTGTGCTTAATTAACACTCTCTTATGGAGAGAGGTCCCTTGTTTCTTTTTCCCTCTTCTTCAACCCACCAACTCCTCCCCCAATCACACTCCACTCTCTTCCCCGAACCCATGGCTCCATCTCCATCCCGCCGGCGACTGACTCTTTCCCACCACACATGTACGCTTCTGCTTTTTTATCTCTTAACACGTTCCAATCGGTTGATTCACCCTTCTTCTCTCCTCGAAGGTTTGACTCCTAAGGAGGATTATAACCGTACCGGTCCTCCCACCCCAATTCTCCCACTCCCTTTATCCTATCTCTTACCCATTCCTTCCTAATATATCTCCTGTTCATCCCCATTCCCCAAACTCCCTAACTGCGTTCCTACCTCCTATTGGACCCCTATTAAGTGGGTGGGTGGTTTATTACCGTTACCTCTCCGAGTTCCTAAGAGTCCCGAGTTATGGCGTGTACATAGAGGATGTAATTTATTCACGAAGGGATTAGAATGGTAACTATAATCAGGATTAAGGCTCCCGTCCTTTCGGTTTTTTTTCTCTCCTAAGACCGGTTTATGGATCTCAGATTACAATATAATCGCAGGATTATGTTTGATATACGCTCTCACATGAATTACAGAAATATTTAAATCACTTTTTAAAATCTCAAGTTGAGATTTACTATGGGCTTTACTTGGATGGCAGTGGTTCTAAATAATTCTTTTTATTTGCGTAGTATTTATGTGAAGTTTTGTGTAAAAATCGGATGAATAAAAAAGAAGACACCAGTAAAAGAGATTTAAATATATCTTTCGTATTAATAAGCTTTAATAAATATTAAAAATCAAATAGATTTTTACTATTCTATTGTGGAAAAAATCTATATGAGCCGTGAAATCACTTAAAACATTTATTATAGGCTTTTATTTGACTTGTTGTTAACGAAGTTAAACAACATTTTGAATACTTACTGTGGGAAACGATATTTTTTTCTTGATTCTGTGCGAAAGCTATTCTTCTATTTGAAAGTAAGGGAGTGTCGCCAAATACACTTGGACCTGGCTATCCGATGTTATCCCTAGGCGAAAGCACTGCCCTTTAGTTACTTATTATCGATGTAAATAGAATTTACTTTAGCGATAACAATAGAAAAAATGGCATGCAGTAATAATTAAAATAAACTTTTAATCAACAATTATTACTTTCAACGTAGAATACTTTTTATCTTTACGCTGGAAACTAAGCCGTCCCTTCGCTTATCTTATTTCTTAAACTTATCTTATTTCTTGAAGCCAAGGGTGTTGTGGCATGCTCTATAGGTATTTGATATAACCGAAAACTGTATTTTTATGAGTCGTTCACATATTTAATTTCGTTCTGTAATCGCCATCATTTTATATAATTTGAATCAAGGAATGAACAACACTCACTAAGAGAACTCGTCATTAATTTCAACTGTAAATTTACTATTGCAGCGTGTACAAAGAGTGTAAGCTTATATAAATATGAACTTAAAGTGCCCACATAAGTTTTATGATAAATGTACAATTTTCACCCAGTTCTCTCGTGATTTTTTTATCATTTTACCACCATTCTTGAAGGAGATACTCCTGAGGAAGTGAGGGATTGTGCTGTTAACAGAGATAAATATTTAACTCAGATCTTAATCATCGTTTTAAACTCCATCATACAGGTATTATAATGTGATGACTTCTAATGAAAATAATAAATAAGGTTTTAGGATCACTGAGGATTAGTTTGTTAATTAATTATTTGGCTTCGTTAAAAGTTTTTAATCAATTAATTTTTGATACCTTTTCGTATGTGTACGTTCAGGAAAACAAAACGAAAAGCCATTCCCCAAATTTTGTTGAAGAATGCTGCCATCTTCATGTTGAGGTCGGAAAATTTGAGGGGTACCTTCGTGTCATTGAAATTCAGAAGGGACGATGATTCGGTTCAGTTGTTTATGGCACCACTCTTAGGATCTCTTCCCTCCTTTTGAAATGGAAAGATGCCAGAATTGTACATGACAGGTATAATATTATCATGTAAATACGGTGCAGAAGAGAGGTTTTAACTTTGCGGAAAATATTTCATTTTCACCACAAAAATAAGTGCATGCATGGCCTAATGAAACCGGTTGGGTAATTTAGAGGCATCCCATTTCTTTTAATTGTAGTCTCTTGCTGCGTGATCAACAATTACGACTTGCGTAAATCATGTTAGCAGGATCATCTACGTAGACTTACTGTAGTCTAGTCTCGAAGAATGTATAATTAATGGCGAGAAAGAAGGGAATATTAATATTTTTCTACTTAAATGACCATCATTTTCCCGTAGAATGAGGGTTGAAATATCAGTAAGGTCGTGTAACACCTCTGAAATAATTTATCGAATATCCATGTTTGGGGATGTAGCACACCCAGCTCATTTGGGAGGCAGTACGGCACTCGATTTTTTTTTTGCTGGCGGACCACATCACACGTGCCGTGCGGAGCGCCCCCTTTGATGTCTGAGCAAGCAAACCCCCTCGCCTGTAAACTCCGCCTACCCTCCTCTCCCAGTGGAAGTGAAAGGAGGGAGAAGTGGAAATTGTGGATATCACGTGACCTGTAACATTCAATTTTATTCTCATCGCAGAGAAATCTTTTTGAGGGAATGGCAGCGTGCATTTTCGTCCCTATTTTTTTGCCCGGCCGAGTGTTTAAAATTTGATGTACCTGCCTCGCATGCTAAGTAAGCGTTGCATAAACGAAATGAAAATGTTCCTTCCGGGAGATTTATTCTTACGAAACTTTTCAGCAGATAATTCAAAGTGATGTAATTGTGGACAGGGAACGAACAAACAGTCTGTATTCGTCTATGCTTATTTTTGTCTCTATTTTTTAGGAGTGCATAAAATTAAAAAAAAATAAACGATGACGTTCGGAGGAAGTACTGATCGTGCTATTGTCTAAGCTCATCCGAAATATTTTTAACGATGAAATATCTTTTCCCGTATGAAACAACATTCCCATTCTTAATTACTGAAAGGATATATCTATTTATTATGCTTGAAAGATTTTAGTTTCGACTTTCTTTTGAAGAGTAAACTCATGGATAGACGCATAAAAAAAGACAAGCATCTTTAGGTAAAGAAATTTTCACTGTTCAAGTGCAGGAAATATACTCTAGGTGGAAGAGAAAACGTTTACTTTTTTCCACCTTTTTGTAAAGTAAAGGGTCGAATCTTTTTTTCTCAATGAAATTACATTCTCTGCAATAAAATTCTCCCAAATCAATCATTACTAATAACTTTCAGATAAACATTTATGCTCTGCCAATAAAACTTAAAAGAAATTTACATTCAAATTTTTTTATTCGCTAATCTTCTAAAAGTTGTTTTTATTCGATCATTTTTGTTTGAATTATATCTTCTATTCCTAAAAAACTTTATATAATTCACCGCGACTATAAAGTAACTTGAAGTGAATAATTTTATTGCTGTTATGTTATTCAAACCCTTTTTATGAGTGATACACGTTGCACTGATAAAAATGTTCAGTAATAATAATTGTTCAGCAATAAACAAGCAGACTTAAAATTTGAGAACTGGCTTCTATTTGTCATGTCATGCAATGCATTGACATTTAATAATATTTAATTACATTTTGGTTTAATGCAGAGTTTTATGTTATGTTTTATGCTAACTTGAAGAGGCAATTCAATTCAAATGGGAAAATTATGCTGCCACACCCTGTGGTACATATTTAAAAAGAAAGAACGCTTGCATAGACGTAGTTACTCATTGAATTATCCCGGACATAATCTATGACCATCGCATGAATATTAAATTTATTCGGAAACTTTTCGAGTATTAATACTCATTGAACGTGAGTAGCGCGATTGTTTTGAGCTGGTAGTGAGCAAAAAGGATAAGCATTCCCCCTTGCTTATTTCTTTAATCCGTCATACCCCTAGTTCCACTTATTTGATGGATGTGCCTTTCCCGCTTTTCTCCGCCAAGGGAGGCACAAAAAAATCATAACTTTTTCCCGCTTCCCTACTTATCCCTCCCGCTCTGTCTCACGCTCCTATCCACCCCTCCTCTCCATATATCTCCCTCTTCCTACGCCCGCACTCCCCCATACCAATCCACTTGAAGCCTTCCAACATCCTTCGCCTCAACACCCTCGACCCACTTGCCCCTCCCTCCGCAGTACTCACTCACTACCTTCTTTCGGGAGCCCATAATTGTATTCCCGCATGTAGGAGGGATGAGATGAATGCTTTGGATTGGGCGAGAGAAGATATAAAGCCGAATGAGTTGGTATTATGAGGAAGAGGGAGACGAGGAGAGTAATGAGAGTGAACTGAAAGCAATGTAAAATGAAGGCTATCGTTGTAATTCTTGTTTTTATTTTGCCCCAAGGGTTTACAAAGAATTTTTCACTGACATAATTGCCAAGTTAAGGAAAGGGTTTGAGCACTTTGACTTATGATAGCTTACGATAAACTTGCTGAATCAAGCAAACATTAATTGAATTTCCTTTGCCTAACACATTATCTTACTTTCAATATGTTTAATCAACATTGCTTTAGCATGAGCATGTTCTGGTTGATGACCCCAGTACAGATGGTAGGTGGAAAACATAATTGGGTGATAGGGAGGTCGTCTCAAAACCCATCTTGCTAATCAATATTGTATTGCTACATGATGTATTTTGTTATTCTGAGTTAATGATTTTCTATGATGAGTGGTTTTCAATTTTTTTAAGCTTAGCTCTTTTTTAGGAACCAAATCACTGCTCACGTTATGCGCATGATGCTGTATATTTAATAAAAACTACACATAATAATTCGATTAAGTTTTGGCCCTCATTAATGGAAATAAGTTATGATTAATTATTTTGAACATTTATAGAATTTTTCTCTACTGCGGTTAAGCGCCTAATGGACAGCAAAAACATTGGGAACCAATGAGTAAATGAACTTTAAAAGAAATAATGATCTCTAAACAATTTCAACAGTTTGAGATTTCATAATTTAATAAAATATTTTCACTATGTAGCGGGACACAAATAGAATAAAAGAGTAGTCATAAACTTGAGTTTGTTTCCTTATCTGATAGAATCGTTCTATGCAATTTAAATTTTAAATAAAATAACCTTCACACCGAGGAGGGAAATAGGTATTTGAGAGGGAGTAGGGAAAGAGAAAGGAACGATGATAGATTAGGGTGCAGCCATATACCTGTAAGTGATGATTCATTTCAGTCGCGATTGCATCTGAGCTCGAGGTGTACCTGAGTTCTGGTATGTGACTTTGATATGGTAAACAGTGGAATTGAGTGCTAAGGGTTGAAAGATGGTAGCTTGCGAGGCGACCCAAACAAGAAATTCCTCCGGGGATTGGAATTTTAACCATTAAAAATGTCATGCAAAATCCGCCTGGGTTCTAAATGCTGATACTATGGTTTCGAGTTATGTTATTATCTTGCTAGTAATTTTGGCAGATTAAAGAGCACTCAACACTGCATGCTTATACCATGTTCACTGGATAAAGTATTTTATGAGAATTCTACCAAGCATTCATATTTTTTATTTTATTTTCTTTATAATTAAGGGGTTTCTCTCTCCCTCTCTCTCTGTTTCATCTAAGAGCTCTTTATTCCATTATGCACTTATTTGCTCATTCAAGTCAATTTTAAGAATTTGCTTCACTCCTTATCAATTATATAAAATTTGAACATAAGACAGATGTTTTTGTTAATTAGCTTTTTCACAGACTAGGGTTTAAACATTTTCTATATTTTAGCACTTTACTTACCTGTTCTTCTGGAAATACACCAGTTTATGATTTACGTATTTATATATATTTCACATTGTGCAAAAGTCTTACTTTTGAGGAATTTCATTTTATGGTTAGAAAAAAGATTAAAAGGCAAAATAGGTACGCAGAAACAAGTAATATCCTTCAGGAATCCTTATGTATCCGTAATCATTTTTTGCTACATTGCCAGAGAAAAGGTGATAAAGGATGCCAGAGATTGACTGATAATATCTTAGAATTTAAGAATTAAATTTCAAGTAATTACCAGTCATCAGGAGGTAAAACTTTTCATGATAATCAGGAAAATATTTTAATGTTAGTGAAACGATTTAACGAGTTATCTTTTGACAATACTCCCCATATCCCGAAAATAGTTCTCATTTCTCGATTAAACAAAAATAGGTACTAAAACGTCAAAAAATTATTTTTACTTACATTTCTGTTCAAGAGTAAAATAAGAAAAGTAATTGTTAGCCACTAAAGCGTTTGAACTTAGTATCTTTGACAGTTGGTCAAACGGACGGATCGGCAACAATTTTCCATTCTTTGTATCAGATATATTTTCAAATATGTACTGGAGAATGTATTGTATTTGACTTGCAATTAAATTTCTATATTGGAAAAAAATCTAACCTCTCGCTTATGTCTGGGTATATTTTGTCAGGACCAAAGCATTAAGAGTGATATGTTCCTTCAACTATCACGGCGCAGACGCAGTGGCCAGGGGATGGGTAATTGCGGATGATCTGAGGAATCTATTCCCCTGGCGCACCTTCTCCGCACGCTGCCACTAAATCTTCCCCTTCCCTTTTCCACCCCTCCACTCTCACTGTCAATTTCTGCTCTCCTTATCCACCATTCAGACATTGCCAATTCTTGCTAAACTTCTCACATCAGCTCTTCTTCACGAATCAGTCGATCATTTATAACGACCACGCTCTCCTTTGTCCGTTTAAGATAAGTTTCCGTTGCCTTAATCATTTTTAACTTAGGACGCCCTGCCGTCGAACTTTCCAACCCTTGGCCCATTAGGGTCACTATTCTTTTATTTAAGGGGAGCAAAGTTATTTCTCTTCTTAGACTTTATTGCTTCCAACAGGTCTGACGAAGCATTTCTTAATGGCATCGCGTAACAATCATGCGGATTAAGGAGTTATATATGGTGTTGAATTTTTATTAATGCAGCCTTCCATGTTATTCATGTAACTGTAAAGAATCCCTTTATTTCAAAAGGGTACTTTTATAAATATTTAAATTTTCATTCCCAGATGTAAAATGATAATATTAAAAATATTTTTTTTCCCAGGGTTTTTCTAATCTCAGAGAAAAGCTTTGTTACGGAGCCCCACGTAGAACGATTTTTACGAATCAGGATGAAATGTCATAAAAGCTAAATTATTGTCTTAATTACTCTCAAGTTACTTCTTTGTATGTACTTGCAATCCGCTTCTTCCTTTTTGATGATCTTTATAACCCAACACCTGCTCAGGCCCGTGTGGCAGATGGAGAGTTGGTGGCAGTACATGAGTAGGCTTGTTTGGTCTAGTGAAAGTAGGCAGGAATAATGATGAAATAAGAGTTTATTGAGGCGTGGAGCGTCAAGTTGTACCTTGATAGGCTAAGATATGCAGCGGTGTTAAGGTGTAAGTTTTACCTTCAACCCAACGCTACCAAATAATAAAAGCACAAAAATATTTCCGATTCAGTGAAAAAAATACAAATTAGCAAATCATTTTCCAATTCCATTTCCAATTCTCAATAGTCGAATAATATAAAATATATTCCTAATCACGAAGCTCAAACTCTATACTTCTACCTACCACATTTGCATTCAATTTTATTGCCGTCTCATAATAGGTCCCGGAAAAGAATTTCAAATAAAATTGCTATCATTTTTTCACTGCCACATTTTCCAAAATAGGAGTATATTTTTACCCATAATTGATACAGAATATGTATTAAATATAATTCAGTAATCCAGAGGAATAAAATATTGTTTCAATGACGGGTAGCCCTTATATTTTTGAGTCAGCTGATATTTTACATGGGATGAACCATTGCCATTGTTAGTTAATGTATAGTAAAATTTGTACTGTGGAAATCAGAAAAATCATGTTCCAATAATTTGTATGATGGCACTTTGTAGTGGATGAAAAATAGAATTCATATTCATAAATTAATGTTTCATAAAACTAACACAATGAACGAAGCTGTTAGCAAGGAACAAGGACACTTTTAAATTAATACCTCTCGCGCTGGGTTTTATTGTTTTAGAAAGCATTCAATAACTCAAATTCTGCATTCTTCCTTACTGATTAATGAAGCGCTCATATGTAATGTTGATACTGATTTATGTATCTATTTTTTTATAATTATAGAACATGTAATTCACTATCAATGTTAAACATGCTCTAAATTGTATGAAATTGGAATGAAATTATCTTGTATCATGCGTTACTTGTCGGAGAACTGTTGTTTAAATTGTTTCTTCGATAAGTAAGTTCGATAAGCAAAGCAACAGTTTTCAAGAACTCTACCCAATAAATGTAACTAAGTGGAATTTTTGTGCCCTCCAAATAGGTTAATACCACTTAAATACCACCAGCTGACGGTTAGTCTGTTAGTTAAAAGGGGTTAGCAGGGAAATTAATCCTCCAATGTCACTCCCAAATAAAACTATTACTCTGGTCAGTTATCAGAAAGAGGTACTTAACGCACCAGGGACCAGCTTTGTGAAAAAACGCTCCGATCCGAGCATGCTGATCTCACAAAGGACGTAAAATTAATTATCAAATGATAGAGCACCTAAAATGGAGACCGTCCACAGTGACACCAGCGTAAACCAAAAGTGTTAATTAGGAAGAGTACATAATACCTACGAGTGACAAATGCCATTCTGTGTATTGGACATCTTTGAAATCCGTGCTAAAGCAATTAGCGGTGGATAATATTTTGTACCACATGGATGGAAGGATATGAAAAATGTATTTAACTATCGTCATCCTAGGCATTAATCTTAGTATTTATAAATTAACTTCAAATTCAGGGATTAGCAGGTTTTAAAAACTCGAGCGGGGCATTAAAACGTCTAAGAGTGTATGCTAATATCAGAGAAATAAATTTTATGCGCAATTGTCAAATAGGAGTATGGACAAAATGAATAGCTTCAAGCGTGATGTGGTGGAAGTCGAGCATAATGAAAAACTGATCGTAGCACTTTTCCACAAGATACTTGATATAAAAAGGAAAAATGCTACGATCAGTTATTCATTAGGAGCATGAGATTTAGTAGTGGGTATAACGGAAAACAATTAATTGCATCTTCTCTTTCAAATAGTTCATATATTAATTTAACAATTTCAGGGTGTAAAAATCATTAACCTTGACTGGGATGCGAACCCAGATCCCTCAATATCCGGTCGAGTGCTTTAGCAAGTTAAGCTATTGAGGCTAAATCTAGCGAGTGCGAAGCCAGTTAACTAGCTAAAGCACTTGACCGGATATTGAGGGATCTGGGTTCGAATTCCAGTCAAGGTGAATGATTTTTAGACTCTGAAATTGTTGCGTAGAAATGCACATTAGTGGATGACTCCATTAAAAGTCACAGTTGAGGCATCTCCCGCAGTTTCTTTGGAATATATATTTATTTATATATATATATATATATTCCAAAGAAACTGCGGGATATATATATATATATATATATATATATATATATATATATATATATATATAGTATATATATACATTCAAACACGAAATTCCGCCAAACGGCGAATAAATACTCATATATACAGAAACAGATATAAGGAAAAGGGATAGGAACACACATAAAGGACGGACACAATAGAGGTGGGGAAGGCGGAATCGAACGGATCACAAGAGTGAAAATATTTCCTTGACCGGGACTCGAACCTCGGATCTTTCCACTTGCCGGGCGGATGCTCTTAATCACTTGAGCTATCGAGGAAACGTAATTTACCCTGAGATCCGTGGGTTTAATATGTCGCCAAGCGCCCCCGATTCTATAGCCAAGAGATGGCGTCAGGGGGCTGTTTCACCCACCAAAGGAGAAATACACCACACACAAGAGGAAAAGACAGTGGGTTAGAATTCATACAACATCATACAGGAAAGGAACAGTGCGTTTCGTGGCACGCATAGCCAGAAGAAAGAGATGAGCCGCATTGGCCAAATACACATTCAAACACGAAATTCCGCCAAACGGCGAATAAATACTCATATATACAGAAACAGATATAAGGAAAAGGGATAGGAACACACATAAAGGACGAACACAATAGAGGTGGGGAAGGCGGAATCGAACGGATCACAAGAGTAAAAATATTTCCTTGACCGGGACTCGAACCTCGGCTCTTTCCACTTGCCGGGCGGATGCTCTTAACCACTTGAGCTATTTTATTTATTTATTTATTCAGTATAAGTCCGAAAACAGCACATTTTGGCCTTTACATCGAACTATTAACAACGATAACAATGGTCACATTTACATACACCCAAGCCCTAGATGGAGCGAAACTCACCCAGGCGGGAATCGAACCCGCGACCCTTGGAATGGCAGACGAGGACGTTACCCCGCCGCCACCGGGGCCGGCGGGATAACGTCCCATCCCATCTCCTTTGGTGGGTGAAACAGCCCCCTGACGCCATCTCTTGGCTAAAGAATCGGGGGCGCTTGGCGACATACTATATTAGACCCACGGATCTCAGGGTAAATTACGTTTCCTCGATAGCTGCCTTGACAGCAGGACGTGCCTGTGTTCACCTGTGTGTCTAAAATCGCCGGCGTCCGAGGCTTCGGCCGCCGGGGTTTGGAGAGCGGCACTGCCGGACTCTCTCGGAAATCGAGGTTCCGATCGTGTTTTGTTTCGAGCGGCGGTTGACCGCCTAGTTCATCAAGAAGCGTGCAGTTTGACTCTCGACTTCTTCCGCCGGGAAGGCCGTACTTTTGTTTTGTTTAGTGGATCAAGACTGATCTTGACTCCTGGTGTAGAGCTTAGGCTCCTTTTGTTTGCTACCGCCGGGTGCGTGTGGCGGGGAGGGAGCGTTCGTGAGTGTTTTATTTCCCTTTAAAGTGCTCGTTTTTTTTGTTGCGCTTTCCTTCTTCATGCTAGTGTGCTGAATTTGATTTCTTCAAATGGCTGTGCGCCGCTTAAACACGCTCGCCTTGCAAGTTGACGAGAAGGCGAAGCCCCCTACCCCGTTGGAGGTCCACCTCTTCACGTTAGAGTCGCTGGGCCTCACACCCGAAGAGATAGTGGCGATCCAATTTGGATACAATCGCCATTTGATATTCCTGAAGTTGGCAACCGAAGGTACAATGACAAGGATTTTAGACAATACTCCGCGGAAACTACCGTTTCCGTCTTTAAGTGACCAGAGGACGACAATAACAATTGACGAGACTTCCGCCAGCCCGTGTAATGTCAGGGTTCTTTGTCTCCCCGTGGAGACCCCATTGGAAGACATAACAGGCGAGCTCCAACGCTTTGGTAAAATCCATCGCTCGTGGGAGAACAGGTGGGAGGGAGACAAGATGGCGCGGGTGCTTACTGGCACCAGGGTTGTGCGGATGACGGTCGAGAGAAATATCCCATCGTACCTCCACATCGGCGGCAACCGGGCCATCATCATCTATGAGGGTCAGCGCCGCACTTGCGCCCGCTGTAACCAAGAAGGCCACGAGCGCAAGACCTGCCCTCGGAACCAGGGAGGTAAGAGCTATGTGGAGGCAATGACGATGCCCTCCAACCCTAACGCCGCCGTGGAGATGGACGAGCCCGAAGTGGCTGTGGAGGAGAGAGCGCGGTCGCTTCTACTCATCGAGGGTGCGGCCCCGGCTGCTCCCGTCGGTCCCCCGCATCTCCCTTCAATTGGAGGGAAATGTCAGCGGGAGCGAAAATCGTCAACGGAGGAAAGGGAACCGAAAAAGAAGAGGACAGACAAACCCAAGCTCCTGGTCTCGAATACCGATCTACAAATGGCTCACGTACCTACCACCTCGCCTAATATCACACGACCTCCAGCCCCCGTCTCCGTGAGCTCGTCAAATGAGGAGGGATGGTCTTTCGCCCCCCCTCCCCCCGCTCACGCCATCGACGCCCTCGTTACGCAATCCTTGCATCACGGGTTTCAAACACCCCGAGAACCTCTGGTGACAGGTGAGGAGGATGCATCTGATTGCGATGTTTTCCCGTCCCCAACAGCTCATCCCTCGACCCCTTTATCATTGACTGTAAAGGAAGCGTCACCGACCCCGGAAGTCGACCCGCATACAAGTTTCCCAAAGTCAAAAATCCCACATACCCCATCTTCTTTCCCCATTAAGGACAGCCAAGGTGTCGACGATCTTCCCAGCGCTTCTCAAGATACGGACCACAAGCAACTATCGCCCCTGATTTTTCCCAACCACAACCCTTCCGCAGATGAGCCCCAGCCCGCCACTCCGACCCTCCCCGAGGGTACCTCCTGCCCCTTGGCGGCCCCCAGCGGTCCTCCTTCGAAGAAGGCCCCCAGTGGAACGCTGCCGAGTTACCCGGTCTTCGTGGAGACCACGGCTGGCTCTTCCTCTTCGGACGAGGCCGGGGGGGAGGGATGTGGCGAAATGCCGCGTCCTCGCTCGTCGACCCGTTGGACGAGGCGTCCCGGGAAACGGCGAAGCACTCGTCGCCCGGGGTCGAGTCGCGACCGGAGCGACGCTAGCCACGATCAGAACTCTGGGAAGTGATGTCCGGTAGCCAGCCGGTGCCGGACACATTTCGTCCATCGTTGAAGAGTTTTTTTTTCTGAATGACTGATTGAATCGATAATTTCAACCCTGCCATTGATAATTTCTTACAATACATAATTTTCCATTGCTAGCTAAAATCTCCCTCCTAATATCTGTGGACCTTGTCTTCCTTTCTTTTTTCTTTCTAAATGTTAATGGTCAAATGTGCGAGTATGCGTCTGTATGCATATGCTTATGTATGTGCGTGTGGATGTGCATGTGTGCGTATGTATGTACAAGTGGATATGTGTGTGGGGTATTTGTATCATGTATCCATGTATACACTTATACTAAAGAAAAACATGATGTACCCATAATCTGAGACCTGATATTATCCATAATGCTAACAAACTCTGTAGTATTCTGAGCCGAATAAAATAATTTATATCATAGCTCAAGTGGTTAAGAGCATCCGCCCGGCAAGTGGAAAGATCCGAGGTTCGAATCCCGGTCAAGGATATATTTTCACTCTTGTGATCCGTTCGATTCCGCCTTCCCCACCTCTATTGTGTTCGTCCTTTATGTGTGTTCCTATCCCTTTTCCTTATATCTGTTTCTGTATATATGAGTATATATATATATATATATATATATATATATATATATATATATATATTTTTTTTTTTTTTGTGGGTCGCGGTAGTCCAGTGCGTAGAGCGTTGGACTGCTGACCCGGGTCCCGGGTAAGGCACTCTGGGCACCTGCAGCTCCACCCTAGCTAAAGTGATTTTTCGGGTACCTGGTCTTCCTGGGAAACCATAACCGGCACAGGGAAAGGAACTGGCCCCCCTACTCTGATATAGTATGAATTTTCACACGCCGTATAGGGCTTAGTACTGGGTGATCTTTACCCTCACCTACTAAACCGACCTTCGGGTTGATTACTGTGTCTATAGTTTTTGTATTTATATATTTATATGAATATAAACTTTGATTAAAACATTTAAACACAGAGAAAGGACTCTTACATATTTAGTTTTGGCGACATTCATTCTCGTATATATATTTATGCTCACGCACTCCTTTAGGGAACAGCAACCTGCGACAATATACCTGTACATGGCATATTGAAGACACTATTAAAGCTTACGAAGATTTAAATGGAAATGGCACTTATATTATGCATTTTATTACACAAATAAAAGTTCCTTATAATATATGTGTATATTATATATTCTCACACTAATGCGTGTGTTTATAATAAATGTATGTGTGTATATATCGTTAATCTACCCTCCAGGGAAGTGCTTAGTCAATCTAGGAAATATTACCACGGAAAGTGAAGTGAGGAGGGATTCTCCCGCAGAGCTCCTCGATGTCTCGTTTACCTGTATCATGCGAGCGATGGTGAGTGCTCTTGAAGTCCTCGTTGTCCTCGTTGCATCAGGCGTTTGTAGATCTAGCCTTATTACCCCAAGTTGTGGGAGTTTTTTCCTCATCCTTCCATTAATATGGAGCCCTTAGTTTTTTAAATCTCAACGAAGGTCGCTGGACGATTAAAGAAAATAGCTACATCATCTACGGGGAAATATTTGTAGAGAAAATTCATTTGAATTTATGGCGGGGCAGATTACACCTTTGTTTCATCGAGATTTGTTATTGCCCCTATTTTTATATACTTTTGCTGTAATTTAAACGTAAATGTAAAAAATTGAATGCAATTTTATGAAAGCAAAAACCTCAAACAATCATTTGTTCTAAGCTATGTTATAATACATTGTGAATATATGTTCATTTTGCTTATAATATATTGAATCATTATTTATTTCAATTCTTTTTTCAAATAACCAAAGTTATGCATTCCAAGTATAGATTCTAAACTTCAACTGATCATAAGAAGAATTTTTAAACAAATAGATGTAGGAAACATTTATTTTTCTATATTTCTTCATTCATTGAGGGCATGTGAATTTAGTCTATGGTAGCCATACGAGTGATTGCTGAAGGTTTTTTCTTTGTTTTTTTTTCTTTTATTCGTAATGTTTTTGTCTTTTGTTCGTAATATTTTTGTCTTTTACGAAATATTTTCATTTATTTGATTCCATAACTAGGCATTTCTTGGCAGCCTCATTATACTTTAAAATTGTATTATTTTGGATGGGTTAATTCACCAAATTTACTTTAGGGATATTGGAACGAAAATAACTATATCCTAAGTAACATGAATTACATGTGGCCTTAAGGTCCTAGGGATTTATTCTGACCTTTATTTTTTGCGAAGAAGCTCGTGATTTACGGATTCCCGAGAAATAAAATCCCAGGGTAAATGCATTTTAATTCCCAAGTTCTTGTAGCATTAACTCATGGCCGCCTTTTCCGAATAGGGTTAAGTTCGAACAAGTATATCATATCACAAAGACCCGAGCTCTGCCATTCGGCCTTGGAACATCTCCCGTCTTTTTTATCCTATTGATGTGCATATTTTCTGAATCATTCGCATCACTCCATTGATTTTTAGCTGTGATTACTAAGTTTTTCTTTACGTGCATGCATTTGTGTATATGTAGATACTACACATAGGTTAATTTTTTAATATAACTTCTTGTTGACAATCATCAGTGCAATTCCAATCATTCCCGCGTGCCTTCAAGGAAAACCATTATTAGCGATTTTAGCTACAAAAGTTAATATTCGAGATGTAACTTTTTGCTGCGCATGCCAAATCTAAGATGCTGCAACTTACAGTCCTTTTAATGTGCTCATGCTGAATTAGTATCACGTGGCGTATTCCTTTGGAATCAAATCATTTCTAATGATGTAGATATTTAAATACTCGGCGAAGTTATATACTCTCGATAAGAATTATTAATGAAGCAGTTCAGTTTAATTATTTCATTTACACTAGGATATTTTTTCGTGTTTATTTACATCTTATTTATAGCATCTTGTATACTAATTAATGTATTTTAAATATGGGTTACTTTCAGGGTTTGAAAAATCTAATGAAAACCCAAAGTTCACTTTCTCGAAAAAAACAGAAAAATTCGAGCTGCCGGGAGATTGCAGGATAAAAATAAGAAAAAATCACCTATATGCATGAAGCCTCAATTATTCTTAAATGATTTTCATCGGCGTTAAATTTTGGTTTTTACTCGCAACAATGTGGCCTTTTTGGTCAAAACTAGTTGAATAGCATTAGCTCTTGAATCTTTTTCTTTTCATTGAATATGCGCCATTTTTGTGATTTCAAGCAACATTTTTCTGAAGACATCCCAACTGCTTCTTTTTAATTTTCGATGAAAAAAATACAGCATTAGTTTGTGCAAACTGGGGTAAATTTGATACATTGGCTCGCATTTGTAGCCAGTGTGACTTTGCTGGAATAAATTATTATTTTATTTTGGCGTTCACGTTTGCATGAAAATTCGAATCGGCTGAGTTACTGTTTTGCTCGTATAGGATTAGTTAATTTAGCTGAAGTTTTTGCATACCACTCCAGTTATTGAATTAATGTTCATACCAGTGCTTAATGAAAGATTTTACTCTTTATTCAGCAAATGAAGCGCAACATATGTCACCTGTTTATGGAAATATGGATATGCAGGCAAAGCAAATTGTATACATAAATTCAGTAACTAATGAAATTAAGCTGAGAAAAACTATGGTTTTAAAATTGTGACCCCCTAATTATGACTTCTGCAACGAGTAAATGGCAAAGAACCTTGAATGTATTATCGCGAATATTAATTGATTAATTATTCAGACTTCGTTTGGCCCTTAAAATTAAAATAATAACCTCATTTCATATTTAAATGGTAGAGGAAAAATGACTGCCACTTAAATATAAAATGATTATCACTTTAAAATAAAAACCTTTTTATATTTAGCCAGAACATATCGATTTTTAGCGACATATTATTTTGACTCTTGCTCATATCCAACTTCTGCAATTGATCTCCCAATCCGTGATGGTATACATTATAGCTTAATTTCAATTAGTAGTAAATAATTTTTAGTCGGTCAAGTGTTTGCTAAATTTTTCCCCGCATACAAAGGCATTCTGAACTGAAACCTGAAGATTCTGAAAATTTCGCAACACCTCTTTAAATAGGGCTGAAAATCTTGTCTTAGATCATTTACGTTTTAAAAATTGCCCTTTAATTAGTTCAAGTAAAAAAAGGTAATTAAATCCTGAAAATAAGGAATTATTAAATTTATAAATTCCCAGAACGTATTTGACAAAACTCAACAAATGTTTTTAGCCCCATTTTAATTGCGCTTAATATATACGAAGGGGAATCAAACATGTATTTCATCCAGCGTTCACATAAATTTGCCATTTAATTAGGAAAATAATAGTATTCCCTTCTCTCTTTTTCTATCGTTAATGTCAAATATAGATGTCATAAATGTAAACTCTATTTTAGTATTACATGTTAGTATAATCATTTTAGGATTAATCCTGCCAAATAGCATTTAACAACGCGTAATTGATACCGCATGGAATGCAGGTGAATGATGATCTACAGTCATCCATTATTAGAAAACGCGTGGATTTAGTGTAAGTGCTTGTAAATCTTCCTTTTTGTATAAAAGTATTTATATATAGTATGCATATGATTTTTCACAGTAGCTTGTTAGGAGTAGGTATGAGCTGAGACGATACCGGAAGCCTTTCATAGTTGCTTTATAAAGAATCTTATTTTAATTGATGTGGGATTAATTAATTCATCATATTTTTGGGATCGAATTTGTTTTTAATTTGTACCCCCATGCTTGGTAAACCTAATTAATATTATTTATGTATTTATTTTTCGACTTTATTGAGGCGAGATTGAGACTTCATAGTCCCTTCTTCCGCTCAACCCTTATACATTACAATAAAGACAATCACAAGCATCCATGACCACGTTGAAGAAAAACCCACCTAGACTGGATTCAAACCCGCGACCTCCGGATTGGCAGGCGAAGGCATTACCCCGACCGTCTATGTCTATGTAAATGAATTATTTACAATCATTATTCCCAAATTGATTATTGAAGTTAAGTGGAAAGAGATTGGATTAATATATCATGCTGGTTTAAGTCAAATTCATTAAATCATAGCATATGTAACTGGAAATAAGATTGCTATTTTATGTAAAGGCTTTCTTCAACTTCAAGATAATCTGTATTTTCAGTTTGTAACCATATCATTCATGGCTCTTTCTTAGGATAAAGTGCTTTGCGTTGAATTTCCTCTTTTACTATTTATATGCTAAACGAGATACTTCATAATTAATTTCATGGTTTAATTGCTAGCCGTAGACTGACTTCAAGTGTAAGCATTATAACGTCGTGTCAGCCTATTATCCTACTCCGTAATTTCATGGTTCCGGTCATACATCATACAAGAAACTATGTTTGAATATACTAGTGCCTATTAAAACATCAATTTTCGTTATAGCCAGCCATTTCCTATGAATGGAGGTGTGTGCTTGAATTATCACGTATTGATTGTGTCCTGGAGGTATTCGCGAACGTCGGCCTGTTTTCATCCTTTGTTGAATGTTTCTGGTGGGTGCGGGATGTAGTGTCTCGCCGTAGAATTAATAACCCGATCCATTAGGCTGGCTAAAATACAGGCCAACACTTAAATTAATGAGAAGTATTGATGCCGACCCATGTTCCTTGCCCTCCCACCATTTCCTGCTGAACGGATGAAGAAATCGATTTTTCCAGGAGCAAAAACGCGTAGTCTGTAGCCTTCTTGCCCTAATCACGGACGCCTCTGCCGTCGTCAATCATTCTATTCATACCATAATTGACGGCAAACGATAGCCAAAATTACCGGAATTTCACACTTGGCCCTTGCAGTAACATTGGTGTCTGGTCGAATCGAATCAGGCCACGGTATAAGGATCAGATCGGTATGATCTCAGAAGGTTAGTCTCATATCTTGCATCACCAAGGCGAATCGTTGGAGTTAAACATCAAATTCTAAGAAATTTCTTATCTAGAATTTCTTATTGCAGTTGATTTTCCGTCTCTCTCTCTCTCTCTCTCTCTCTCTCTCTCTATGTATAGGAGACAATGGATTTCTATTTTTATTTCTCGTTAGCATATATGATATACAGAAATGTTAGCTTTCAGAAGAAAATATTGATGAACTACTTGGGAAACCAAGGAAATGAAGACAAAGGGATTTTCTCGTTTCTTGGAGACTCTCGAAACGGTTAGAGTAAACTGGAAGGGACGCGCTCGCATCCAGCAAAACGGAAACTATTCGTTAACAAGTCCATCCACAGTGCGTGAAAGGAACAGTATTTATGCGTTAGCAGCCAGTCAATAAACTGTAAAACAATCAATTGCATAGATATGGCTCAATTCTGAGTGGATTTAAAAGTTAGTTCTTTCGAAATGGGAGTGTACATATAAGGGGATTCAAAGGCCTCTATTTTGTTAGAATAGAAGTTGCCGAGGCTGGAAAAATTATATCTTAAATGAAGATTTTCTAAGGAAATAAAAAATTATGGTATAAGCAAGCTATCCTAGTGAGGGATGAAAGAGATGACTTTGCCAAGTAGTGCGCAGCGCACTTATCATTCATTCTGATCAGCAGTCAGCTGAGACCTGCTCATTCAGCGAAAGGAGGATGAGCAATGAGATTGTTTTGAAATGTTGCGGAGACGAGGAGATATAAATATACGGGGGCTTAAGGAATGAGGATAGTTGTAAGGTATGAGGTAGATGTAAAAAAATGGGACGGGGCAGCGTCTGATAAACAAATAAAAACTTTCTTGTTTGTGCTACGTACTATGCAGAAGATTCACGATTGTGAAGGTAAACAAGAAATAAAAGATTTGGAATTATGAGATTAGTCAAGAAAAGACGGAGTCATTTATAGATAGACGACGTTCGGTATATAGAAGACGTTCGGTAAATGAAAATCCTTCTTCCACAGCACAGATGCGCGTCGAAGAAGAAAGAATTATATTTTTGATAAGGTGTGACATTGAATAAAAGAAAATAAGGGTCAAAAGAGATCAAAAAGCACGTTTGATACCACGGGCAACTCCAAAGCTACACTTGGCAAAGGTTTAAGGCTTCTCGGGGGTTGAACCACATGAGCTGCATCCAAGACATTTGTCCAACTGAATGTAAGGTATCTTTTAATGGAATTACTAATGGACGTTTACTCAAGATGTTGATTTGAAAGAAGGAAACGTGAGTTCAATCATAATTGATTAACCTGCGGAGCTCAGTTACTTCAACCAATGGATCCGCAGTTACTTAAATCAAAGGAATTTGAATCCATTTATGAACATGAAATAAAATATTACCTCTCTGATAAATGAAAATGAGAGAAAAAATGCTTCATTTTATTAATATTTTTCCTAAAACTCACGTTTTGTATCAGTTTTCTGTATACGTGTTGGATTTACTGTCCGTTACTATTCCCAATGAAAATCATCATTCCTTCATCGTGAAAAACGAATAATATTTTTGCATACTATTTCCTACTTTCTGAATAGTTTTACTTTTCCCAGTGATTAATAATAATGTTTACGGGTGTAGAGTCCCGAGTGAAGCTAGCAGTAAGAGTGTATTCTCATTTGAGACCGCTATGAAGTACCTCTAGAATTAGAACCGGAGCAATAAGATTAAATAAATGAATTACGAATCCGCGTAACTCTATTTCGCAGAAGTTAAGATTCACCTGCTCGGCAGTTGGATTGTGGTGGAACAAGTTTCACTGCACGGAAGCTGCGGTGTTGCACCTAGTCCTCCCTTATTAGATCTAATTTGTTGCTCCACTTACTCGTGCCAAATTGAAACACCTCTTTGCCCTCCCCTCTTTCCCTCCGTAACCTCTTCTCTCTCACTCTTCGCAGACGAAATGGTACCAAGACAGTTTCGCGGTGGAAGCAACGGAGCGCCGCGGGGTGGAGACCAGAGGAAACAAACATACCCTAGCCATCAGAAGAGTAACGCCCTCTGATTTCGGAAACTACAGCTGCGTGGCCGACAACGCCCTTGGTAGGGCCAAGAAGTACATGGAATTGTCTGGTGAGTGCGGGTTAACTATTTTAGTCATGCCCTCAAAAGTGTTTGGCACCTTTGCTCAAATTATGGGTAGCACCCAGTCAAATGTGCTTGATGACTGAGAAAATAGTATTTGATTGGACGAATAATTATCGCCACTTAAAACTTGTTACGTCTTGTTGGCGCTACTAGTTGAGAATTCAACGTTGCTACGTAACTGTTTTAATGCACACAGCTAGTCAACTTGCAGCTTTTAGGCATTCATTTTTGAGCATAGGTGTCCGCTGGAAACATGCTGACTTTGTTTTTCATTAAAAAACCTTTATTTCACGAATTCGATTGCACTAATCTAAATGCATTGCAATGTGAATCTCGAAAATCTGAAGTTCAAGCTGGCAAATGTTGAAATATTAGGATAATCCATAAACGCGGTACTGTGTAAACCCCAAAAAAGTTTATATTAAATACATCTGAAGTGTCTCAATGACTCATGGCTAGTTTAAATGTTTCAACTTATTAATTTTGGTTTTAAATTATTAAAAGTGATTTTTACCCACCTGGTTAATCCAATCTCTTTCTTAATTGAAAGTTATGGATATCATAATATTTCATATCCGTCTGTATCAAAACATCCAGTCAGCCATTTTATTAAGTATTGTGCATAAAGATGTGGAATAGTTAGAAAGAAATCAATGATTGGCTGAATTTCTTGTGGTGTACAGCTTGATGTATCATATGGATTGAATAATAATTAGTAGTCCCGGTTTCTTTTGCTTATCATTCGATGAAACATATAATTTGAATTGATGTTTAAAAACATAAGTACTAAAATTTGCTATTGAAAAAATCCTTGGATCATTTAATGGGAAATTTGAACAGCAAATATGATAAGATTCAGTAAAAAGCTTTCAAATTTGACAATTTGGTAATTTATAGAATGTTGAAATTTCTTTCGATTTTTATTTGAGCACCAAAGTGGTGAGATCTTAGCAACAGAATTAAGTAGAAACAATCAAATTTTCATAGAAAATAATATTACCTTAAACTAGTAGAAGTAATCACTGTCATAAGGGCGAATTTTTAAATAGTGTAAAAATCAAAATTACCAAATAAGAAAGATAGAGGATCAAGAGCCTTATTTGCAGGATGTTGGCAATCGTATTAGCATCGTCGTTGTGGTAATTCAGCAAAATATACTATGCACATTCTAATGGATTCATTATATTTGAATTATGAAGTAGCCATTTAAAGACGGATGACCATTTGTAACTAAATTCTTACTGCCAAATTTGGCCAAAATCTATTTCTGCAACCGAGATTACTATCTCTTCCGATTGCTCGTAGAGTCAGTCATTCAGCTAAAACGCACACATAATTACGGGTACTTCCATAAGGGGGTGCTCTTAAGGCTGAACTAACGGTAAAGGAGTGCTCCTTTGACTGAAGATGTGACCCATGTTTGCAGGTCGTCCCAGCCCCGCCGAATTCCGCTCTGCACCGTTCAGTCGTGCACGACACAGCTACAACTTAACATGGGTGGTGGACAGCTACCCCCCTCTCGAGGAAGTCAGACTGCTCTACAGGAAACTACAGGTAAACGAAGAGGATCAGAAACCAGAGCCAAAATTATTCCTACGTGATTTGAAGAAGGTTATTAGTTGTGTTTTCTAAATTTTTCCTAAGTTATAACATTTGGTGCAAGCAGAGCATGTTGTTATTTCACTGCATAGTGTAACTAAAATTATGAATATTTTGTTATTTTTTGTTTTTTTTATTTAATTTACTGTGGAGGTTTATGTGTTGGTGTTTTTGTTGTATTTAGTTTGGATTATTTTTAGCGCCACTTGGCAGCATAAGTAGAGTACATTTACGGCAGTGTCCTTAAAAGTGCGTGCTTGCGTGTGTGTGTTGTGATTTTTTTTGGTCGCTTGTGGATTGAGTAACTTTGAGAAAGAATGAGCTTGTCATGAATGAGTAGTGAACAAATGAGCTTTTTGCATACGTATCGGTCACTAAGCCTTGTTTGCTGTGCCTGCCTGAAGGCACAGGGTTGAACTAAAAATCCGACATTCCCTGAAGCGCTGTCGTGAAAGTAGAGGCGTTCCTCGAGCTGGTATACATGCTTTGCACGTCGCTTGCAGATGAACGAAACTTTCCAGCAACCTGGCAGATGGCATGACGTGCAGCTCAACCCCGAGTCCCTGGCGGTGGTCGGCGGCGGAGGGCTGGGCGGAGGCGGCGGCGGTGCTGGTGGTGGCGGCGGTGGACCAGAAGGATTCTCGCATGCCATGTGGTTCAACATCCGCGGGCTGGAGGCCGGGAGCGTCTATGAGGCTTTGGTCCAGGCCAAGAACCGCTACGGATGGAATGAGGTGTCCGACTTGTACCAATTCTACACAAGGGGATCAGGTGGGTGCCACGTGTCAAATTGATCAATTTATTGTTGCCAGAACTAAGTCACAAATTGGCCAAATCTCTAGAATCTTTAGGTATACGAATTGTGGCAATTAAATAACCGGACTGGTGCTGCTGCAGGCCAAATCAAGCGCCCCGCAGCAGCTTTGAATATGTCTGTGCCTGTTGATGCTTCCCTCTTTTAAAATTGATGCGTTGCTCTGTCTCACTTTAGCAATCGCCCGTTCAAGTCCTTGCGCTAGGGTCTCGTCGAAAACATTCTGTGTTCGTATATAGATGTAGAAAGTATACGTACCTGGGAGGAGAGCTAATCAGATGCTTTTCGGAAAATATCTCCTTAATTTCCAAAATCAGGCTCTTTTGTATGACAGATAACAGTTCTGTACCGTGATAGTTTTAGATAACACTATAACACGCACATGTAATTAAAGATACGTATCTTTTTGTCAGTCAATGATCAAACATTGCATTTTTTTATTATCGTCACATGTTACTCTTCACTTTTGTGGTGATGTGGTTTGACTGGCTTATTCAAAATATTTGTACCATCTCCTTGGCGTCGGAAAGACAAAAAAAAACGTACTTGTTCGGTCATTAGATTTTTATTATATAATATAGATGACTTATAAAGTATCAGCTTTAGTATGTTCAGTTTGAGATGTGCATACGTTGGTGCTTGTATTATTTTATCCTTTATGGGAGAGTTCAATTTAACTTCGAATTTTTCAGTTATGAAAACTATGAGGATAAATAGTACGGTTAAATATTAACCGATTTAGAATAAATTTTGTGTGGACGATGCCATCACTTGGCAACTTTTGCGCAAAGATCAAATTCGGTACGAAAAAAAATTGATCTTTGTGGCCCTTTATAATACACAGGTTTAGCGATGAGCAGCACTGTAGGTCTGATTAAAATTGTGATAAAAAGTATTTTGATGAATAGATTTTCAAATTTTCCCAAATACTCGAAGAAGCGCCATCCCTCGGCAAAATTAACAATTCGTATACCTACTGAGAGGAGGAGAACATTTACGAAATAATTCTCTACACGACCAATGGGAAATCATCTTTGCAAATATTTTCATAGGAGTGAATCAAGTGTCCCCCGAAGACCCCCACAAGAGAATAGAAGCATACGTATGTATTATATGTACACGAAAATTTTCGCATGTCTTTTTCACTGATATCATCATAAAGCATAATAGCTGTGCATCATATTGCTATACTCTCCCTTTTCCCAATATGATGACTTCATGTATATATCTAAGATAATGAACCATTAAGCGTTATTGAAGGAAGTTGTTACAAAATATTTTTTGAAAGGGTGAAAGTGTAACCGTATGTAACCGTCAAATATGACAGTTTCAAGATTACTTCAAAATCGTAGAAGTCAAAGTAAAGTATAATGATAATGCTAATAGAACTCGCAATATTTATAAATCATCTCTAAATATTTCCTTTGAATAATAATTGGTGTGAAAGTATGGATTTATAATTGCGTTGTCTGGTTTATAGTTGTTTAATTCATTAATAAATTAAATTAATACTTCCGTAGACCATAAGTAATCTCATGGTATACAAGAGTATATTTTGAGTCGTTATTAATTACCTTACAGATATATTTCCCCTTTAGTCAATGTTAAAAATACCGACAAAATGATTTAAAAAAAGGGCCAGAGTTATCAAAGGGCCAAAGTTATCAAAATCACTGTTTTGAATGATATAATGGTTTATTTCAATACTCGTATAGTTGCTGAATAAAAGTGTGAAGAAGAAGGGAAATATCAATGAATTATTAAAGCTTGTTTAATTTCAGATCAATCCTTCGGTGAACCGCGAATATTATGCTAATTGATATGTATATCGCAGAATCTCCCTAGTTATTCTGTAGCGTTTCTCAGCGTCTATAATATCCATTTGAATTGTATGTCATCTTCGAAGGAATACCTATGTTATATACTATTAATTAAATCAATTCCCACAGTTATCTTTAGTACGGATAAGAGAATGAAATCATATATTGAAGGAATCTTTGCTTGAAATGCCCCAAGTATTATTTCCATGTATCAATTCTCGGACGGACACGTGACCATGTATGTCGAGGGAGTAGATATTCAGCCAATTAGGCGTCGATTTTAATGCTCTACATTCATGTGAGATTTGGTTTCATACCCAGACTTTCATTTTACTGCTCAACTAAATCATCAGCGTGTTCTGTGCAATTTTTCACACACCTTCCCTTTGCTCCCTTCTGCGGTAGACTCAAGGTAAAAATTAATTATCTTGGAACGAACAACCTTTGGCGGCCGGGAAGGGCCGCAAGCGACCACTCTCGTTTTTGAGGCGGGCCGTTCCGCTGCCCCCTGGTTCCTTCTCAGGGAAGATTAAACCAATCTCTCCCCTCTTGGTTCTTTGCAGAGGAGGACTCGGAAGACTGGGACCTGGTTGCGGCCGGCGGCAGGGCGGCAGTGGGCCGCGGTTGGAGGCACCAGCCGCCACCGCTCGTCTCCCTCGTGCTCCTCTGCGCCTCCCTGCTCGCCGCCTCGAAGGCACTCAAACCGCTCACCCCATTCAGTTGGCCATCGTAGATTCTCAGCCCTGCGGACGCCGGATGAGAGGCAGGTGGAGAGAGAGAGAAAGAGAGAGAGATGGAGTGAAGGAAGAGAGGGAGCTGGAGAAAAAAGAGCGGAGGAGGTCGAGAAGGAGAAGAGTGAGCCACAGACCACGCGAGGGCGGCCCAGTCCCTCGTCAACGCCGTGCCCAAGGAACAAACCACCCATGAAAACACACGCCCATACATAGACCACTACCCCCCTTCTCTTGCCCTCCCGCCCTGGGACACCTCTGCCCACCCAACCTTAACCTCCCGCCGTCTCCGCCCCCTTCTCTTCGGGTGGCTCCGGCCTCGTGCTGACGGCCTCCCTTGCCCCGGCTTTTCTCCAAGGTTCCCACCACCCTTCCACCCCGTCTCCGAGTAAACATATGCAAATAATTTTCGCAAATTTTATCGGAGATATTGGATGATTTTTTGAGCTGCTAGAGGTATCAGTGAGTTGGGGGTTGTACGTAAAATTCCCCGAGCATTCAGTGCAGTAAAATTGACCACATGAATTTGGTGACGATGCTACGTGTGCGTGGCATGTAAATACACACACACATACACACACACACATACACACACATATATATATATATATATATATATATATATATATACACACACATATGTATATGAATAGAGCCCTGGATGTAACCGTGTACTATTTACTGAATTTATTTTAAACATTTTGGTGATGAATGCTGAGAAAGATTTGGTTCGTGTTTGGTTTCAACGACTCACCTAACGAAATGTTATGGGAATTTTTGTTATACGTACAATTAGGATTGTACTTCATCCATAAACACATTGCTGCATACAGGTCTAAAAAAATGGTTATTCTAATGCCCACTCTTGCATATTAAGCGAACTAATTCTGGCTCATATATGTTTACCTTAATACCGCTAATTAATTTTGGTCACTAAGAAATTTGATCTCCAATCAAAATTTCCATAACGGAAGCCATTAAATTGACTCATCATTTGTAATGTGACCCTTTCTTTCTTTGCCCCGTCGATTACAATACGTTCCGGAGTGTGAGCATGCAATAATTAATTCCGCAATAGAGTGGGTAATCCACCAGAAATTTTGAGTTTTGAAGGAAATTTCTGCGGAGAACTTCGTAAAATATGTATGCGTATCCGGGTGTAATGTCAGGGTATGCAGTCTATGAATGCAGTGCCTACTTAACCAAGTCTCGCTTTGGGGAAGCCCTCTCACGCATAAACAACGCGGACTTGCGTTGTGCTCATGAGATCAAGTAAGTCTCTCGGAGGGTGGATCAATCCCTTACGAGAGTCTCCGCAGTTGAACGTTTTACTTATTTACGTTTAAAGATGCTAAATGATTAACCTCGGGTCAAACCAATTGTATCTCCTCTTCAGATGAATCCCAAGGTATTTTCTCTCTGGTTATCATTTTATAATGCCGGTTGGAACCAAACTAGCTACGAATTTTCCAAAGCGACACCTGGTTCTCCGCTTAAAATTTTTAAGCGGAATTACCATCGGCCAGCCTCTCGACTCAAGGCTCAACTTCCCATGTCCTTTGACCGTCGGAACTTACCTACCTGTGACGGGATCTCTTAATTCCGGCCTCCTCTGATGAAGCGGAGTTAGATTCTTCCTCCGAGTGAAACGGGGACGTCATGGAGGCGGGGCGAGTTAATGCAGACTCACATCCCCGGCCCCGGTGGCGGCGGCCACGTTCACCACTAACCTAACATTGAATATTCATGTCCCCACCCCACTTTGTCCTTCATCTCCTCCATCACCATCCTCGCCCTCCGCTTCCGCCGTCGCCCGCCTAACCCCCGCGCCCAGCTCCCTCCCTCCCTCCCTCTTCAATTCGTCGTCAACCTCCTCCCTCCACGTCCCCGTGCAGCTGGACTGGACTCCTGACCCTCCGTAGCCGGAGACTTCGCGGCGGAACGAGGCCAATCAATTATAGAAGAGCCGCCTCGCCTGTGGCCAACACGAGTACACTGGGAAAAAAAATTTCGCTCCCTCTATTTCCTTCGCTTCGCCTCCTCCCCCCCCCCACCTCATACGACCAACCTCTATCCCCCATACGCCGGCCCCCACGGCACACTCACCTTTCTCCACATCCACTGCGACCCCCAGCCCTTCTCTCTCTTTCTCTCTCGAAAGAATCACCCCTTAGCCCTTCCCCCACCCCCGAAACTTCCCACTTCTCCGGATCCCAAGATACCTCCTGTCAACCCCCTTCCCTCTCTCCCAAAGGAGAAAGAAACCCTATCCCATCCCCCGCGATTGCAGAGGTAGAATGAAGCCACCTTTCATATGAGAAAAAAATCCCTCCTCCATGATGTATGAAACGACATTCAGATAAAGGGAAGAAAAGTTTACTAGGGCTTTTTTAAATATATGTAATTGTATAAAAAAATGATGTGAATTTAAATCTGTGCGAGAAAGAGAGAACGAGGGTAGTGGAGGTAAATGGTGTGAAAGTGAAAAAAAAATAAATATGTGATTATGATTACGGCAGCGGCACCCGGGTCTCCAAAGATACATGAACAAACAAAATGGCAGTGCGTGAATGGTTGGATACTAAGCCGCAGATTGCTTCGTCTCAATCCGTGCAATGGTGTGTGCTTCCGTGTGTGCTTCGAGGCGGTCAAAGATCTGGCGATTCGGTGTGCCCTGGATCCGAAGCAGCGGCGTCTGTTATGGGGTTGGTGCCACAGAATGTTTGGACGCCATTGTGAGAAGATTTTTGAGAAGAAAAAATAATTTTTTTTTGCTGTGAGTGAGAGTGGCTTACCCATTCGTGTTCGGTGCTTTGTATCGTCTTTGGCGTCCTTTTTAGAACTCCACAAACTTTTTTATTGTCATTATAATAATGTCCCCTTTCCTTTACAATTGAGATCTTAAGACGGTATAACTTCCAATGGACCAAACGGTTGCCGGTATTAATGATTCCAGGAGACCAACTTCTGATGTCCCAAATAAAACCATTTGTCGAAGGGAATGCCTAAGCGTGAGGTCCTTACTTCCACCAATGGATACCTGTGGACGCTCCTACCCAGCGCCACTCGTTTCAATGGAAGATGATCGAGTAGGAATAGTTTTCGCCGAAAATAATATCATCTGGCTCTGGGGAACAAGGATTTTGGACTGAAATTTGTTTTTGAATTCTAGTGGGATTTTATCTTGCATTTGATGCATTCGGTAGCCAAGTGAGTTTTGGACCTGAAGCAATTTGTCAAAAAGATGCTATCATGATGTCCGTACTCATTCTTCCAAAGGGATGACCCACGCGCTGGCGGAAATAAATGCATGTTTTAACTGAGTGAGTTCTGTGTGTCTGGCTAAAAGATAGGGAAAGGGACGAGCCGATTCGGTAGTTTGAAGGAATCCTCCCATTTCTCAACGACTCAATGAGACCCCATCAATTTTTCTACAATTCTCCCTCCCATGTCATTATATAATCGTTATTTTTGTCTTATCTTAGCTCTCTTTGTATCGTCCTGGTTATACATAATCGGTTACCAAAATGAATAATGAGCCCCGTTTGTCTCTTGAAACGTTCATGAACTAACTTACTGTTCACGGTAGGCATTTAAAGTATGACTGATGTAGAAGTTAATGCAAATCGAAAGAAGAAAATATCATTTTCCTGACGGAAGTGCAAGTGGGGGATGATGTTGAATGTTTCGTAAAGAGATTCTGAAAATCAATGGTGAAAGCCTGGTATGTTTGACAAAATATGCAAAGTGTTAAGAAAACCGTTTAATTAATATAGTTGTCAAGGGAGTGTTTTTGGGATAGAATCTTCCAAGGCTCCGTTAACTAAGAAGTCACTTGCCTCCGAAGTGGCCCGTTTCCCTGATCATCCTTACGCTTGAGAATGTCTGCTTATTCGGTTTTTTGTTGTTGTCATCGTCGTAAAAATAAAAAAAGAGAATGCTAACTACTAAATGTTCATATAAAATTGATAGCAGAACACAATGAAGAAAATGTAAAAAAATGAATGTGCGTGAGATGGAAAGGGCGTATGATTTTGTCTGATGGCGTGACCATTTTGACGTCACGTTTAGCGCGTCCATTTTGTGTGGAAGACTTATTCGTGTCGCCCCGTAAACCAAAGAATTATGGGGTTGCTTTTTATTTTTTGATCGAAACGAGCTTATCCCTCCACAGTTATGAATGAAATATTGTTTCGTACGTTGCATCGTTGTTTCAATATCTCATCCGTGAACCGTAGTGTAGAGTCCTTACAGAACTCAGAAATTCAAATATGAAGTAACAGTCCGCAGGAGATTGTTTCACACTTATGTTTGACTGAGAATTTCAACGTTGTATTGTGTATTACATATGTGCATAATATGTGTAGGTAGTTGCCTTCAACTGAACGTGTCCTCAGAACTGTAATATATTTCAGTTCACTTTTTCGAATAAAATAACATTATCTTAAACTTTTAATGGCAACACAACTCAATATCTACATCTGTGGTTTTTGGTCAAGTAAGTTAAGTTATCTAAATTATGTCTTTTTAAATGATTTAACAATGAAGGTAATAATTAACTGTGTTTCATTCTATTTTAAAATGTAATTTCATCATATTCGGAAGAAATAAGCCGTGACCAGATCAGAGAATTCTATAAAGTGGAGGGATATTCTTGAAGAATGATTATGATTCACTAATTCCTATTCGGTGATCGTTATTTTTTATCTTGGCACCCTTTATTAAGATTTGATATTTGTAATAAGATATTTATTGTTTCATTTTAAGAGTGATCATCTTTTGGAAACAAAGATTTATAAAAATGTGAAAACCTTAGAATTAATCCATTAAGTGTAAACTCCTGCTCTTGCTTAAGAGTGGATTTCCAAGAAGTTGCAATTTTCCGATGTTGCACGTGTGTGTAAATATTATCAACTTTAGTCTGACTTATAAAAAATAAAGATTTTTTCATACAAAATGTGTTAATTTCATTGAAAAATAATAATCTTTTTTAATATTTTAACATTTTCCATTTTTCTGGAAGGGGCGTTCTTGATCAATTGTTTTCGATTCACATCTTTTACGAAAGTTGTATTCGATGACTATAAAAATCAAAAAGAATATTGTATTTTTCACTGTATATGTTTGTAAATTTTTTGTCACTTCTGGCAGAGCGTGATATGATGTACCTCTTTTTGGACGTAAAAATTTTACAATTCAAAGTCATTCACATTTGAGTTGTATTTACTTTTGGAGTATTTCCTAAGATTTTGTTATCCTTCAAGAGGGTAATTTTCGTCCATTCAAATGCATTTTCTGTTGGCATTTAGATATAATTGATATTCATTTCAAACTATTTTTTGTATGCTTAAGAACGATTCATAAAACGTGTGACCAACACCACTAATTTTGCGAAGGCTAAAAATAAAAGTATTATGATATATTCGTTTGCATCGCGATGTTTGTGGATCAGAAACCATTAATATCTCTCATGAATCAAATATTAAGTAAATAAAATCCCATTTCAACCCCAAGTTTTATACTATGGCAAAGAAACAAATTTATAAACCAATGAATTTTGGGTAAACATAATATTTATTTTCCTTATGACACGGAGGAAAAACCCGCGAATTTTGCCCTTATAATATTTTTTTTTATACCGGAAGAATTAAATGATCAAAGTTTTAAAAATTGACATTGCTCCCTTCTAAAGCAAACCAAAATATATCCATATTTCCTGGTACAGAGTTGACACATGCGTGCATACTTTCATTTAAACATGTTTGTATATATTTGTCTCATTTCCTGAGGAAAAGGTTCCAAAATCGTCTTCGACACACCGATCTCTCCCTCTCATTCCCGTCTCACTCTGGTAGCGAAACGTATATATAAGCTTCGCTCCCTCATTACGTCTCCTTTGGCGTCACCCCTCCCCGCTTTCTCCTCCACAGTCCTAACCCTGCTTTCGGGGCCACTAAATTACACCACCCCAGCCTCGCCCACCTCCTGCCTACCTTCCTCCAGCCCGTCATCTCCCACCCCATCCCTCAAACCCCGTCCACTCCGTCCCCACTCCCCCTAGCTCCCTACTCTCCCTGGCTCCCTCCTCTCTGCGCCTGCTCCCGCTCCCACCTCGGAGAGGGACCTCCCCGGTTTACATCCACACGACCCCCGCAGGCAGGGAGAGAGGGTGAAAGATGAAGGGCGGCGGGACGAGGGGAGAACTTCTGTTTCAACCGTGAGAGCGGGAGAGCCCCCTGGCCTAATATCCCGACTAGACGACGCAGTCGTGAAAAAGGGGAAGAGTTTCGGCTTGGGAGATGTGGGTCCGCTTTTTTTCAAAAAGGAAGAGCGGGATGGGGGTAGGGGATGAGATGCTTTATTTCCAGTTAACTGGAGAGAAGGGGAGGTCGGGTGTGCGAAGCGCGCGGAAAGGTTTTGCCGTTTTGGTTCCGCCGAGGGGTGCGGGATGAGATCATTTTTTCTCGGGGATGGGAGAGCTAGTGATGGGGAGGAGTGGAGAATAAGGTTGGAGTTGTGGGAGGAGCTATGATTATTGAAGGGGACCTAAGGATGGGGACCCCCAGGAGATAAAATGAGTAGGGGGGCGGGGTCAGGCCCTACCTGCAACCTCCACCGCCTTCAGTCGGAACTGCGGCCCGGAAATGAGGAAGACAAGTGAGAGGAGAAAGGCGACATGGGTATCCTTGGGAGGTCGGGGGAGATTGGAGCGGAAAAGGCTGGAGCGAGGTGTTGGTTGGGTCGGCGGCAGGTGGGAGGAGAAGGCGTTGCAGACCGCGTACTGACGCCTAGGGGCGAGTCCCTTGCAGTGTGAGTGTATGTGCGCGTTGGGCAGTTTCTGAGATGATTGCATTTTAGATGTCACATTGTTTCAAAAAGTTCCAGGGTAGGTTGAGAGTTGTGTGCCACTCATTTCGCCCTTCGCCACCCACCCTCACCTTCTCAATCTCTGGTCCTTTATGGTCGGTGCTTGCAAAGGAGGGGCATAAAACGCTTTTATGCACCTTTTATAAGTTAGCGGGCTTTTTGAAAACTTTTGTCTTCTTAGTGAGAAGGCTGTCTGGGGAGGTAAATGACAATTTTATGTTTAGGTCATCATTTTCTCTTTCACCCGCCTCCGGCAAAGATGTAAAATGGTAAACTGCGGGCAGAGTCTATGACTACTTCAATTAAACTAATGACTCATTTATGAATAATATTCTGATAAGCCTTTACGCTTCCATTTAAACTGGAAACCTCATACAATAATGTTAACGAAATCTCGGTTAGCTGTTTTCTTTGATCGCTGATTTTTTTGATCAGATAGCTAATTTTACATAAATTAAGCATTATTAAGACAATTACTCGTGCATATTAAAAATATTAGATTCATTTTATGCATCATTTATCAGTTCGGTGGTTTTATATTGAACGTATTAGAAAGCGTAATGGAAAATAATTGTAGCATATAAATACTTTTCTGAAAGTAGTAGTATTTTCATTTTTCTTCGCCTTAAATTTAAGACTTAACTCAGTTTACTCACTGATGCTCAACCCACGTTGGTAAACCACTTTCAAGGTGATTACAAAGTTATTGGTCAGCCATAATTTCGGATTTTTTTCAAGGTCTCTAGTTTATTTGTCCATGTTTAAAATATTTAGAGCCTAACCGTAGGGTACAACACCAGTTATATCAATAGAGTAGGTATTTAATTAATAAAGATTTTGAAGCTGAAGATTTTGAAGACTTTGGGGCTGGTTTTTAAATTTAAATAATTCATTCTCATTCAGCCATATTTAGAGAAAATTCTAGACTCATGGTTTCTATGGAATTGAAGAAAATTACGATTGACATGGGGGAAATATTTTCCGAATAGTTTTGCGGAATATTTAAATGTAAATCAATCGTTCTCCATAAGCAGATTATTTATTAAAATAGAATTCAATTTTTCCTTCATTAAAATACGCCATTTATGGCTAAATAACCTTGATAGAATATTCTTTTAAAATCTCATTGATCTATCCACATCGAGATGCTTGCGATATCCCACACTACATTCTTCAGGATTAGTTTACGTCAAGCTTAATGGACTCCAGTCTCAATTTATTTGTTATGCATGAGTGGAGATCCGAAGCTGGAAGAACATTAGTATTTCAAGAGAAACCTTCGTTATTTATCACTTGGCCTTATAATCGATATTTTACGGTATCTTTTTTTCAGTTAACGATTCTGTTTCAGAGTTGATTATCATATTCTATCAAATACGCGGGCTCCCACCCCATCATCAGTCCCAACCCAATGCTCTCTGCGATAGACTTTGCAGGTATTATTTGGGGAACTTGTTGGGGTCTGGAGATCACTCCCTTCATTTTCTTCTCATCACCCCTTGGAAAGCTTTTTAAGGGAGCATCCTGTTTTACGCCTCGGGCAAGGGCGGATATTTAACCGTCATTTTCAATATAAAGAGTGAAAAATCGCGTGATTAAAAATTGGCGAGGGAATAAGACACCCTGTCTGCCGATAACTTTCATCAATCTTTTATCCCCTGAGTCATTTTCCGGGGGCCTTTTCAGCCGATGGCGATAAAGAAGTTTTTTTTCCAACATAGTGAGATGTATCCGTGGTAAGTGTTGAGGAAGAAAAGGGAAAGGAAGAGGAATTGAGTGGATAAAGAATTGAGTTTGAAAGAGAAAGGGATTTGAGGAGAGGTTGGACATAACCTCACAGAAATGAGCGGCTGAAAGGTGTGAGAGAATAGAGAATAGGCAAGTGAAAAGAGGGTGAGAAGAAGAAGCATTTATTTATTTCAGAGGAAACGCAACCAGGGAGATGAGAAAATGAGCAGCGAGTGATGGGAAGCGGTAGGTTTCCACGAGAAAATAATAGCAATAACAGGAAATATGCGGTAGCAATGGACAAAAGTCGTGCAGGAACCCTATGATCTACTCAACCTTTGGATGCACGATCCATCATAAGATCCAAATAAATAAATAAATCGATAGATATGCTGCCAGAAAAATAATGTATGCATTATATTATGCATGATCCAAATGTTAGTGAGTATGGTAGGTTAAAATTATGAAGCGCGTTTCCAAATATAGGTCATGAAAATCAGTAGGAGAAATATTTGCGTAAAGATGATGTTTCACAAGTCACTTTTTTGAATCCATATCTTAAGGCTACCTACGATTTTTTTACCTCAATCATGATATTTTACTTTAATAATAATAAATAATTATCATTAAAGAAAGCGTACGTAACTAAACGGCAGGGATGAAACTTTTATGGCGTGTGTTCAAAAAAGAGGAATTTTATCTGAAAAAGAATATTAAATAATAAATCTATAGACCAACCTTTTCTTTCGAACTACGGGCATAGAGAGGAAAATACAAGTCTGATTATTAGTTAATAATGTGGCTAGATCCAATCATAAAAATACCATGTTTCTTTAAGGGGCAATTGAAACATATCTGTAAACCCTTGCTGGTACGAAATCTGCCTCAAGCTAGATTCATCAGGAAGTATTCCACCTTCAATATGACCGAAAGATGTCATTCGAAAACATGATCATTGGAGAAACTGTGCGAACCATTGTTTTCGGAGGGAAAAGTTTCCGTTCCACATTTTCATTGTCTCATCTTCCTCACTGCTGCATTACGTGGAGCGTCTTCATGCTCACAAGTCAGCAGGTCAGTTGAATTCCTTACAAGACAGAGCAAGATTTGAGCATGAAAGCCATTTTCAGAGGCTTTGGTGTAGTCGCATCTTCGACCACGGGTACATGGAATGAGCCCAGGATAAATCGGAGTCGACCTAGAAGGAGAGGGCAAGAAGAGCGCCATGATTGCAAGGGGGAGTATAGAGTTTTCTGGGGCGAGGTGGGCGAGTGGAAAAGTGAAGATTGATGGCTGAACAGTACAAGTAGGTTAAGAGATGGGAGGGAAAGTGGTTTCGTGGAGCAGGTCTCGAGGGTAGGAGCGTAGAACGTTACTCAGGAGTAATTTCTGCGGTAATTGAAATGTTTGCAGTCCAGAAAGCACGAGGCCTTTCGCACAGTCACACGCCCACACACGAGTCACAACCCCTCCGTCCCGCCCTCAGCCCCCTAGTGGGCACTCCTAAACTCTCCCCGAAGGATAGGTGAATGGCGGATTGAATGCGGACGGTGCGGGGAAGAGAGTTTGAGAGGAGTTCCGAAGGCCCGAGGGTAAGTGGGTGGAGCTCGTGGGATTCACCAGCGGTTATTAATCGGAGGAGATAATACGACTTTCGAGCGCCACCTCTAGCGCCAACTGGATCGCTCCAGACTCGAGTCCTCTTCTCCGTCGGTTTTCGAGGACTCATAAAATATACCCTAGCCTCGAGGGGACTTTTTAATATTCCCGCTTCACCAGACATTTGAGTTTTACCCCTCTTTTTTTTCTTTGGCTTCTAGATCGTATTTTCCATTTCATAATTAAAAATCTGGGGAAAAGGTGAATTGAGAATCGATCGAGGAAGCTGAGTTTCCTTATTTCGTCTTTATTCTTAATACAAGAGACATTTTCCTTTTTCGGTTCACTGAGATCGTTCAATTAACTTCGGAGTGAGAGTAATAAAAAAATGCCCCTGGTATTCCACGCCTGGGGCTTTAATTAGAGCATACGTCTTGATCATAAAACCAATATAATAAGCGTCTCCTTCATTTTACTGCCTGGTAGGAAAAATATTTTTAAAGATTATCTTAGTACTCATATGACTTTGCTCGGTATTTATATGAAAAAGGCAATCTTTACTTGTCGAAAGTATCCAACCATAGTAAATGTGTTTAAGTACAATGTGCTCATTTAAAGGGCAGAGGTCATCTTTCCGTACTTGTGTGTGCGTGTGTATATATATATATATATGTGTGTGTGTGTGTGTACACAGAGAAGATAGAAGCTTACGGCGTGATTAAGTTCCTTCGTTTGCGAGAATGAAGTGGCCGGCATGTCCTAAATGAAATGATGGTTTTTATGGTAATAATAATCCGTCAAATGACAGTTGTAAGTTGGAAAAGGAAATTGTCAAACTGGTTATACTTATGTCCCTCACAGACGATTCCAGAAGTGGAAGACGATAACTCACGGATGATGCTGCCTCAGTGAAGAAAGTGAAGGACTTTAACCTATTAGACCTAAGAGCAACCATTCAAATTAACATAAATGAGAGCGATCTTAGCTACGGTAGTGAATGGAAAATTACTTACGAAGAACTGCACATGTGAAAGATGTCAACCCGCATTCCATTACTCATTCCTTTTTAGAGGCAGTAAGCGAAGCGATGTGGCTATGACATCTTTCCACATCCGCGCTATTCTTCCGATCTCGCCTTACACGCATTTTACTTGTCCCCAGAACACAAAAAAAACATTGCGAGATTTGAGACTTAACAACACAAATGATGTCATTCAAGAAATGTGACAAGTTTGGTAACGCAATATGATGAGTTCTACAATGCATGTCTTCTAAAGCTCAAGAAACGCTGGGATTAATTTCTAGAAGGTGACCCATATTTAGAGAAGTTTTTAGAAAATCAAATAGAAATTAGGTATCTATCTCAGTTACGATACACTCTAGCATGTATACATACAAAGTATGTTTTGAAAGTAATGTCATTGATTTTATTGTGACGCGACTGTACGTCGGAGCGCGATCGGACCGGTTGAAACTGATAGAGAGGAACCCAGTTAAGCAGCGTTCTGTCGCTCAGTGTGCTCTGAGCAGGAGAGAGGGGACGGGTCTGTCTGTGAGAGTATTTTTTTGATCTTCTGCAAGTGAAAATCCAACGCTCGTTAGAAAAAATATTTGTGATCGAATTTAGAGTAAAAGTTGGCAAGACCACTACGGATGATCAAGACTGCTTACGAAGAAGATGCCCTGTCAAATCGGCATGTGTTTTGGGGGAACAAGGACTTTTTGGAAGGCCGAGAGGAGGTCGACCACGAGAACCGTGCCGGACGATCATCAACGACCACCGCGGCCGACAATGTGAGCCGAATGAGGGAACTGTTGATCTCAGACCGACGATTAATTGTTCGTTTAATGGCCGACGTGTTAAACATTCCGAATACTCAAGTTTGCTAGATCGTTACGCACCATATCGACACGCCCAAGGTGTGCGCGAAAATGGCTCCAAAGGTGCTAACAGTCGACCCAAAGTCAAGCCATGTTGAAACGTGCCAAAAGAACCTCAACATGTACAACTGTGATCCCAAATATTTTGACGTCATTACAGGTGACGAGACTTGGCTATTTGAAGATTCTTAGGAACCAAAACACTATTATTGGAGTGGCACACGTCACCGTCCCCTCGCCCGAAGAAAGCCAGGATGAGTAAACCAAAGGTCAAGATCATGCTTATCGCATTTTTTGACTTCCACGGACTGGTTCATCACAAATTTGTAGAACCTAGAACTGCTGTGAGCTCCAAATTTTATGTTGAAGTCCTCAAAAGACTGAAAGCAGGGTTCAACGCATTAAGGCCGTACATCGCAGACAACTGAAAGTTGCTCCACAATGATGCACCGGCCCACAGCGTCTTCATCGTCACCAACTACCTGGTCAAAGCAGGGGTGCCACAGATCCCCCAGTCCCCCTACTGCCCGGGCGAGGCTCTCTTGACTTTTTTTGCTTCCACACCTCAAAACACCCCTGAAAAGCAAGCATTTAGGGACAGTGGATGAGATCAAAACAGCTTGCACCGCGGCATTAAATGAAATTCTCTAGGAGACCTACCGCAACGCGGCCGAGAGCTGGAAGTCCCACTGGAGCCGATGTATCGACACATTCTCCCCTGATTGGGATGCTCACAATCCTAAAACACGCCTCCGTACACAACACTCTTTGATTAATGCTATAGTGTATCCATTTTAGCATTCGGCTTCCGATAGTTCTTTTTTATATATTTCCTAATTTCCTCAATAGTGCTCAGCTCTTTTCCCATGATCATGATTTTTTCTACAGCCTGGCAATGCTCCATCACTGTCAATCCAGTTAATGCCTCTACACTCCATTTCCTAACCCTCCTCCGCTGCCTTATCTTTTTGAATCTGACTCATTTTTTCCTAACTACTAAATTATGATTAGTGTCCGCATCTGCTCCCGAAAAATTGGTCGCAATGATAATGCTGTTACTAAATCTGTGCCAATCAATAATATAATCCAACTGATTCCTTCAAAGTCAGCTGGCATTTTCCATGAATACATACTTCTTTTGTGGTGCTTAAACCAAGTGTTTGTGATGACTAATCCTTGCCGTCTGCAGAATTCAATTGCTTTCACCCAGCGGTCTTCCCTCGTATGTAAACCGTCATGCCTTGTCTCTCAACTACCCACCCCGTCCCAACCCCTATTCCTTCCCCTACCATCACATTCCAATCCTTCATCACTATCAAATGTTTTCCTGAAAGATCACACGCGATTATGTCCTCTAATTAATCGTGTCATTTAAGTTCCTTATGATTGCTTGGTGGTATACGGACTTGAACACTGATTAAGTTCGTCAATTGTGCTCCTAACTCAACTAGAAATATTCTATTCGTTGCGTACTCTTAGCTAATTACGCTTTCTTCTACCTCTTTCTTCAGTATTATATCCACCCCTCGCTGGGTCTTGCCTCCTCCACTGTACATATATTATTCTATAAGTATCACTCCATTATTCCCCGCTAGCCATCCATCTCTACTCGCATAGACCATATTTCCTCTTTTTACCTCTCGATTTATCACCTCTTATTTTCCTGTCCGGAACATTGCCCTAACATTCCAAGTTCCCATTCCAATTAATTCGATCTTCTTTTGAGTTTACTGCGCTGCTGCTGTCGGTTTTGCTTTGTAAGGCTTTCGTGAAATTACAACCGCTGTAGTAGTCTTGCCTCTCCCGTTGCCGGGTACGACACGGCCGATTAAACTAGTTTCTAGGACTCATATTCTCCATAGTGCCCATTATTATATCCTTGGAAATCATAATTGAAGTGGTTTCCCGATGTCTTCCCCAATAGTGTTTTTAACGAGACGCCATCACTCAATGACCGCCCCACTGGGGTCAGACGCCATTGCAGCCGCCCCACCAAGGAACATACGCTGCGTGGACTACCTTTCGTCTGGCTCCTAACCTTCGACCTATCTGGCATGGATGACCCTACCAGGAGCAATTATTATTACTCCCGCCAGCACAGCTCTAGGGGTCATCGGAACGCGCAAGCCCTGCCACCACGTCAAGGTTGCAGTCCATGGGATGGTGAAGATCACGGCCGTGCTGTCGAAACGTCCACTAGATATGTCAGTGCCATTTGTATACGTTTCTGCGTAAACATGTTGGAAACATATGGTTAAATATATAAATATATATATAGAAAAAAAATATATGTGTATTATATATATGTATATATATACATATGTGTATTACATATATATGTGTCTATTATATAAATGTGTGTATATGTGTGTGTATATATATATATATATATATATATATATATATATATATATATATATATTCACACACATTTGTACGAGAAGCTTTAACACAAAACATTAAATGGAGAAATGGGCTAGCGACATACTGTATTTTGAAACAGAACTTCACACATTAGGAACAAGCTGTTACTCTCTGCTTTATGCATTGAGAAGTAATTGAGGTGGAAAAAGTCACTAGCTTTCAGTTGCAATTATCACCTGAGATTCTTAGATTCAATTCAGCTTTAGGATTTGTTAAATAATTAATTCGTAAATGGATTTTTTGTGAAAAATAAGAGTATGAACTGTAAAATTTCATAACATGGATGTACATTGTGCAATCACGGATAGTGGCATTCTAAACGTGCTTGCCATTCTAGACATTTTTGATAGTTTCATAATTTTTATCACACGCAGGAATATTAAAAAAATTTTTTTTTGATAGGAAGATCTTTTTTTCTCTATTCATTCAGAACGCTGAATTTTCAAATGAAATTCTCATAAAAACACTGACACTTTTTGATGTGATGCTTAGTTAAGATATTTACACATTAAACAAAAACGGATTTTTCGCACGAAGACAATGTTAGCTCATTCTTTTTATCTAAGTTATGTAGGTCATAGGATTTGTTTGTGTAACATATATGTATTACACTTCTAAATTAAACTGGTTTCCCATAATTATCTCCCCGTAATGCAGCACAATTTTAGGTCATTATAAGTATCTGCAATTGGTCTATTAACCCATTATGAGCGATCGACTAAATACGAGGGTCATCCGGAAAGTAGTACCCGTTCGTGAAATAAAGACACAAAAGTAAATATTAACAAACATAAAAAATTTTATTTGAAAGAGGATACTTTAAACTACTTCTCAACATAATCTCCAAGCAAATTAAGGCATTTGTCATAACGTGTGACAAGTTTCTGTATTCCTGCTGCATAGTCCTTCGCCGCCAGCTCATTGAGATACGCGAGGGACCCATCTTGCACAAATTTTTGCATAATGCAGATGGTGTTTAACAATTTCATGAACAATTGTTCGAGAAACATTGGGAAAATGCTCACAGATGTCATCAATTGTGACGCGCCGATCGTTCCTCACGAATTCGTCAACTGAGCTCACCAGTTGGTCTGTAATGACAAACGGTCTCCCCGAACGCTCATCGTCGTGTGTGTTCCCCCTCCCCATGTTGAAGTTGCGACACCACCGCCGAACAGACGACTCGTCCATTACATTGTCTCCATACAGCTCCTTTAATTGGCGATGAATATCACATGGGCGAACGTTTCTTGCATTGAGGAATTTAATCACTGCCCTCACTTCACAACTGGCGGCGTTCTCAATTTTTTTAAACATTGTAAACAATCACAGAAACAACACAGGCAATGCTAGCGTCACGCAACTTGGCTCAGAGAAGGCAGACAAGCCACTGAAGCTATCTGACCTCGTCCAGCGGCTACTCGCGTCGTCAGCACTTCATGCGGCACGAACGGGTACTACTTTCCGGATGACCCTCGTAAATTTCATATTTCATTGACTTCAACCACACTGAGGCAATGACAATTCCCATATCACTGTTGTAGCGTTTGGTCAGCGGACTTTCTTCATTGTATTGATTACAGAAACTGCAATTCCACAATCTTCATTTATTGTCGGCCTTGGTTTTACCACCCTGTGGCGTCATCAGGTCAATCCTGATGAAGCCACGCAGTGAGGGTCATCAACGAATATGAATTGTGGAAATTCTGTTTCTTATTTATCCAATTCCCAAATAATTATTATCGTTGTTAACAAACTGACTTGTTGCATAACATATTGGAGGAAGGAAAATATTGTAATCCGGTATCGATTCATTTTTCATCCCAAGCAAAATTTGGTGGAAATCATAATTTAGATCTTATATAATGAGCATTTTCAAGAGGAATGAATAAGCCGCTTTGATTAGTCTCGAGAGATACTTCAAAGAATCTCATCTTTCCACCAGGATGACTAATAAGTCCGACACATTCGTATTTGACTAGCTGTTTTTAGTATGCTGCATTGGATTTGGGATAATCTTCAAGTTTCTTCCACCACAGGGATTTCTACGACACAAATTACTGCCATTATAAGTGTAAATTTTGAAGAGGCGAGAATATTAGCAATGGAATTTAGTCATCAAATGAATATTTGGCAAACCAGGGTCGTATGATATCCTGCAAGTATCATTATACCCATCGTGATTATCAATGGAAAAGGGAGAATTTTCGCATTACATTTATTTCTCATAGAAGGAAACTTGACGAGGATTTTATGACGATCCCGAAGAACTCTTCGCTTCATTAAAATGTCGCCTCGAAATTTTTTTTTCGCCCAACTTCCCTTTTGACACGAAAAACACGTCCTCGCTGTTTACAACACTCGTGCTGGGTCCCGTAAGGCCTCGCCCTGGGAAATAAAGCGAAGGTTTTTGAATGAGGGGAGTTACCTTCCCCCTACTCTCGACTCCCCCACTCCTTTTCCCCTCACCCATTTCCCCCCCCCCCGTTTGCTTGTGGTGGGGAATTCTCCCGACGGCTCTTCCTAACATGGGCGGAGGTGTCCTGTTTGTCAAAAAAAAATATAAATGAGTTGATTTGCGCAAAATTCCGGCTTGAAAAATGAGGTGGGCGAGCATACATGGTGCAAATCCCCGTTTTCCGGTCATTCCGCTGATGCAATTCAAGCGCTATAATAAATAAATCCCCAAGAACCACGTCGGGTAGGTAACCGAGCGAATGATTTTTGACTCTCTGCGTTGTTTCGACAGCGGTGTTTCCCAAGCCAACCGAAATGTCGCAAATACACATGGCGGCTGTAGAATTTCAAGTTTTAGTCAAAAATTAATAAATGTTAGTGCATTGCGCAATTAAACTCACTTGTCGCTGAACGCGGAAATGTAGAGTAGGTTTATTAAAGGCTTTCGCTCGGATAAAATATCATTCATTCTAGTCATTAAAATTTATTTTGTAAAGTCTTTATCGCGCTCAATCTAATTCTAGGTTTTGAATGATTATAAAAAGCATCTTGCACAGTCGCGAATTTTGGTGGTATTCTTGCAAAAATACAGAACGTTTTACCATTGGTATGTCTTAATTCAACTACTCATACCTTCCACCCGACTTGAGACCCTCAGTAATTCCTCATTTATTCATTCAATACTCTCATTTTCCCTTCTGGCTCAAACAAAATATCCCTACTGTACTCTTTTTCATCTCTAATTCGAAATCCTTCAGAAATTTCTCCTTCCATTTGCTGCTCTCCTCCATCTACCTTATCATCCCTTTTTTTAACTCATAGCTTTCTAATCTTTTTCATGTCTTATTATGTCTCTAGTCTCTCATATCCCCTCTTAAACATCTTTCTTCTATTATTCCCATTCCAGGAAACTCATCTAGAATTTTGTCTAATCATTTCATATCTATTTTAAACTTTAACTAAAACATTTAAATTCCACTTTCGCATTTTCCTCCATTCAATTATCTTGAAATTTAGCCTGTGAATCGCAGTAGTTTGCATTCCTCTTAAGGAGCCCAGCATTTTTACATATTGTCAACTTTTCTAAATCTGTCTCCACTGCAATTTTGTGCAATGCAATAGTTATTTTTGTGCTTAGAGATCTTTTTCTAAGAAATTTGAACTCATCACACCAGTTCATAGTTTTTATAAAAGCTTTCTGTATGCAACACAATATTGCACATGATCTCAGTAAGGCAATTCCTTGTTTCTGCTGAAATTTTCTTCACCCCTGGCTTTTTCCAACATTGCGTTAAAAGGCACTATGATTAAGGTGACGAAACGTTTTCAAATATTTATTCTGTTTATGTAATCTCGAGTTTATTGCTTCGTGGATACCCCACAACTACATTCGAACGACAGAGTTCATTCCAACCTCCTCGATCTTTACTATTAAGAAGCCATGATTGTATCCTCCTCCCAGTTTCATTTCATTGTTATGAAATCTACTTGCTACATCTTTCCATCAAACTCGAAAAACCTAATAATTATGCTCTTCATGTGTGTACCATATCTTTTCTACCACCTTATATGACCGCCCTATCTGTTTTGAGTACTTAGTTGTCAATAAATTCCATTACACTTCTGAGCAATTATTTTTCAAAGGAAATATTAACATTGTATCATGTCGTCCTCTCCAATACCACTATGTTGGATTGAACCCATAGAAAAGGACCTCACAAACGCACATTCTTAAGGTTGGTTAAGAAATATGCTTCATAGTTGTGGTAGCCGGTGCCACGGATTACGTAACATAATAAATCAGAGCTGGAAGTGCAACCACTGAAAATCTAAAGGTCAATGGCTAGGAATAACCACAACGATACTTGTAGAGGTAGACGAATCATCGTGTATGTTTTTGCAGGGTTATTACAGTAACATGCAATTAAATTTATTATTCGATGAATAACTAATCAATTTCCGGATGTTACACATAGTCAATAATTTGATTCCTATGAAATTGTTACCGTAATCTCTTGCGTTTGTGTTAAAGATAATACATCGGAGCCCGAATATTCCCGTGAACGACGTCAAATAAGAAGGAACGTGAGTAAATAACTTCCTCAAAGGACATGCACGAATAAGTAAAACCATTGCGCCGGAAGAAAATGAGCTTGGTACTGGAACTTCATTGGAATGCCCCTCTATGCTAGAACGCTCGTCCTTGCGCGAACACTCGAGAAGATGAAAAGTGAAAGCCTTAAAAATATGTAGCAGAGAAAGGAAAGGAGCAAGGCTGGACGAGGCCTCATGGAGGCATTGCCCCATGGCACGAAGACTCAGAATGGGAAATGAGATGGCCGAAGTGAGAATAAGCAAAAGTTGGCTGGAGTGACTCGGTGCTGGGGTTAAGGAGGGGTCAAGAGGATCGGCGGGGAAGGATGGGGAGTACGCCATGGGACGAAGAAGGAAGGAATCCAGGGAGGAGGCGGGGAGTGGAAAAGGTTCAGAGATTTTTTGGGGGATGGGAGAGAAAAGGGTCTAGAAAGCGGGCGAGAAAGTAAGCAGGCGAACAAGCAACCCGCCCCCGTAACCCTCGAAACCCCGAAGAAGGAAAAAAGGAGCTAGATTCGCGTAGTGGTGGTGTGGGAGAGGAAGTGGTAGGGATGGTGGATGAGGGGAGTGAGAGGAGGATCACGGAAAACGAGGACTCGGTGGTTTGGGTGGTTATTGAAGGAGCCGGGAAATGGGGAGGGAAAGAAGAGTTCATATTTTTTTCGGTGGATGTTGGGCAAGAGGAGGGATCCAAGCGCTGTGAAAATTCTCGTAATAGGTATGGAAAAATTATAATTTCAGAATCTCCCCGGGTGAGGGAGTGGTATGGCCATGAATACGACCTTAACGAGAGAAAAAGTAAGGGGCTCCGAGAAGGTGAGACGTGGGGGGCTTGGATGAGGAGACGGGCGGGACGAAATGACGACCCGGACTGGAGTGGGGAGGGTAGAGTTGAGGGGGAAGGAGAGGGGGGCAGAAGGATGAGGGGCGTTTGCATCACACGAGTGGAGGGCAGGCAGCGGGTGGGGAGCGAGTCGGTCCGGATGGGGGTACGTCGTTAAGAGGTTATGGGAGGGATGGGAAGGGACACAATCGGAGCAGAAAGGGAAATATAAATGTATCCAAATATAATGAGTGCGTTGTGAAGACGTCTTAAATGAGAAGGGAGTAGTTGTGTGGGATTTTCGGGATTGAGCCAAGGCGGACCTCGAGGGAGACGTTGGGGAAGGGATTGAGGGTAAGGCGAGGGAGGGTGCGGAGGGATGGTTGGATGGCAAAGGGAGGGTGGAAGAGAATGACGATGGAAGAACAGGGTTTAGAAGGGGAGAGGAAGAGGGATATCGGGGAGGGACAGGCCGGGAGGTGAGTGAGAATATTTTGGGAAAAAGGGTGGAGAGGGATGAAAAGGTGGTGGTGACTGTTCACTCGGAAGTTTGAGAGAGGGACCGACGCGCCATTGTGAGATATTAGTCTATGGAAGCGAATCCAAAAAACTTTATGTTTTCCCTATATATAAAACAAATGATCCTCCAATATATAAATCATAACATTTTTGCAAGGTGGCATGATTAATATGCGCGCTCTTTTTTCATAGCAAGTGTTTGAAAGAAATTTTTCATTTCGATCCATTCCTTAAAGTTTTTCATGGAGAGTGATACAATTTTTTTCAGTTTTGAGTCTTGACGGAGTCATCAGGTTGCTGGTGCTCTTAAAAACATAGCAATAAATAATAATATGAGGTAATTGAAGTTACGCAGAGTTTTAAAAAAATATTAGTATCCAAGCATTGTGAATTAAGTGGCTCTTTGTTCTGTAATAATACGATAGTACACATTCATCGTAATTGTTTCTAGTTCTGAGAGAAGATGTAACTGAAATAATATTGGAGAAATATTGTAATTAAACTCAGGGACGTCAGTTTCTCAGATAATCAACACTTCCAACTATCCATCGTTTTGAAATGCATTTAATGAGACTCAACTTGATCTTAAAATGACACATACACCCGTATAGGAAAAGAATTCTTGCTCCTAAAGTTTTGATGCAGTAGAAATGATATCAGCTCTAACTTTAATTAAAACTTGTACGTATTCTTTCAGTTAGGTCTTAATGACCGAAATGCAGGTCACAAAGAATTAATATAGAAAATTTAGTTTTTAAAAACTGTATCGTTAAAAACCATTTTTAACGAATGACGTGATGGTTATGTTTTTTATCCGTAAAAGTATTACGAAATAGCAAGGACAAATTTATTATCCTGAACACTAACGTTTTTAAATATTGCATTGAAACATGATCATCAGCAATTATAATTAATGTTTCATCCATCCTTCTTTTCCTTCGCTGATCTTAATATCATATGTTTTAAATATATTTTAAGGTTAGTCTGCAATAATTGCTTTATTTCCTTTTATCATATTGAAGTTGTGTTTTAGTATGGCGTAGTATAAGAGTCAGTTCAAAAACTGCTTGAGACGCTGCGGCATAACTTAAACGGAGTACTTCACTAATGTTCACCACAATACCACATTTCAAAGCATTCTTTTAATCCTTCCAATTTCACAACCATCATTCGCCTTTGCTGGGATTCGAAACCTATTTAATAGACCCTATTTAATGAGCCTTAATAGTTCTTTGTAATGAACCCTCATTAATAAGATAAAATTTGATAGTGTATTAGTACGCCTCGATTGCTTAACTAGCGAGAGCAATCAGAAATCGACGCCAGACATAGAGGGATCCGGGTTCCGGTCCCGGTCAAGAAGTATTGATTTTTACACTTTGAAATTGTTTCATGGTAAGTATGATTAATTGAAATCAGATTGTCTCTAATTGTAGTTTTTTCAAATTAATAACTTCTCCTACTCTTTTCCTTTAATGAGGTGTGAATGAATGAAGAGACTGGCAGAGAACATGACAGTTCGGAGAGCTGATACAAACCAATCCTTCGATTGATTCCCATGATGATGACTCTTCTTCTAATTTGTCATTCACACCGTCCACTTAATACTTAACTTCATTGTCTAAGACTACAGGTATCATACTTCTAGGACTTCTCTTCCGTTGACGTTCTTATAAGTAATATCTGCCTTGTTCTTTAACCTTTACTCATAAAGAAGTCATAGCCATTGTTAAAGAATCGGATGAATTTTATTTTATACATTCTATTTTTTCTTAAATTCAAGCTCTTTTGCAAGCAATCCTCTCTAGCCATATTATTCAAAATTCTCATCTCATCCTTTCCATGCATGTTGAACGAGAGAATAAGGAAAAAACCAACCTCCACGATCTGCGTGATTGTTTTGAGTGCTTGACACTGAATAAAAGTACAAAGGAGTGAGGAACAAAATGGATAATACGGGCCATAAGGTTGGGGAGTGATTAATAAAGGAGGACTGGATGAAAAGAATGCCTCACGCTTCTTCGGCGGCTTCCCTTTTGAAACTCTTTCCTCCCCCTCTCCACTTGTCTTTACTCTGCATTTCGCGCGTTCACTTATTTGCTCTCCTCTCGCCTCTTTGTTGGTCGGTGTCAGTCATACCAGAAGTTCCCTCTCACGGCTCGGGATATTCCGGGTGGAATAAATTAATTCCGAGCCGTGCAAGACAGATTATCTTGAATTCATTACGTTCACACGCTTTCAAAGTTTTCCATTAAAACGTTTTTTCCGGGACAGCTGACGTCCGAGATACGAATTCTGAGAACATATCATGTACGCTCTTTAAGTAGACCTTATATTATTTATTGTTTACTATTTAGCATTTTTAAATATTTTTTTCCATTTACGCTTTCTGATATGAGATAAAGAGGCTGTCATAAGTTCATTCAGCTATTTGTGACCTCGCGATTCTCATGAATTCGATATGTTATGGTGGAAAAGAGAAGAATTAAAATAAATGAATAATCATAATACCATTAAAAGTGTGAAACGGGTCATTAGTAGGTGCCGGCAATGACGGATGTGAATATAGGCTTTCATGTTGACTCTTATTGCCTTTTTTTTCGTTTCAACGCATTTAGCGTAAAAGATGAATTCCCCATATAAGGTATGCATTCGCATATTGCTTTTTACGTATGAATTGAGTCTGTGTGACTGCTCTATTAGCTCAAGAAACTGTGGAGATTTTTACGCGAGTTTACCCAGTAGATTACTCAAATATTATCATTATCTATGAATGGAGCTTAGGCCAATAATAAATTTTGATCTACTTTATCCCAAAACACCAGACTGATGTAACGCATTATCTAGTTCATACTTAATTGAGTGGTGACGTCGTATGTGATTTCCTGTGGTGCACAGACGGGCGGGAGAATAATTACGAGGTCTTCGAGAACAGAAACCATCTGATTATGTGTCGCTGCTTAAGGAAATCCTTCAGCGAATAGGCGAAGAGAATGAATAGAACGCTGATTTAATACAATTTTTGTTAATATATAACTATAATTACAACGCAACTCCACAACCAACCTGATAGAGCCTCCCATCTTCCTCAAACACTCCGTTCTATCAATAATTAATGGATGTTGCTTTGCTTCTCCAATTAATTCGCCTCAAATCTGAAGCATTGCAGCCTGGTTTGGTCACACTAAATTCGTGCAGTAATGGAAATTCTTTTAGTCGCATACGTGGAGGTAGTCATTTACCCACGGTGATTCCCACGCAATTTTACTCCAACACTCCCCCCTCCCAAATTAAACGCAATTAAATCCGCTATGTAGGTCGCGGCTTGGGAGGGATATAACCCCCGTGTACCGTTTTTGTGAGTCCGTCTGTTGCCGAGTGTATCCAGCTATTCGCGAGTGGAGTTCATATGGAAGGAGGGTGGGTCGGATTTGCATGCTCCGCTTCCGATAATAGTTCTGAAAGTTACACGAGGCAAGCCGCTCGTTTTACGTTCAGTTTCTTCTCCTCTTCCCCCCCTTTCCTTACACACTCTCTCTCCCTCCAACCCCCTCCCCACCCACCACCCATTCGCCGAACCTCCTTCGCCACCTCCCCCCTTTCCTTCGGTGCCACTTCCCGCCACTTATTCCACCCCCCCTACACTCTCTCCTACTTTATTATCCGCCCTCTGGCAGGCCCTCCCCTTTTCAGACAATTGAAAATCATGCGCACGTCAACTTGGCCCCTTGCCCCTGGAAAACTCACCGACCGCACAAACACCGAAATCCCCTCCTCTTTCAACCCCGCCCCGTCCGCTCTCCCACTTCTCCCCCATGAGTTACTCCCACGCGCCGATGTGAAATATACCGATCTCTCCCTCTTTTGGCTCTCCCTCCCACCAAAGCCCAACCCTCGATTCCCCCTGCTCCCTCGCCATCCTTCCCCGCCGTCTCCTCCCTCGACTCGAACGAAAAACCCTTTCCAAACCTCCTCACCGTCCTGACGTCCTTCCCTCGTCCAATCCCTCAACAACGGTTCCCTATCGCGTGCTCCCGTTCATATCTCCCGAAAAGAAAGACTGGGCCCGGAGGGAATATTATGTAAGAGGTTTTTCCCTCATCAGAATCCCTCCTCCTCCCCTTCCCCTCCTCTTGCTCTCCTCGGGGGAAAAATTATAATCTCCGCCTCTAGGCCAATCGTCCTCCTCCTCACCCACCCCCGCAACGGACTCCACCTGCACGGAACCCACTCCCAGACCCCCCATCCCGTTCCCATGCGACCTTCTCCCTTCCCCCATCCCACGCCTGCCCGCAGGCCCAACTCTCCCGTGAGCAGCCCAGCCCTTCTGCTCTCCGAGGCGGGAAAAAGGATCGTGTGTGCCGATGTGAGTTCAAGGGCCGGGTATCGGAAGGGGAGTAATAATTGTCCTTAGGCCCCGGAGATCGCCCTTGACTCGCACGTCAAAAATCAATTCTCTCTCAGCGTTGCAGGCGCTAACCCAAACCACACCTTTCTCCCACCCCTTCCTGTTGTTTCCGTCTGCTTAACCGCCCAACTCACACTCTCAACACCCGGACCTTGTCCCTTCCCCGTCGCTTCCTTTTCATCCTGCGCGCCCTCTTTTCGCGTGGCCCCCGATTCCTGATCTTCTAGTTTGGCGGGGACTCGTCTACACTTGGACCGACATCCTTGTGCAAGGAAAGTGATGCTCCTCAGTTAATTTTTGAATTATGGAGAAGGGAAAACAACATATGCGTAGATGATTTTTAATCATCTCCTTAAAAAAAAATTCTCAATATAGCCCTAATACATAATCGAGAAAGTTTCATCTATGACTGCAGAAGGGCGAATTGAATTTTTTCCAGGTTATATAGTATAGTCCGATTTTGTTTCGTTTTACTTTTATCCCAAGCCGAAACATTACAAGCTGATTTTATACTCTACACTAGATTTGAATGAATTTATTTTAGTTTTCGTGGATCATTATACATTACACATCGCTCAGAATTCAGGTTCTGATCCAAAAATAAGTAGATTGATTTTTCGCCACCAATGAAGATACCTGGAGTGGGGTGATTTGTGGTGGGAAATGTAATGGGAGATCTGGGGAAAGAAACGCGACCCACGTCAGTGAACTGTGGGCATTTGCAGTGTGCGGATTACCGCTAAACTGGAACCCTGTTTGACGGTCACGTTACGAATTCACGATGCCACCTTCCATGAAACAATGATATGCAATCAAATTGTGCAATATGCTTGGAAAATAGGGTTCGGAGACCGTTTCTGGGAGAGTAACGAGGAGGTTGACGATGAGGAAAGCCCGGGACATCCATCAACAACATAGTGCGATGAAAATGTGCAGAAAGTGAGATACATGCTCAATTTTAATTGTCCCCCGATGTTCAGGATATTAGAAAAAGAGTACAATATTAAAAACTCCAAGTGCATTGCATTCTTGCAGAAGAATTGTGCCAAGATGGTCCCCGAGGTGCTGTCGGAAGAATTCTTGTGTAACAGTCTTGCCTTGTACCTCTTGGACCACGGTGAAAGTGACCTACATTTTTCAGAATACCTGGTTACTGGTGACGAGACATGAGTATTTGAGTACGAATCAAGTATAACCCTTTGTGTACCATTTTGGACTACTGGATTATGCCAGAGGGGCCATGACGAGGTGCCTGAACGAGAGTCCTGTTGATACCTTACAGAAAGCATACCACAACTCGCGGGGGCGCTAGCATTGGTATGCGATAAGACATAAGGGTGCTCTCATGAAGGCTTTACGCAATTCTTACTTTGACCTGCAATAATTTTTCCCCAAATTTATTCTACTTGTTTTTGATATAGGCCTTGTACTAACTCTATCTAACTAACGTAAATTTTTCCTATTTTATAGACGACAATGAATGCTAGATTATCCTGTGAGTAGGTACAAATATAAGATTACTCAAGCTGCTCATTACTTTTTTTACGCATATATGAAATGAGTTTTTTTTGCATTTATCGTCTATTTAACAGAAAAAATATCTCCTTTACTCCAGTGTAGCTTGCATCAATTAGGTTTTAGCTTTGACATATCAAGAGTTGCGTGTTTTCCAAATACTTCATGTTACTACGTGCTTGGAAGCCATAAAGAAGGGGCTATTCTTTCGAGAATATTTTAGCGTTCGGAGAAAGATTCCATGGAAATGCTACTCCGTCATCGTTATATTTACGAGTGTTTTGTAAACAGAAATTACTGCATGTCACACCAATTCCAATGAATGTATATAGAATCTATTTTTTCGCCAATGACATTTCAACCAAAGGTGTCTTACGATAAGTGTTTAAACACTTATATAACTTTTGTAAATATTATAAATCCTGTGTATTAAATGATATTATCATAGCCTACTTTGGTTGTAAACTGTAATATTTTTTGCTTTTTTTTAAAATCCGTCTTAAATTCAGATGATGATTGGGAAAATTGAATTTTTCAAGTTCAACACCTTATAATCATTAAAATAAAGAAAATATTAATTATTTATACTTTTTCTTTATGACTATCTGTTAATTTTGACATAATATTTGTTAGAACTCTCATAGAATTCCATCTTTAATCCAATTGTGCCTTCAAGTACATAACTTTTAACTAGATTGTGAGTTAGTAATACGATCAATCCTGGTTATATAACAAAATATGTATGATAAAATTTAAAAAATTGCATTGAAAACAAATTTACAAAATGTTACCAAAATCTAGAAATCACATTAGAAAGACCGAGTTTGAAGTCAAGCCCCCTTCTTGACTCCAAATTCAAGATGTTTCGGCGTCGTAGACGAAGTTTATGAATCCTAGTTTTACGCTCTTCTCCACAAACTAATTGAAAAGCATTCCTCGCGTCCATGAACCCTCAATTACATTTCCTTTACGGTGAAGTACGTCAAGCAATTGGACCAGTTCCCTCTCCCTCCGCGGTAAAATCTCGCACGATGACGAAGACGCAGTTTATCGAAATTGAGGTACGTCCCTATAGCGGAGGGGAAAGAGAAGGATATGAGGAGGAGACCTTAGTCTCACGGTGTGCCATCTTGAAGTCAAACTCAAGCTCATTAAAATCCTTTACGGTCTAGATCTCCCGGGAAAGGGAATTCGGAGGAGGCGGTTATCAGAAGGAAGGGAGAATACTTGGGGGGAAAGATATACCTAGACCTGTGGGAAAGGGGAGCATGAGTCCCTGAGTTGGGGGGTATGGTATGAGGGCGACGCCGACAGAGAAGAGGGACGGAGGGGTGGCAAGAATGGGTATGGGCCAGTGACCACCACGCGGGGAGGGGATGGGACAGCGCACGCGAAAAAAACGTGCGTTCAACGGAAGGACATCAACACGCAATGGGAGATTGAGGGACATGTTGCCGGCAACGCGTGGCTCACGACACGGGTGCATTGCTCCTATCGGGGACTGCATCTTTTAAGCAACCCCTAACCCCTCTTTTCCCACTCCCCCCCCCGTCGCGCCTTCCACCATGCCGTCACTTCCTCCCCGCCCACCCTCCTCACAATCCCATATCTCCGGCGACATTTTTCAGCGGCGTGTACAATGGCGCAAGCAAGACTCGTTAATATGAAAAGGGTGGAGTGAGATAAGGGAAAAAGGGGAGGGATGGGAGGGAGACGGAAAAAAGCCCGTGGTAACAGGAGGGCTTGAGGAAGGGATTGGGGGTTAAGGGAGAGTCACCGAGGAGATTTATTGCCATCGACCCTCGGTTGATCGGTTGCCTTTATTAATTTGCCTAATTTGGAATGTCTCCACGCCAAAAATACAAAAATAATCTCCGGGAGTATCCTGTTGATCTGACAAGGTCTTTATCAAAGAGGTTAATTGGATGGCTGCAATTTAGCATTTCGACTAAATAAAAGTATCATATAAGTGCTCAGTTTCTATAAATTACAATATAACTATTCTGAATAAAATTATTATTCGTGTGTGCACTTAAACCTATACTACTGGAAGATATGCATGAATTGGGATAATGCTGATAAAATGTTTATGACAGGCCTGGTATTGACACTTAAAGGAAACTATCGGAAAGAGTTAGATGGATGTTTTTAGATTGAGAAAGAGAAGAGAAGAGGTTGTATCTTCAGTAAATTTCATCCACTCCATTTAAGTGAATAGGCACTTCAATGTGGCATTCAAGTGAACGCTTAAAAGCTCCACCGGGGAAGCAATAAACCTGTTCACGTTTGGTTTACACATAGTCACTCTGTCAGGAAGATTTCCCCTGCAAAATCGTTTTTGCACTCCGAAGGCCTGTTAAATGAATCATAAAATTTAAATGGCAGCTGTCGGAAATGCTAAATTTTGCCCCGTTTGGTCTTTTATCTTCATTACCACCGTTCAATTTTGTTTTTAGTTTCTTTTATTTTTTACGTCTGGAATTATTCCATTTCTTATTTTTATCATGCATGCTCCGAGAAGTTTTAGTGTCATGAAAGTGAATTTCCATGAAATGGACGATCGAATGCAACTTTTTGCATTAATCTCTTTGTCGTTAGAGTTTAAATACTCAACCGTGATATATTATTTAGCTTAATCTCGTTGGAATATTTCATGGCGTCGAAAAAGTTTTGAAGTACTACACTTTTAGGACAGGAGAAGTTGGAAATTACTATCTTTAGAACATCATTCAAGTTTTAACGTATTGCAATTTTTTATCTCCCAGTGTAAGAGATAAGTAAAATTAGAATAAATAAAATAATATTTAAAAAAGATAAGCCCACGATGTGACGGAGGGTCAGGTCTCAACCGCCGTTCCCTCCGGAAAAGGTTGCAAATTTATATTCTGTGTCATGATACGATTTTCGTTTGTGATAACTCACACCATATCACTCTGAGGGATATCTTGTACGAAATTTACATCAAAAATCAATCACTAGCAGGGAAAAAGCAGGTATTTAAATCCGATCAAATTTTTCCTTTTTTCCAGTATTTAGGGTTTAATCCATACTCTCCGATGACTTTAGGAGAACTGAAAATATTTTATTGAATGACCCTATTTATGCAAGTTTATATAAAGTTATAGTTTAGCCATTAGTAGAATAAACCATGTGGGTAAATTTGTACTCTCCCATACTTTTCTAAGCCAATCTACTTTTTAAAATTATTATGAGCGTTTCTGTTCTCGAAAAAATAAACCAAACAATTTAGGTTCTTCCAGTCCAAATACCACAAATTTGCATACGTGTGTTTCCAAATTAACAAATAAATGTCCGTATTTGATATTGGTAAAAATGCATTTATCATGGGGCGTGAACATCGTGGTCCGATTTTTCCATTTGGATTGTTTCTTGTTCTATTTTTGTATGATAAACACTAGCCTAGACAAGATTTTTATTTACATCGTATTTCATAAGTGAAATTATGTATTTTTTTAGCTTTGAAGCATGAGATAAGGATTAATAAGTCTAAAATGGGCCCACGCTGTAATCCATGATCATTAAGGAATCAATTGATGATGTTTCTGGAACCAATTATTACACTTATTTTATGTTTTTGGATAAATTGCGGCTCTACGATGCATCTGTAGAGCAAACATTATCTCGGGGAATGCAATGCACCTGATAAGCACGGTTCTCCTTACGCTTATTTCAACGCCCGTGAAAATGCGGGCGTTATTACTGCGGGTGAAGCCGAAAACAACCTCCAAATTACTGATTACATTTCCGAGAAATAATTGAGCCAAATGAGTGGGAGTGCAGAAACAAACGCAAAGGCGGAATATAAAAAAGAAGGTCATAATGCGAGAGACGCGCCCGTAATGCCGCGCACTTAACTCCGGGGAGCCGTAAATCGCGTCGGCGCAACGACAAGGCGCGGATCTCATTTTTTCCACTCCGCAAATCCTCCCAACCGATGCCGCTTGCGAATGCCCCGTTCTGAGAATTGTTTCTAACCTGCTTTCCATACGCAGCGCAACTTATCCGGTGTTGGATTTTGAAATTGTCGGTACAAGGGGAATGATAATAAAAAAAAGCGATTCGAGAGGGATAGAGGGTCTGGGGAACGTGAAATGGAGGAGTGAGAGTGGAATTGTGGGGAGGGAAGTCGGGTGGAATTTTGAGGAGTGGAGAGTAGGGTTGGTGTGAGTGTCTCAGAGAATGGAAGAGGATGGAAGTATGGGCAGGTTGGACAACGGCCGTGCTGCAGTGAGGGTTGGGATGGATGAGGAGAGTGAAAGGGAAGGAGGGAGAAACGCCATTTTTCCAGAGGGTAGTTAAATGGGAAAAGAAATGGGAAATGTGTCTCCCTAGCGCGGGGAATTGCAGGTTACGAGTGAGAACTCTGAGGTCGCGGTGGGGGTCCGGGGGCGGAGTGAGGGGGACAGGAGGCAGGTGGGGGGGGCATTCGGGTGGGAGTGGGATGGTGGCGTAGGGCAGAAGTAGCGGCGGGGAGGCGGGTTTATGTGGGGAGGGAGGTCGAGTCGCGTACGGCAGTGGAAATGTGGCGAAGGAAAAGGTTCCCTCCCCTGAACCTATCATTAGGTTGCATTCAGAGTGCGCAATTTGTTACACTTCTGAAGCCGCCGTCGGTCACGTACGGTTTTTTATCTGTTCATTTTCCATTGATGATTCCCTTGGTGATTATCGTTAAGATGCACTTTTAAGGTGAGGCGGGCAATAACAGAACGGACTGCGTTGGAATTGGAAATGTCACCGACAAAATGAAATGAGCAGGAGAGCATACAAATTTGCGTTTGACAGTTCACAGTTCGCGAAATACATGGGCACCGGTGCTTATGGAATTTAATGCGTGATAAATTACTGCAGTTAAATCGGCAATATTTGCAACTACATATTTTAATTTGAAAGAAATTGTAATTGTTTACGGTGCAAAGCCGTACAACCATATCTAAGAAATTGAAAGGCGGAATAAAATAATTTTATTTTAATGGCATGTTTCCCGAGTATGTTTCCATTTGTGCCTCCTATGGATATCCACAAATCGACGATGAATTATTGCGTAACCACTAATTCTATGCAAAAATGACAGTTCTGTGATCGCAGAATACTAAATTAAGGAGCAAATATATCGAATTCACAAAATAACCAACATCAGCAGTATATGCCTGAAAATACCCAAATTAACATGCAGGTAATAAAAACCACAAATATTTTTTGAACTTCCTGTGGGAAGTCAGTATTACATGTACCTATGAATGGTATTCAACTTACTTACATGATGTTACATTATTGCTGTAAATTTTCACGTGTTAAAGAGTTGCATTGATAAATTTGGAGAGTAAATTCTGATCAATGATAAGCTTCATTGTGTAATTGTTTGATGGAAAAAGTATAGGCAATTTGGAATTTTATTTCATTCGGAGCTTCTCCATGAGGTTCCATGATGGTTTACTTTTTTTCCTAAATATTTACACGACGTCAATGATCGACTGATGTTTCGGTCTTATCATTAATACTTTTTTGCTTCAACCAATGCATAATTCTTACATTCGGAGTTTGTTCAAACTTTCTTCGGAATCTCTGCTTGTAGATAATTTTTATAATTAATGCTTTCCAATTTTAGATAATTTTTGTCCTAATATTTAATAATAACCTAATAATATTATCACATTAAATCATCAACTTCCTCATTGTAATAATAGTTTTACGGAATTGATCCTTTAACGTGTGACTATAAGGAATCGATTCAAGTTATAAAGACAATAACTTTGTAATTCCACAGTAATTGGACACGACCCGGGTGATGACGACGTTGATGTTTGACGTTGAAACCCGGTTTGAGTCTAAATAAATGATTGCAGATCGACAAAGTTTTCCATTATAATTTGGAAGGTGAGGAGGAAATGGTAGTACAGAAAAAGGTATCTCTAATACGGAATCGATTTGTTCGATTTATTGCTAGTTTCAGTTATGATAAAACGTATTTCAGCGCGTAAGTAATATTCAATTTATTATTTGACAAGGACTGTACTCATTTCCTAAAATGATAGCCGTGTAGATCATTTAGTTTGTCGTCGACTTTAATGACAATCATTAAAATGCTTACATTTAATCTCTGAATGAAACGGCTGAGCATGCAAGCATTAAAAGTTAATCATTACAAAGCATTGGTATCCGGTCCCTTCAGCCCATATTCCACTAATAATTGACCCCGAGCGTGACAGAAGTGGGCATATCTGCGTTTTAGAAATGAAACGAGTCCCGAAGTCATTTTTAGATTCTCAAGAAAAGCTTGCAGTTGATTTGATATGAGTAGTAAGCTCACGAGAAAGTCGCGTCCAAGTGCTTCATGGCTGCACTACATTGGTGACAGGTGATGCTGCATCCAGTTCTCATTGCTTAAATATCGTTTTAACATGCATGAGTAAGATCAGTTAATCATATTTCACGCGAGGTCCGTGATATCTTTTAGAATTACCAAAACACTTTGGAGGTGGAATGGTCGTTATCGGAGTTTTAAATAGACCGTTTACGGCTGTTTCCTTGATCCCAGAGGAAAGATAAGTAAGGTAATAACAGCTTTTTATTCACTCACTGCAGCAGTTTTCTCGAGATTGCATCGATTTAAAATTCAATTGCCTTCAAAAGGTTGCAGTAGGAAAATTAATTTCATCAGCATCATGGCATGGTAAAAAATTTAACTTCCATTTATATTTTTTCTGCTCTACACCTTCTTTCTCGTTCTTTCAACAGCGATGTAAAATAAATATTTTAGCAAACTAATTTTTACTTGGGAACCTATATACTATACTATAGGCTTTTATGAGTGGGATTATGAAAGGATACTCACACATGTTTTTCACAATTGAGCAGTGATTTATGTTTCGTAATGTGAAAATTTATGATGTATTTTAATAATAAGAATAAGTACCAACTAAATTCAAATATTGAGTTCCATTATTAATTTTTATCGATAATCTGGTATACCAATGCAACTGCAAGTAAACTAAAAACACAAGTAATAAAATACGTTATAGGCTTACTAAACTTTTTCATAGCGCGTAAATAAAAGAGAGTTGCAAAATAATCAGTAGCGTCCAATAAAGTTTTGCTGAAGAGTTACATTAACGAGTAGCCTTTTTTGACTTCCTAGTGCTCTCTCCAGCTTTGGTTGCTGTAAGTATTTATGATTACGTATTATAGTTCACATTATTGTGTGCGCCGTAATCCTAAAGTATAAGATAATAGCATGTATTTTTTCATTTCATGAATTTTTTTTAACATTTTGGAGTTTATAACACATTTTCCTGTTTGCTCGTTTTTGCTTTCTCTTCTTATTGTATATGAATGCAAAACAAGGGTTCGTAGAACACGGTCAAGAAAGACTTTGATTTCGCTCGTAAGATAAGATATGTACATTCGCGAAATTCTTTTTGTGGCATACCTACGAGTGCAATATGTTGAGGATCAGACACACCTGTAGAAGCCGACATGATTTCTTGCATGATTCCGGATATGCCGATAAAAATGGTATTCAGATAAAACCTAAGTACTAAGGTTTTCAGTTATACTAAAGTACATTAGAGCTCGTTTCACATTCCAAAAATATCTCTAAGCACTCTTTCGCCTTACAAATTAGCGATATTTTATGGAATTCTGGTCATTTATAATTCACCACCACCCCAGCTATAAATCCGAAGTTCTTTTCTCCCGATGAACTCTCCTAGAATTCTCCTAGTACTAAGCCTGACGATGTTTAAAATTCACGCATCAGGATTGGGAGACCAGTTCCTTTCCCTGTACCGCCAATGGTTACCTAGGAAGATCTGGTACTCAAAAAATCATATAGCCATGGTGAAACTCAGACTGTATGATTTTTCTTTCTTTTATGCTTCTTTTCTAAACTACTTCTGAGAATAGAAATTTAGCTAACAGGCAAACTGCTAACTTTATATTAGGATGAATTTTTAAATATCTGTTCCACACAATCGTCAATGACGCTGCCAATAAATGTAGTCCTCACTGATTTCACTATCTGTAAAGTGTGGCTTTTGAAACTCAAATCGCTGCCACCAAAAAAATCAGGTAAACACATCCAGATGAAGGTCATTCAGGATGTTACCGATTAGAAATTACTGCCCAAATTATTCTAACAATAATTTACTGATCTCTACTGTATCTGAGATTCTTTTGGCTTTCTGACTGCGGTGTACCTCTCCCCTTTCTTTTGGGAACCCTTAGCCGAAATCGTACGTGGAAAAATCTCCTTTTTCCATTCTTCGGGTTCCCCGTTCGACTTCCCGGCACGGCCTTCAGCCCTTCCATATGCCGCCTTTCCCTCGACGGAGGGTGGCTCCATGCTTCAAGCGAACAAGAAACCACCTTCTCATGTAGGCGGCCCATTCCACTCACGACCGTTCCCCCGACTTCCTCTCATTCCCTTCCCATTTCACGTAATGGCCATGGCAGCTTCGATTCAGTCTCTGTGGCGTTCCCATCAGAGCCAGCGCGCTCGCGATATAGTGGGGCAATTTTGCGATTTAAATCAATTGGCTTGCCGGGGCACATGCTTCGGATTTGCATCTAACGGAGTGTGTCAGCTCGCGTGTGTGTGTGTGCAGGGTTGTCGGCCTTCGGAAAAGGAGGCATGGTGGAGGGATGTGTATGTTTGTGTGTGTGTGTGGTTGCGAGCTTTGGATGTACCGAGGGCGGAGAGGAGGAGGGTTTTCGGGATTCAATGTAAGTGGGGCGTGGTGGGTGTTTTGGTGCTCTCGTGTTTCGGTTGTCGAGGCGCCGCAGTCGAACGCTCTACCGATTGTTAAGTTTCCCTCCGTGGTTTCCCATCCGATTGCCAGGCTTAGCGATTTGAACGGCTGAACACGGATCCTAGGGACAATCGCGTCTTCTTCTCTTCTATCTATGGCATACGAGGGCATATTTTTAGATCTCCGAGTGTCTATCAGCGGTGTTTCCCTTCGAATGGCGAAAATTTCCACTGCAGCAGATATTCGCTATTTTCCGTTAGCGGCAGCAATAAAATGTTGCCTCTCGTCGACGATTTTTTCCAACTGAAAATGTTTATGCCTACTTTGGCGTAAATTTTTTTTTTTAATTGTTGGTTCAATATGATGGCAGCGGAAACATTTTAGTAAGCTTAAAATATACTTTAAATTTATTTTTGACGGTTCTTTCAAACTATCCTTAGGGTTATCAAACCAAAGCAAACTCTGCGACAAAAGCAGATGGAGGATGTTCAAATTTAAAACATATCTACAAATAAAAAATACCCCGCAAGTCCCCTAGGGATGTATGGAGGGGGTTGTTAGGTCACCGGTAAAAAAGAATAAAACCACATGCAAAACCAGCATATTCAGGCATCCCTACACCCACAGAGGCGTGTATATTCATGTGAAAATCTTTTTACCTTACACGTATTCAAATACATATACTATTGACTAATATACACATGCACCTACAAATATAGAAAATATATATCCAATAACGTGCAAATTATAATTGAACATTAAGAAGGGGAAATTCTATTCTCACCGACAGGCAACTCAGTCTCCACCCCCAAAGACACAGCTAGGGAATGTGACACATTGCACCAGGCAGGCAGCGAAGGCGTCCCCCATAAATAGAGAGACTTGAAAAAAAACTTGAAAACAAACGAAGCAAGGCAAGTAATACTGCAATGAGCCCTACATTATTTAATAGCATTCCGATGAGGTGATGCGAGAAGGAGAACAAATCACACGAGATTAGTGAAAGTTCATGCGTTTGAGTTAAAGCTAATTATTCCCTGGGCGTGGTTGGTGGCAAGTGGGATTTTTGCCATCTCCAACCCTACAGCTGCTCTCCTGTATTGTCCGTGGGAGTCCTTGCCCTTGTTTTGAACTCCTTGAGTCTGCTAGTTCTGGCATCTATTTCTCGAATTTTTTATTCATGATCCAAGTCACCAAGTAAGTTGAAGTTCAAACAATTTTCGAGACCTAGGTGGTGAAACATGAGGCTCTGAATTTATTTATCGGATTCAACCTAGCATTGAATTGCCGTTCTTCTAATGACTCCCAACCTAACTCCAGAATCATTTCTGTGACGCTTTTTGTAATATAGTGAACGTTTTTAACAAAACGAGCTTCCCTACGTTGAACCTTCTCAATTTCCCGAAAGCGGCCTTTTTCAGTCGGATCCCATGCACTACATATCCGTCAAAACGTTGATTAAATGCGAACAAACAAATGGCCTAAGTATTTAAATAATTTCAAGTATCATTATTGGGTCAGTGTTTTAGACATTTTCTAACCTGGCTTTCCTTATAGTGATGTAAACATTAATCTGAGGGTAAGAATATTCTTTTTCATCAAAAGTCACGTTGACGTACAAAAAAAATACACAGCGGTACTCTCTATCATATGTCCGCATTTTCCAACTAATCAGAAAAAGATTTGGTAGATAATTGCCTCATATGTCTCATTCTTCCAATGACTGAAATTTTATCTAAATATCTTGCTATATCATAGAGGAAATCATTTTGAAATCACCAAGAAACCAAAAGGAACATTTTCGAGTGGCGAATTCTTGGGAAAACTGATATAAAAATTGAAAAGGCAAGAAATACTATACCGATGCCGTTAAAGTAATAAAAGAATAGTTCAAATAATTTAATTTTTCATTTGCCGATGAAGGTGGCAAAAGAAATAACCGATGAAAAACATTCACTAGTTGATGTAAACAGGCAAAGTTGGTATGGGAAATTGAAGAGATGTTTCAATAGATTTTACAAAGGAAATGTTTGACCTTATTTGATTCGCAATAAATTTGAGGGCGAAAGAATTGAGTTAAAAGTTATTCTGACTTATGAAAGTAAAAGAAGGCTTTATTCTTCGAAGGTACATGATATCATGATATCAGTGTTTAGAGCAGTGGCTCAAATTTCGTTTCCGAGAAACCATTGTCGTGGTATGGACATGATGATTGGTGCCAGCTAGCCAGCTCAGAGTGTTACAAACGTAATTTAAATTAGTGAGAATATTCCAACTCCAATATTCTGATAAACCTTAAAGATATGCGCACTCACTCAGCACGACCGATATATATGAAAACTACTATGAAAATCGTTTAGTCCAAACGATATTGCTTTTAAATTTAACAGTTTTGAGCAATATCCAGGAAAAATGTGAATTTTAATCCCTTAGTTATCGATTTATCCACATCCAAGGCTTGCAATAATTAATTTAGGAAAATGTTTTCTACGATATAATTGCATGGGGATAGAGTGAGCAAAGCTTACACATTATGTAGTACTAGTCGGAGATATATTTCGTCCAAATAATCCGTCACCACGCTCATAAAGTACTCTTTAAGCGTGAGGTGAGCATCGTGGAAACTGGCCTTGTTGACGTTTACCATGAATGAAAAATGGGCATCGTGCCATATTTTCATTGTGAACTAATCTCTGAACATCAAAAAAACGGTCTCACACGAGCAACGAGAGTTAATGACCTTTTTTTCTGTCCTCTTTTTTCATGCGATACGCTCTCGCTTATCCATCAGATAGCCGCGGCCTACAGTAAATGAGAGGACGGGAAAAAGAAGTAAAATTTGCATGCTGCATTTAAATGCGGAAGAAAACCTAAGATATAATGACAATTGAATTCCTAGCGTTGGCGTTCATTTATACAAAAGCGCTTTGAGATATGGACTGGGTGTGTGAGTAGTTCGACTCTTCGCCTGCCACGTCGGATTGCGTGCATTCCTTTCGACTTTCCCTCAGCACTTCCCTGGTTCACTTCCCCCACCCCAACTTCCAACCGCTAGCTCAAGAACCTCCTCTTCCCCCACTTTTAGCTTCTTTACATCCTCTCGCGATTGGAGCGACAAAAACGATCCCAGGGTAGCATGTTCGGTTGAGCGCGTGATACGAGAGTTAAAAAATGAAGGAGCGGAAAAACCGAAATTGACTCGAAATCGTTAAAAAACTCCAGTCATGCGTTTCGGAGGGAAACTGCAAATCCGTGCCGGCCGTTCGAATAAAAATTAAAATAAATAGCCGGCGAAAATAAACTCATTTCTGTCTCTCGTCCTAGGTCACGTTGCCAACTTATATTAAGCAACGCATCACTCGCTGGAGGGGAGATGCGGGGGTTTCAGATGGTTTGTGCTGAGGTAGGCAAAGTGGGAGTCCTCGATCTCCTCGCATAGCTCCAGAAAAAAGTTTACAAGAAATAAAATCTACCTATATCTACCAGGCAAGCTGTCCGACCATTTCAGGCTGGTTATTTTATGATATCCTCTTTAAACACATGTCACCGCCTTTGTTCGATCACACTCACTGGAGAATAAAAACCTCCTTTTGAAAGAATAGCACTGGAAGAAAGAAAAGGTGTGAAAAAAGGGAGGATTGCATAATTTTTTTGAGGAAAGGAAGCTGCAGTAAAAGGCTGCTGATAAAAATGGAATTGTCCCTTATCTTGTGTGTGTTGGTGGGAAAGGAGAATCCTTGATTAGTGCTTCCCTGCTTTTTGAGGAGGCCTGAACTCCTATACATCCCCAAAGAAGAATAGCAGACGAAACTCTGCTTTATTTTCCCATTTTTTTTTCACCAGAGGCTAAAATAAAAAAGAGATCCTTTTTGATAGAATGACGACCTAATCTCTTCGTGGTTTTCTTTTGGTTTAAATTCCTGGGAAGCTCCAATAGCGGAGGAGATTTCTGTCATATCTGTTGAACATAACGAGAGATTCAGGCCATTTGCCAGCATTGCCGTGCGCGGTGAATTTTACCCTATTCGTCGAAATGGAGGATTCCTACAATTAGACTGGCAAAATAGAAGGAGTCGTTTTACTGCGAACATAACTTGCTTTATGAATTGCAATCACAAAATCCGGAAGAAACTAATGAGCTTTCCTGAACGAAACGACGTCGATCTTCTCGAGAGAGAATAAACCACAGCGGAATATATAATGATGTGTGTGGTAAAATTGTAAATAAGGCAGGGGCACGGTGAGATTCTTGCCCAAGGATGGCATAAAAGTAAAATATCGCAATTCTGGAAGCCGCATTACCATGCGACGAAGCCTTTGAAGGCAGAGTAAAATTGGTAATATAGACAAGGTCCAAAATAAGCAAAAATATTTCTCGAATTCTTAATATCGTCATTACAAATCAGTGCCCTGATGGTCAAAAAACTGGAATGAATAAGAGGTAGCGCAAATTTTGTGAGGAATATTGCATATTTTTCCATTCCCCATTTCCGTCGAGGACTACACTGCCGAACATGATATTTGAGGAGAAAATATACGTGAGTCTTTGAGGTCAGACAGAAATTTAATCTTCTGTTTTTTCGACAAATGGCTTGGAAACACGATTCACACAAAGGAAATTAAGAGGGAAATTACGGTTATTCAAATAAAAAACATCTGAATAAAACATTTCTTTGTACTTTAATTGAAATTTGGAGTAGGTATCTCTTTACAGTGGATGCTTATCTCGTGGACACTAAAGGCCTTTTCTTTTCCTTGATCATACTGATGTGTAAATATTCAATAAAGCGTATCAATGCTTTAAGCAAAAATCTGTTCGTGACTGGATTATTTTCATCTAATGTTATTGCATGTAAGTATTCAGTAGTGAATACTAAAGAGAACGTGGTCAGTGATGTCCTTATGTGAGCCGGTCAAGAGGTAATTAAATTCGAAACCTAAAATTCTTACGCCGTATTATTTACCAGAATACTTAAAGGTAGGTTTACGATTTAGAACTTACACCCGATATTGTTTTTACTATTAAATATAGTTTCGCGACTAATTAATACATCTTTTTCCGTACCATATTTTGCCATATAACGCCAGCTAAAATATGTTAATTGCTGGTTGTGATAAATGTTCGTTTTCAGAAAGACGGCATCCGGAACAAAATCGTGAATGATTTGAGATCAAGTCGAAATACCGTCCAATGTTAGGATTCCACTTCATACATTTCACTTTAATTGCTGCAATACGCAATCTCATCAATTTAAAGAGTTTTCATTTACCATAATCAATCGAGATATTTTTAATATTGGTGTACAATATTTAAGACAAGAGTCGTTGTAAAGTCACAATGACTAGAAGAATAAAAGAACATGGACCTGATCGCATTCTTCTTCAATTGTACACTTTCCTTATCCTTATAAACAATCAGAAGGGTATCATCACTCCTCGTTCCGACCATCAGATCACATACTATAGATCTCATCACAGAGATACTCATTTCTGCTTAATTAATATTCTCCTAACTTGACATCCGTGGAAGTGTCCCGAAAATTCTTGTGTCGTGCAAACGCCCGGCGTCCCCTTATCTCCTTCAACCCCTCGCACCCACGACAACACCGTCATTATTCAACCCTTCAGTTGTTTCATTACGAACCTTTCAAAAACCTTCCATCAAGATGCTCATCACCTGCTCATCACACAAGGAAAGTAGCAAAAGGTGTGAGAAGTAAGAGGAAGAGGGCGAGGAAAAGGATGGGGAGGAAGTTAATTGCATCGCGATAAGGATAACAAGGTGGATGGCTTCGCCAAACACGGGTCGGAAATTCTTTTGGCCTGGAAAACCTGAGGGGTGCCTAAAAATTAAAAATGCTGCGAAGCAGAGTAGATGTGATAGTGTAATGGAAGTGACTCTTCTTTTGGTGGTATTCAGATTAAGATAGTGATAAAGTAAGGAAGAATTACTGATTAAGTGTCTTTGCGTATCCATCTCCAAGAAAAGCAGCTCTATTTCAGGAGAAAAACTCATTCAACCTTTATTAAATGAAGTGTTATAACATAAATACATATATATGTATATATATATACTTATATATATATGCATATGTTATTATATACATGTGTATGGTTTACATATATTTTTTTTAATACAATAAACACAGTAACCAACCCGAAGGTCGGTTTGGTAGATGATGTCCACCCAGTACTAAGCTCGGGGTGTGCCATTCGCACGGCAGGGTAGAGGGGCCAGTTCCTCTCCCTGTGCCGGTTATGGTTTCCCAGGAAGATCTGGTACCCGAAATATCACATAGCTTGGGTGGACCTGCTGCTGCCCAGAGACTTGCCCGGGAATCGAACCCGGGATCCTCCGGCCAATAGTCCAACCTTGTACCCCCTGCACTACCGCGACACACACACACACGCATATATATATATATATATTTATATATATATATGTATATGTATGTATATGTATATATATATAATATAATATATACATATATATATATATATATATATATATATATATATATATATACATATATAAACATAGACGATAGGTAGTCCACGCAGTGTCTGTTCCTCAGTGAGGCGGCTGAAATGGCGTCTGACCACAGTGGGGCGGCCAGTAACCCCCTCAATTATCATTCCCAAGATTTACATGATGGACAAAACAGAGATTTTGAGTCCTGGCAACTACGGGGCTCGGCCCAATCGGCCGTGTGTCGTTCCCGGCAGCGGGGGAGGCAAGGCTTCCGCGGTCGTCATCCCACGAAACCCTTGCAAGGGAAAACCAGCAGCAGCAGGACAGAAGACGCAGGAGAAGAAGACCACATAAGTTAGAATAGGAACGTGGAATGTTAGGACAATGATGAGGACAGGGAAATTGGAGAATGTTAAGCGAGAGATGGAAAGGGGAAATACAGATATTTTAGGTTTATGCGGGGTGAGATGGAAAGATAGCGGGGATTACTGGAGTAATAAGTATAGAATAATAAACAGCGGCGGGGACGAGAGCCAACGAGGGGTTGCCATAGTATTAAATGAAGGGGTAGGAATAAGCGTAGTCAACATATAGCAGGTAACGGATAAAATACTACTAGTAGAGATAAAAGCAGAACCGACGAACTTAGTTATTATTTAGGTATACATGCCACCGAGCAACCATAAATAAGACGAGGTCGATAGGATATACGATCAGTTAGAGGACATAATCGCGTGTGTTCCTGCAGGGAAACATTTGATAGTGATGGGGGATTGGAATGCGACAGTAGGCGAAGGAAGAGATGGTGACGAGGTTGGGGACTACGGTTTAGGCATGAGGAATTACCGCGTAGAAGGCAGTTGAGTTCTGCAGGAGACAGGGTCTAGTCATCACCAACACTTGGTTTAGACACCACAAAAGACGCAGGTATACATGGAAAATGCCAGGTGACTCAGAAAGGTATCAGCTAGATTATATCCTGGTTAGACACAGGTTTAGGAACAGTGTGATAAATTCACACAGCTTCCCGGGAGCGGATGCGGACTCAGACCACAATTTAGTAGTTATGAAATGTAGCGTCCGTTTCAAAAAGATAAGGCAGGGGCGGCGAGTAAGAAAAAGGAATGAAGAAGCATTAAATGATTTGAAAAGGAAGGATTACAAACAGGCGGTAGAAGAAATCATGGAGGATGGTAAAGAGCTAAGTACTATTGAAGAAAAATGGGAATATATCAGGAAAGGGTTGTCTAAAGCCGCAAAAGACACTTTTGGAACCGTTAACGCTAAAAGGACTAGGAAGCCTTGGATCCCGGATGAGATGATTACAAAGATGGATGAGCGGCGAAAATGGAAGAATGTAAATACAGAATTAGGCAAAATGAAGTACAAAGAATTAAGCAATAAATTGAGGCGGGCAACAAATAAAGCAAAAGAAGCATGGTGGAAGACGCAGTGCGAGGATATGGAAAGTCTTCAGAGGAAGGGTGAAATCGGTGCGCTGTACAGCAAAGTTAAATCTTTATCGGCAAGTAAGAAAATGAGATCTATGCTAACAGTTAGAGATAAGGCAGGTAAGGTAATAGTTGACACTGGGAATATCCAAGAGAGATGGAAGGAATACATAGAAGAACTGCATAGTAAAGAGCTTAGACCAACAAAGTTAGACATTGAAAAGGAACATTACTTAGAGGAAGATAGCTTAGGTCCAGGCATACTAGACAATGAGATAGAAAGGGCATTAAGGGAGACGAAACTAAATAAGGCCGTGGGGGTGGATAACATTCCCGTGGAACTTTTAAAATGCTTAGGGAAATGATGGAGGAAGAGGCTATTTGGGCTGATTCTTAGTATTTGTGAGGAGGGAATCTGTCCGGAAGACTTTGTGAGATCAGTTTTGGTTCCTATTCCGGAAAAGGTAAAGGCCACGTCATGTGAGGACTATAGGACAATTAGTTTGATACCCCATGCAGCTAAAGTTGTTCTCAGGATCATAAACAAAAGGATAGAGAGTAGGGCAAATGATTACTTAGGGGATGAACAGTTTGGGTTTAGGAAGGGGAGAGGTACGCGTGATGCCATTGCAGTAATGAGATTATTAATCGAGAGGAATATAGAACACAACCAGGAGGTATTTGCCTTTTTCGTAGATTTCGAAAAAACGTTTGATAGAGTGAATTGGGAAAAACTAATGAGTATATTGCAGAAAATAGGAATAGATTGGAGGGAAAGGAGGCTAATCCTCAACCTGTACATGTCCAAGACTGCTCAGGTGCGGGTGGGAAACGGGGAGTCAGGATGGGCAATGCTAGGAAGGGGTGTAAGGCAGGGTTGCCCATTATCACCGTTGCTGTTCAACCTGTATGCAGAGGAAATGATTAAAGAGGCATGGGAAGAACTGGAGGTAGGAATGAAAGTGGGCGGGGAATTCGTAAAATCAGTTAGGTTTGCTGATGACCAAGCTTTAGTTTGTCAGTCAGCCAAGGGGCTGCAAGCATTGCTTAGTGAATTGGAAATTCAATGCGACAGGTATGGGATGAGAATCAATATTAATAAAACAAAGGTCATGCGATTTTCTAGAAAGAAAAAGGCTAAGCTAAACTTTAAAATAGGAGGGCAAAAACTAGAGCAGGTAGAACAGTTTACGTATCTCGGTAGTGTTTTGGACCAACACGGTCAAAGTAGTAGGGGCGTAAGGAAAAGAATTGCGCTAGGCAAAGAGGTGGGTTTGGAGAAGAATGGAGAGGTAAAATGGACAGAGAAGAAAACAAATGAGGAAGTTCTTGGTATGGTGGGCGAGGAGAGGGGTTTGTTGGGAGAAATCCTATGGAGGCAGGAAAAGTGGCTGAAGGGGGTATTGACTGGCAGCGGGATGTTGAAGACTGTAATTGAGGGGAGAATGTTAGGCAAACGAGGATAGGGAAGGAACAGGATAGGGATGTTGGACGGGATGAAGGGAGGAAGAAAGTACTCAGAGCTGAAGAGGGACTATATGTATATATATATATTGGATTAATTGGATTGAATTGGAATTAATTGGAATATGTTTAAAATTAAAAAGACAAAATGCCTGCTTAAAAACCTTCTACATAAATGAGTTAAAAATGGTTTTATTTACTACGCCTCCTTTTCATCTCGATTATGCAGGAGCTTTTTAAGTAGGTACCTAGTCCTTTTTTGGCCGTATTTCACAGAATAGTTTCACGTTTCCAAACAATTAAATCTAGGATAAAAAAGCAATTAAATATTTTTAACGTTTATTTACAGTTAATACTTAGTGTCATAGGAATTGGAAAACCCTTAAAACGTTGTCGCGTGCCTAATTATAATGTCTCAATTTTTAAATGCTTCGGTTTCATATAAGAAAGCAATATTCTTCCTGGTATAAAATGGTCATTTATTCTGCAGCCAGAATTTTTATCTTTCTTTCATATAAACTTTTAAACATCTTCATCTATATTAATTTTTGTGTATTCCCTATTCTTTGCTTATTCTTAATTTAGAAGCATTTAGCTTCATATCCATATTAATAAATACATGATAACATATCTACCATTCCTATGATGTCATTTTGGCAAAAAGCACCTCAACTATTATTCCGTAGGATTGTTTGATAGGTGAGGGTAGAGGTCACCTAGTACTAAGCCGAACGGCGTGCGAAATTCACACATCAGGGTATTCATGCGCCAATTCCTTTCCCTGTGCCTCCTTAGGTTTTCCAGAAAGATCTGGAGCCCGAAAAATCCGCCTCCTTGGGTGAATTTGTCTTTTTTCAATTTGTATTTAAATAATAGTTTATTTTATATGTTATATATATATATATAAATAGTTTTAACAACACCATCGGTGAGATATTGTTATATGAAGCACGAGTTCCCATTTTTTTTAATCTGTCGTCATATTTTCCTTCCGCTTTAGTCAGGTGTTTTCCAGCATTTTTTTCTCATTCATCATAAAAAAAGCATTTAACCAGTTCTCAAGGAGGCAGTTCTTTAACAGTGTTCAGTTCCACGCGGAGTTTTTATTTTTGCAGTTATCGTGAATACTTAGCATAAATAAATGATGACATCAGTCACGGTTTCAGCCCTATCTGGAGTGAATTTCGTGCTTGGCAGCTCATGGCGAAAGTATACTATATAAAAACCTTTGCCCCATGTAGTGAAGTTTCTACAGTAGATTTCAAAAAACATTTTTAGGAGCCGCTAAAAGAAACTTGCGCCTATATTCTGATATTTTGATTTTCAGTAGAAATGTTCCAGGCAATGAAGCAAGGAACCTAATGGCTTAATAGTTTTGGTTAGGAATTTTTTAGCTAAAATTTGGAATTGTGTTGTCAAGAACCGTGATCAAAACCACTTTTCATGGTGAATTAATTTGCATTAATATTTAAGAGGGAAATGAGACCAAGTTAATTGGGATTTCCTCGTGGGCAGTTCAGGGGTTTCTTGAAAGACCCACGTAGTTTACTAAATATTTAGTGGAATCATCAACAGAAGTTTTAATATTAATTTCGAATTCAATAAAAAAATCCTATGCTACGTATCTCAAGAACATTATTTGCAACGAAAAAGTAAGCCGTAACAAATAAAGAAATGATTATTTGTAAAAAATTTCTATATATACCTAATTATTCCAGTGAATGTAAATTTAAATCATTTATTAAATAAAAATTTGGACATCTTTATTTTATTAATTGTATTTTTGTGTGGCGAAAATTAAATCCACCGGAGTAGGACATGTTTATATTGGAATAAGAACGTTTGCAGCAGGCAATTCATGAATTTTCATCTACGTGCATGTTTAATACGTTCGTCATTTTATGATTTATTTGACCTTGCTGCAAAAAGTATTCTTCAAATAGACTTTTATAAAAACATGGATATTTTGTTATTAAAAAAACCAAGTTCTCCAGTGTTCGAAGAAAATTTTTTTTCAATATTTATGTTTAGCGACAAGTTTAAATTAAACTTGCATATACTGGGGCATGTGGTAGATCCTTTTTTTTGTGTAATAACTCCTTGAGGCGTTTCAATGGTTGAAGTATGAGGATCCTTGAGTAAAATGTCTTGGCGGAGCAGATTAGATGCTCCGGTAATCGGCAAGTTTAAAAGAGCGTCAGCAATCTTTCTACAGCTTAAGAGAATAGATAAGTGTCAAAGACGTCGTGTGCGAGGAAGGATCGTAATGAAAAAGTAATGATTACATATGGTCAAAGAGAGACTCAAGTAGAGAAAGAGGAAGTGATGTAATGGCAAAAGAAGTGGAATTATGAAGGAGTCTATAAATGTGAGAGGTGATAGAAGAATGCCAAAACCGAGTACCGTGTGGAAGAATTTAGCAAAAGAAATTTTTTTAGAAAATACTCTAAAATAATGGTAAATGTGTGTGTGTACGTAAGTGCAGTCTGGAAGAGTGCGTAATATTTCACTGATAAGCAATATTGATTAACTTGATTTTTCTATACCCTTTCTAGTCATCAGTATTGGAAAATGTCTAGTAATAAAAAATTCTTCAAACCAATCTTATAATCATGTATTTACCTTAATGCGAGCCATTCAAGGTATTTTTTTTATCTAAAGAGTAAAATGATATATGCTTTTAATAAATGAAACCCCCTGTGATTTAAGTTCCTTTTGCGGCTTTAATTCTTAAAAAGGAACTTTCATGGTAAAAAGATTCATTTGAAAATTAAACACTGGTTTCTCTAATATCTTGATTCGTGTCTTAACATATACATCTTGCCTTGAGAAAATGTGATTTGCATCCTGTAATCTTAGAATTTTGTATTTAAACTGAATTCTTTAATGATCAACAACGCTTAAAAAAATTCGTATTCCAAAGGATATCGTTACGTACAGGTAGTCTGTATCTTTTGTATAAATTCCTCTTTTGTGCCTTACTGCCAATGTCATGCCTATATTAGTCCATTTTCGAAATATTGTGTCACCATGACTTAGCCAAAACATATTTTCGCACCAGAGGGCACTCTATTCTTGCATATTGAATGCATGAATTTGAATATTCATCAGTATAGGCGTAAAAAAATAAGCCATGCTTTTGAACATATTGTGATATTACAAGCCAATTAGAATTGTTGCCCTAAATTGAAATGCCTTTTTCACCAATATATGGTGACTTCAGCTCTAACCCCCTAATTTTTTTAGTGTCTCATTCTTCCTAAAATGAGTCTGCGGAAATCATTTCATAGGGAAACCTTTCTTTGATCCATACCCTCGTCTCAGATTAAGCGTTGCTCGAGAAACAATTCCAATTGCCTTTATATCCATAGTTCATCACAGCGAACAGGAATCAACAACTTAGATATGAATGAATTTTTTTAAGTCAATAATTTTTATCCTTTATTTTATTTTATAACAAATAAAATGGATAGACTTATATTAGAAGCAAAACTGCTCTTTCACGTAATTAAGTCCCAACTTTTTCGTTTGCTTTCTTACTGAAATTGCTCTTAACATTATAATTGTACTAACCACTGATTCAGAAATAATTTAGAGCTTTCACTTAAATGGACAATATTTTGAGGGAAATAGCTGATAAATTCAAGGTGCTTAGCAAGTAATTGTAACTTATCACTCATCATATACTCCTGCAGTAATTTTTATCTATACCAGTGGGCTATACGAATTCGATGATTTTTAGATTCATCTTAAATGCACATACATTAGGAAATGGATGATACTTACATAACAGCTTTGTTATTTAAAAGCGTTGCTGCAACAAAGCAAGTTACTAATGAGTTTCCTTTCCCCACATTTTTGCATGAAAAAATAAAGTCCAACTTATTTTTCTACCTTCATTTAAAAATTATATTAAATATAATTAACTTTGACGAACGAGCCACTGAAAATGAATTATCTTTCTCATTGGCCTAAGGCAACTTTGGGATCCGTTTCCAATATGTGGTGTAGTCTCCACAATAGTAAGGTTTTTGATTAATAGCTTCAAATATTTATGAACTTCCACTTTTATAGAACACGTATTGGGAAAATTTAACTCATATGCATTCAAATTTTGACTCCTCCTCATCATCATTTTATCGAAATGAGGATTGTTTTGAAGCAGCTTCCAAACAAACATTTTTATTTCCTATTTATCTTAAATCATTCTTTTTATGTCTTCCTTGATTTATTTTTGGTGGTTTAATCTTCTTTTGCCCACGTCGCACTTCCTTCAAAGGTGCAGTCAGTCATCATCTTCCCTAAAAATGTATGTATCGCATTGTATTCAGTTAGGCCCCACTTTCTTCTTAAATCTGCTTACTTTCAATAATTATGCGTAGTACTTTCATAGGCTGCTCTCTCAAATAAATTTCTATCATCTTTCTCCTCCTCTTCATTTCTTATACTTCCATCACTTCTTTGCTGCTGGTGATTCCATGCCGTGGAAAACTGAAACAGTAAAAAAAGAAAAATATTTTTAAAACCACTTCCTTGCCTAAACTCTTGTAGGCTGGTGCTAAATACGGCAAGAAGACTTCCTGGCGTTGTTTCGTGATGCTCACCGCACCTCCATTTCTTTATTTATTGTCATCAAATTTGTTCACCAAGTACATGTGTAACACGCTTCCAGTGTATTCTTTTAGATGAGATAACTGTTTACTTTTTATTAATTTTCATAATTTAAAATAAGTTAAAATTATTTTAATTAATAAATGAAGAATGATACTTATTATTTTTACAAATTTTACGCTAAAATGTAGTAGCTTAGTAACTTAGTTAACATCGGATATGAATCCTTAAAGCGTAAGCGTTATGATCCGAAAGAACTACGTACTCCTGAATGGTTAAAATACGAGCTGTTTAGGGAGAAAACAGAGTACTCCTACGTCCAAGTTTTCTTTTCTCGAGACATAAAATAGGCTGCTACGAGCATTTTCCCTCAATTCTACAAAAAATATGAGTCAATGGTGCAAGGCTCATAGCTCTAACAATGGAATATTTTTTTCTACAAAATATCACACAGAATTCAGTTCCCTTCAAAGGAGGAGCTACCAAGTCCTTTCAAAAAATATTTCAATCCTTCACCCGCGAAAGATTTCAAGGTAGGCATATTATTCGCTTTATCGGTGAAGAAGACGATTAGAGAGTACCCCTTTGGACCGAATGGACCGCGGAAGCATGAACGTAAACCCCGCCGGGTTTGGTTTCTTCATAGTGGAGAGAAAATGAGTTGGGAAAGGTCATCGAATGAAAAAAACGAAGTAAAGGGAAATTTGGGTTGTGCTCGAGTGGACATAAACGTTGTAGGATGAGACACATAGAGCTGGGAAATATCCAATGAATGAAACTCGACTTTTTTAACGACGAATTTATAAAATGACATGGTTAATATAGAATTAAATGTCTCGTTGAAACAGTTCTTCTTGGTTACTACATAATTACCCTGGTGAGAGGCTAAGAAAAGGTTGATATGTGCACCTGGTCACCTATTTAGTGATTCTCCTTCTAAATCCAATTTCCAACTGCCACTATTCTTTTCTATTTCAACACACATAAGTAATGTAACATAAGGAAATCTATATGCGTGAAGCTTATTTTATGGAAAATTTGTGAATAATTAGTAATAAATATGAATGTATTTTTTTTAAACAGCATGAGGCTTGTTCTCCATTATTTATCATTACGGTTCTGCTGGAAATTTTCATATTTCGCTGACTGAATTATATGTTTGGTCTGTGAATTTTTTTAAATAATTTTTTGTATAAAATGATTTTTTCGCAACAGATAGGTGAAAATCATGAATGAAAAATTTATACTTTCAGTCGCCAAACTAAACCGAATAAATTTTTGCAAACGTTGGATAAGAGTTATAAGGTTTCCGGATCAAATTTTAATAATTTATTTAGTAACCCTTTCACTGTAATATAACCGATATCAGGTATTTAACAAATATACCACAGTTAAATTGAATATAATTTTAATTTATTATTGTCAAAAGTAGAAATAAAGAATTACGCCCTTTTTATTGTTACTTTTCGTCATTCAGCTGGGTGAACTATTCCTTTTATATATGTGTCTTTGCGGATAATAATTTTTATGAGCGTTTCGTTGAACTCAGTGAATTGTAAAAATTCACCGAAACACTCAATTATTTCAAAAAACATATTTAAGTCAGTCAGAGTTCTTTTGTGTCGAGAGCTGAGCTTTCTATGAATTCCGTGTACACCATTATCAATTTTCTCAAATTTCCATTTTTTGTTATATGCTTACATTTTTATTTTGTCCGATCGTAAGAGAATATTTACGATAGCGAAAATTATAACTCTATTTTAAAAAAAGAATACTTACATATTTCTCATGAATAAATTCTTCTTCTCTTGCATATTATATTTGCGTAAACATATCATCTTTCTATAAAAATCTAAAAAAACACGTGTTCAATGAACATACATATATATTCGACCATACACACACACATACACTGTTCTCTACATAAATCGTAAACGTATGTACATAAGTGGTTCGTGAGAGAGAGTAGAAGTAGGCATGAAAAAACGAGAAAGCATTGGGGGCCACGTTCATCTCTGGCCGGGTGATTCGAAAGGAGGGTGGAAGCCGCAGGTAGGGTGGTTGTTTTTGAAAGGGGATGATTGCGTGGGGGTAGATGGGCGTGTTTTTTAAGCTACGCGCTAGAGAGATCGGCTCGTTGTCGACTGTCGGTTGGATCGGGAGTTGTCTGTGAGCGCGAAAGGGAGCGGAATATTCATTGGCCGTTTTAAAAAGGAAGAGATAATTAAGGGAAGGGAATGGCGACGTTCCGAAATCCAAAGAGACCCACGGGGTGGAAACGGGAGGGGTGTGGGGGTATGAGAGTTGAAAAGTGAGCGATGCGAGAGGGAGAATGGGGAGCGGCGGCAGCGATACAAAAGGTTAGGGGAAGGCGGTGTGGAGGAGGGTGTGGGATGAAGGGAAAGCGAGGTGGTGTGTGAGCCTGTCCATGGGAAGGGGGCGTGGGTTCCGAATCGGCGGCGAGGATGAGTAATGAGACAAACGATTTTTTGGCCCAAAACGGTAGAGGTGGTGTCGATGTGAGAGAGGGGTGGAAAATGGAGGAGTGGGGGCACAATAAGGTATGTAGATGGGGAATAGTCATAGCAGAAATTGGCAGAAAAAAATTAAAACGACTCGAAATTTTGGAGGAATGAAAGAGAGTAAGGGAGAGTGGGATGGGAGAAGAGGAGATATCGACGGAGTGGTGTAGGACCGCACCCAGATGGAAATAACTTGAGGAGAAATTAGGCATGAGGGAAGGGGAAATCGGAGAAGAAGGAGGTGATATTTGAAGCGATCGTAGGGGAGGGATTCAGGGGGCGGAGTTAGGGGCCAAAAGTTGGTTAGCTGCCGAGAAATATTTGGAAGGAGTCGGAAAGGAGAGGCTAGGGATGGAAAAGTACGAGTTAAAGCAACGTCTAGATGAGATGAGAAGGCGAGCATAAATGAACAGGAAAAGAGAGAAAGTGAAGGGGGTGGGGAGAGATAGAGGACCCAGAAGTGATCGGATGTGGGAGATAAATCGCGTGACGTTGAAAGTTGGGTTTAAATTATGAAGCGGAAAATCTCTTCTTTTGAATTCCTCCCCATGAATAGTAACGATTTTTCATAGCAGGGCTGAGCGAAAGACTCATTCTTCTCGAAATCTCGTTGTTCAACTCGACGATTTTTGTTGAATAAGCAGCAATATTGGTATGCTGTCGGACTGAGTATTGTTTCTAAACGCTTGCGTTGACATGCAATTTTGTTGAGTTCTTGGTGGAAATAATGTCACCGTAAGGGTCAATGGAGAATGATAAATAATTTTCCGTTGGCTTGGAAAAGACTCGTGTTACAAATTGATATGAACTTTAGAAACCAAATTATGGGAATTAGATTTACTTTAGAAGTTTTTGGAAAATTAAAAAAAATCCCTTAATAATAATTGAAAATTCACAAAAGGGAAAATGTAAAGGAAAAGTGTCAGGATGGAATTTCACCCTAAAAGGTTTGATTAAAAGGAAAGTGGAAAGTAATAAAGTTAGCTAAGAGAAAGGTAAATGATATTTGTTAACGGGACGACAATGCGAAAAGATTGCAAGCGCCATTATAAATTGAGGTATGCTGAAGAAACAAGATAACGGTTTTTGAGGGAGTGAGAGTGTCTCCATAATCAAAATTGAGTTTATGAATACAATCTTCTCATTTCCCTTTATTCCGCGTACTTTAACCAAGTGAAGATTCACATCAAAGTAGTTAATGGATGAGATTCATGATGCCAAGCATGTTCTTATTGAAAACATAATGACTGGTAAAAAATTTTCTCGCATTTAAAGGAGTTCCTCATTATAATGCCTTGCTCCCGACATGAATTCCTCCCATTTTTCGGTCAAAATAAGGGAACCTTTTACCTCTCCAATTCCTTGAAAGTTTATATGTATGCGTCAAATAAGAAAAGTATAGATTTGTTAAAATTTTAAAAAGATCGGGAACTGATGATCAAATTTCAAGGCGATGTAACGCGAGATTTTTTATCATTTTTACTCGCATATTAATTATGCAATAATTTGTAATAATGATTGTATTTTGAATTTTGAGATTGAGAGCTTGTGCTTTAATTTTGATAGAAAGAACACAAAAACTTTATTGAAAGCTTAGATTGATTTTGTAACTCTTCAGGCATTCAGCATCAAAACGCAATTTCAATAATTTTTCTTACCTGGAACATCTTCTGTAAGCCTCTTTATCCCAAAAACTGTTCAATATTTATATTTATCTCCACAAAAATTACACATTTTCCGGTAAAATATGAAATTTAAGGTTACTAAAGAGAGTTAAACACAATAAAGTAATGGGGTACTTGCCAAAAACTTATTACACCATAGTATTTTTTACATAACATTATTTACACATAGTTGATAAAAGATAAAAAAACTCAACCCTGCTTCTTACGAAAAATTGACACCTACAAAGTTATTAAATGGTACACCGGGTTCGACTCAATTATTTACAAAATTATTTCTTCATAATTTGTAAAAAGAGTCACTTCGGTGACCACAATGAAAGGTCAAGCTAATTTTCGGAGTGCGAATGTGAGCATAACGCCTCCGAGAATCGACAAGGACGCTTGATTCATTGAAAGTCTTCGAAATCTTGTCTATGATGCCAAGTGAAGGCTTCCCCGGAGGTGCTCCGGAGAAGTAACTCTCTCACGTGAGACGCGGCCAAATATTTTTGATCTTTATTTTAAAGGTAGCAGTTTTTATTTTTCACATTCAAACCTATGCGTAAGCCTTACCGGAGACACTGTCAGGCGCGACGCGAATCAGTGTTTTTGGCGGTTCGTCTTTCGACGTTCATGGACGAGCACCCATATACTGTAAGACGGTTGACAGGAGAGAAATATCACGCAGCCCGAGTATATGGGAAGAGACGTGCGGGAATGGGTACGGACAGCATGAGGGGATGAAATGGGAATAAATATATGAGAAAAATTCTCAAGGAGACGGATGACGGGGGAATGGAAGAAAACAAATCTCCGAGGGAAATAGGCATGAGGGATAAAATAACAAGAGATGAGCTTGATCACGTAGGAAAGGATAAAGAGGAAAAACTGGTAAATAAGAAAAGAAAATTTCACTCCTGGACATGGTTACAAATTCTCCGGGGAAAATTTTTCATCGTCTGCCGAATTCCGCAAAAGTCTGCAATCAATGATTTGGTGAACTGGATGAATGCATTTAAAGTAATATTAAGTTTTCATCATATCTTTTTTTTCTTAAAAATATGCGCAGAGTTCTGGTAAAAAATTATCCTTTGTTAAACCTGATGGAACAGGAGGAAAAAATAGTATTTTTTTATTGAAGACCCTCATGCTTTAATTCTATTGAGGCTGTGAAATGAATGGCGCAACAAAGAGGGACTACGTTAACGTTCCATTCAAATGAATGCGTTTAAATGTGCGTAAGGTGAACTTATTGAAAAAAACTAGTGATTTATTTATTAAAGCTGATGGGTGATATCGAAAAGTTTATTGTATTCAACGTCAATTATTAAAATAAAATGTATTGGATATGTACTTAAGGACAAAGATTTTCTTAACGAAACTGGGGACTGATACGGAAAAAAACATCTAACTGGTTCATGCTTCTCTTGATACTTTGGCCGTCAATATGTACTCTTGTGAGCTTTGAAAGAGGTTTTACTTTGGTATAATCACCATCTGACCGCTTTTATCATATTAGAATGGTAACCAACGCCACTTGGCAATAACTGGCGTTGGTAAATTCAGCAATGTGGAGTTTGAGTTAAGTGATCACATCACACACAATTAATATTTCCGATCGATAACCGAAAAATTCCGTTCCTTTTAAGTTCCGTAGTTCATAACGCTGGGAGAACTCTTCTCTTTGGCTCCTACATGTATTTTGTATTCTACTTGTATTTACTAATAAATCCTTAATCCTCCTATCTCTAGACAGCAGTCACCACTCAATTAATGATAGCCAGTCCATCACTCATGATTGTAGCAGCGTAGTGAGGCAGAACCATTAAAAATTTTGGCAACTTACCGTAGGGTCCCAGGTTCCATCTCAAGTGACCCATTGAGTGGCCAACCTAAAACGAAACTACGTGATTTCCTAGCAATTGTACTTCCTGAAAAATCGCAGACTATTCGGGTTAGGAAATTGTATCACGGTTTTTCTAACACCATGGGACCAAATGTGAGTTATAAATTAATCACTCCATGACTCAAGAGTTTGTATGAGACGAGATTATTTCTCACCTTCCAGACCAAAATTCAGCTGAAAAAAGTGATTATTTTATTTTATATGTTTAGCTCAATCGTCTTACCACTTAAATGAAAGTTGTAGAGAATATGTTCTTTTTTATGTCCCACTTGGGATAGTAGAACTAAGAGTTGTGATTTCTTACTATACTGTTATCCCTTAAAAAAACAACATAGCAACATTGTTCGAGGTAAAAGCTTTTCAAATTTAGTATTTCGTGCTTATCAGTCCATGCACTTCCAGAGCCGCGATTTTCTGTAGGGGCGAAGGATGATCGAAGTGACAGCTAACGGAGGAAGTCGAAGTTGCGTGTTGTGGTGTTGAGGCAAACATTAGCGCGTTGAAAAAAGAATGAAATATGCACAAAATAGCTGGGTGAATATTCATTGTGAGAAAAATATAGAATTAATAACCACTTCATTACTTTCATAGCAGGAATGCGTTCTCTGATATTGTTTTTCTCTAACGGCCCACATTAAAGTATTTTAGCATTAACTATTAGTTTTAGGTATGAAAATAATGGCCTTGGATAAAAACTAATGGGCGTACTAAAACCTACACAAAAAATATTTTTCCTTCTACTGATTATGGCGAAAGTAAAAATAGGCTTGAATGTAGACGAATAAATGAAAATACGGTAATTACTTCCTGAGGCGTTTTCCATTATTATTTCATGGAATAAAACAAAAGTACCTTTATACTCGTAGTATCAATTAGAAATGAGGCATTTGAAAAGTTCAAGAAAAATAAAGAGAGTAAAAAGTAAATAAAAATGCACGATGCAAACGATTAATTTTTTAAATAATACCAAGTAACAGGAAACGAATCATCAAAATTTGACCTCATTTTGGTTATGCTGAATATTTTCTAAATATTAAAACAAAATAAAAAATGTATTTTATTTTTCCATCTCTTACTTATGGCACCTCTAATGTAGAAATGATATGTTTCTTCTCGCCTGTTACTCTTTTCTAAATTAGCACTACAATTTTATTACGAGTCCAACCATAAGGTAATAATTTTCTTGATTTAATTCGGCATTTTCCTTTGTCGCAATACGAAGTATATCCAATTAATACGGGAACTGGTTCAATCTGGTGGCCATTACGCGGACTATATCCCTACCCATTAGCGGCGCTAGTGGGTGGTGAGACCCGATGAGCCGTCTGTGCTTGGCGGATCGCCGAGCTGTGCGTATGGTGCCAGTTACTGTATGTTAGTTTCTGTTGTCCTTGCTATGTTGCTATGTTAGTTTACTGTTTGTCGAAAATGCACATTGACGATATCACGGAGCAAGGAATCAACATCAAGTTTTTGGTGAAGGGTGTTATAAGCTATCAAGGAATTACTGAAACGTTGACAGCTGTTTACGGTGATAATGCTTTGAATTAAGCATCCGTTTTCAAGTGGATTAAATCAAACCAAAAAATCAAGAAATAGCCGATCGAAAATCGAGGTCATGCTCTCGGTTTTCTTTGATGTCGAAGGTGTTGTTCATCATGAATTTTTCTCTGAAGGGCAAACAATAAATTCTGAGTTCTACTTTAGAGTTCTCAAGCGTTAGAGAAATCGCGTGCGCCGTGTGCGACCAAATTTTACTTCAAGGAGGTGGATGGATCCTCCACCATGACAATCCACCTGCACATTCAGTATTGTCTGTTTGCCAGTTTCTGGCAAAAAATTCAATCACCATCCTTGATCATCCTCTTTATTCGCCAATTCTCGCACACTGCAACTTTTTCCTATTCCCAAAATGCAAAAATGTAATGAGTGAACATCACTGGGAAGATGTGGGCACAATTAAGCAAGAAACGACGAGAAAACTAAATAGCCTAATTGCAGAGGGCTTCCATGGGTGCTTTGCACAGTGGAAAAGGAGATGAAATAAATGCGAAGCAATGATTGGAGTACTGCGAAGGGGGCAAAATCGATGTAGACAAAATTTTACAAAATAAAGTTTTTAAAGCCTCACTTCGCGTATTTATTGGACAGATCTCATATTCTCTTTTGGGCTGCGTTATATATTTATGGTTACATAAATATGGTTTTTTTCGGATTTATATTTTGAATGTAAAATATTGGAATGTAAGCCTGGGCACAGTTATCTCTCTCACTGTAGGCTAATTGTGTTAATACATTCAAAGCAATGGTCAGAGGTACTATGGGTTCTGATGATTATTATAACTTATAAGTTTATGTTAATTTTATGGATCCTTTATGAGGATCACAAATAAGAAACCTAGATTTGCTGGCAATAACTTATGCACAAGCTGAAAAACTCTGGATTCCTATAGAGATACGAGGGGGCACAGTCCTTAATTTTCATTTAATCTAATAAAAAACAACGATGACACATATATGCTCACTATATAATGCTCACACATTATGGATTAAAATATACTATTATTTTTTAAATTTAAGACCCAGTCAGTTCATTAGTGAAGTCAAATGGTTTTAATGCAGTTTTTATCTCATAGACATTGGATTCCTGTATGAATCATCAGGCATATATAAGTATATACTGTAAAGTCATGAACGGTATTTATATTAATGACTTTAGATATTTGTAAAATGTTTGTTTTAATCATTGACCTACTTCAAAATCCCAGTAACCAATAGCCAATGGTTTCACTAGCGAGATAAATATTTATGTTTCACTATTTTTGGATTTCTTTTAACGATCACGTGCTTCTGTTGACGAAACTTGTCGCTCGTAATTCTGTTATATTCCCTGTCTAAGTGTTTTTCTTTTCTGGGATGATGAAGTAACTTCGTAGAGAAATGTTCTGAAACGAGGTCCCACATTGCTTTTCACGGGAAATTTTAGAAAAAACTCAATCTTCCGCGGAACACTGGTGTTAATGTAGTGAACAGGAGTTTCAAATCTTTCTAATTAAGAATCCAATTAGAAATGCTTCCACGCTCTATAAACTCAAATTTATCTGAGAGAAAAAACCTGATGAACTCGGGAGCATATGTCGAAGTTATGAGATCAACATTCAGACGAAACCGCAATAAATAATCAATTATTGAAAACATGTGAAGGATATTAACTGTTGAACAAAAGGCTACTGTACATTATTGAATGTCTTTGTTTTATTAATATTGATTCCTAAACCCAAACTGATCATCCCCTAAGTATTCATTTGCCCTACTCTCTATCCTTTTGTTTATGATCCTGAGAACAACTTTAGCTGCGTGGGATATCAAACTTATTGTCCTGTAGTCCTCACATGATGTAGCCTTCACCTTTTTCGGAATAGGAACTAAAACTGATCTCACAAAGTCTTCCGACCAGATTCCTTCCTCATAAATACTACGAATCAGCCCATATAACCTCTTCCTCCCACACTTTCCTAAGCATTTTAATAGTTCCGCGGGAATGTTGTATAACACTTAGCGCTAGTGGATACAGACAAAAACGCACAGAAACTCACAAAAAAGAGACTCACTATTTTTCGAATTTTCGCTGGTCGTGGCCACCTTTATCTAGGAAGAGAGGGACAGACCCTCTCTTCCTTGATGATAAAGGCGGCCACGACCACCAAAAATTCGAAAAATAGTGAGTCTCTCTTTTGTGTGTTTCTCTCTCTCTCTCTCTCTCTCTCTATATATATATATATATATATATATATATATATATATATATATATATATATATATATATATATATATATATGAAGAATGAACCAAGGTGAGAAAAATAGAAATAATTTACCGAGAAACAGGGAAAGAGTTGCGTAAAGCAGTAAAGTGAATTTATTCTAAAGATGTAAGATGGACAACTAAGTACCCACTATCAAAAGTATGACATGGATATTCTAAACCAACGCAGTAAAGATAAAGTTAGATAGAAAGAATGAATAGAAGATCTTTATGGCAAAGATATTATATCAGTAAATTTAGACGTTGAGAGTAAATATAATGTCGGTGAGAATAGCTTGCCTCCAGAAATTCTTCTTTGCTAGGTAAAAAAGACATAAAGGAAGTGACATCGACCACGCCAGTGAGGACAGAAAAAAATCCCCTTAGTGCCACTTGATGGTATAAGAAACTGCGGTAGGAAATGTTTTTAAGGACAGAATTACTAATTGCGTTACAGGAGTATACTGGAGAGAGAGATGATAACTGAAACATGTACGTCTTAGACTGCGCAGGTGCGTGTGGCGGATAAAATCGGGTTGGGTAGTTTTAGCAAGTCCCGAAGGCAGAGAGAGACATCACCCGCCTTTTTTGACGGGCACGCGTAAGTAATGGTAAACGTAAGATGCCACGTTGTGTCTCATTCGATGAGACATCGAAATTTACCGGTGTTTAGTATGCTCATCCAAAACCCGCCTTAATCAGTTGAATAGCATTAACAGTATCAGTGGATTTATGGTAGGTAAACCAAGATCAAAGTTACTTATTCCACTGATGCCTTGACGGCGGCATTGACCTCGGCGTACAGACCTGAATGCTGGACTGCGTCTATTTTTTATTCTCCGTGAAGACCACTGAAACGCCAATTTGACTCATTGGTTCACTCAGCTTGTTGACGATGAATTTTACCTGGCAAGGGTTTCGAATTGGTAAAGAGGTGCCCAGAAGGTCGTTTACGTATTAGTACAGAACTGCGCAGGTAGCTCTGCGCAAGAACAGTACGGGGTCTCCACTTCCTCCCTCTAACGTGAATTGACTCCAGTGAAACCGCTGATAGTGAATGCCTTGACGGAGAGAATAGTGAATAATTCCCTCGCGTCCATGTAGTTACCCTTAGAGCTTTCACGCGATCGTGGCCATTTCGGTGTCCAGCGCTTAGTGCAGTGATCGTGCCTAGTGTGGTGACAGATTATGCATTTTATGAACCCCTCCGGTGACTGGTGAGGGAGTAGTGCATGATAGTAGTGCTCTGAGGTTTCTGCTGCATTAGTGCCTTGGAAATACGTGAAAATAACTTGGATGGTGCTAACGTGACTTGATAGTGTATTTTCAAATCCACTTAGCATCTTTTGGCTGCGACAGGTTTGAATGAGTCGTGGAGATAGGCTTTTCGTGTTGGAAAGTGATCAGTCATTCCGAAAATGGGTCGAGTATCAAATAGCTCAATCACAATACGCCAATTTTTCCTTTTTGGTTCAGTTTGTGGAGTGAAATTCGTAACGTGAATTTTGATGAAGAGGTTGAGCAATCTCTTTATCTCTCTCGCTTCATAATCAAGCATTGAAGAGAATTGCACGAGAGTGCTTCTGGTTGTGGTGTATTTTATGCAGAGAGTAGCTGATGAACCGCTTCCCATAAACAACCTTTAAGCGGTGGAAATTTATCGTGTTACAATGACACACAGGGCTGTGCTAGCAGGGAAAACAGTACATATTTCTAATAAGGCCAAGTTAGATTGGTCGGAAGGTATTAGGAGCTTGGTGAAAGTTAATCGCTCGGGGTCTATTATACAGTGAGGCGTCAGCAAAAGTGTTAGTCTCCAGTGTAGTGATCATTTCAATAATGACGTCAAGTTGAAACACTATTAAGTAAGGTAACGTGAAGCTTCCTGATTTTTTACCTCATGAAATGTAATAGAATCAATTAGCTACATGTTCTGGAAACTACTGGGGGTAGCTCATGGGCCATGTGTAGTTCTCAGAAGCTGAGAAGGCAGGAACTATGTGCCCGCTACACGGAGTTCTAATGCAGCCGAGCAGATGGTAGCTGAAAAGAAGGCAGAAGAAAAGCGTCACAGTTAGAATAGAACTAGAAGAGTTAGGATTATGGTAAGGACAGGGTAATTGCTGAACAGTAAGCGGCAGATTGAGAGAGGAAATATAGTTATACGAGACGAGATGGAAGGAAATCGGGCATCTTTAGTAGGAGTAAAATATAGTGCAGTGGTTACGAGCCGATTTGGGGTAGCCATGGTACTAAAAAGGAAAAGTAAGAGAAGGTTAGTGATTCATGAAAGTGTAAATGACAGTGTCTTATGAGTAAAAATAAGAGCAAAGAATAAACTTGGAAAGATACACTTGAAAATAACGAGGAACTGTAATGCGGTGGAAGATGAAATAAGAGATGTAGTATGTAGCTCTGTTTAGGAGTTTGTTTTGTTTGTAGGAGTTGAAGTATGAAAGCTCTGTTTAGAAGAAAGGAATACACGCAGGAAGAAAACTATTGTATTGCAGGAGAATCGCTCAAGTATTACATCCACGAGATTTTATCTTCATAGTAGACACACATGGAACTGCAGAGGTTCAGGTAAACATCAGATTGCATCATGGTTAGGCAAAAATATAGGAATAGCATGCATCAACACACACAGTTTCCTGCGAGCAGATTCGGATTACAATCGCTATATAATGGTAATGAAGCGTTTTGTTACATTTTAAGAATGAGGAAGGGAATGAGTGTAAGATAAAGGGATATTGAAGAATACCGGAGTGTAAAATTAATGAGTACCAGATACAAGTTGCTGAAAATCTGAGTGAGGATAAGGGTAAGGAAAGTATTAATACCTCAAACACGGAATGAAGGCAGCGGCGAACTCAACAATGGGAACGGTGAATTGGAATAGATTTAGGAAACCATGGATTACGGAATAAGCAAACGGATGAAAGAAGTAATAGTAATAAAATGTAGTAAGAATTTAGGGCAAGATAGTACAAAGGACCAAAGTATGTACTGAGGTGAGGATAGGCAAAAGGAAATATAGTAGAAAGGATAGAGCAGGGTTATGGAGAATTTACGAAGATAGCACAAAATGGGTGCGTTGTTCATAAAATATGAAGAGAGGCATACTAAAGAGATAAAAAAGATACTGAGGGGCTAATGGTTGCAGAAAAAAAGCGATAAAATAGGAGAATAATGGAAAATCTAGGTAGAGGAGGAATAAAAGAGGGATTTTGGATGAAATTAATGGAAGTAGTATATATTCAGAGCTAGAGGAGGAGTTATTGAAATATTCAGTATCAGATTTTAGGATTTTCATGCTAATTAGGACTCACGAGTAGAGTAGTGAGTGGTATCAGGGTGAATTAATCACTTACCCTAAGCCGATAGATTATCGCATACTCTAGACGACGAGAGGAAACTGACTTCTTTTAAATAAGGTTCTGCTTAGAGCATATTTGCGTGAAAAGTTTCGGTGAGGGTGATAAACCCCCCTCCCTTTCATTTAATATTTTTTGCTTGGCATCTATAGCACACATCACATAATTGAATTCATTAGACGTTAGAAGGAATATGTTTAATCCTTTGAATACTAATGTAGGTTACCATTAACCATTTAGCCCTCGGCGTTTCGGGTGCTGCATCCCAGTAATATTCACGGGGAAATGCATGAATTTCCACCTTTTCATACTTTAATTTGGATAAAGTTGCCGTGACATAAGCAGTTATTTTGTTCTTTTAGTATTATACGAAAAAAACTGAAATACATATCAATTTCTATCCTAAAAGTCCGACTTGATGGATATATGAATTTTCATGCATTGCGAAATGAATTATAGAGGAATGCTGCGTCATAATCCATCATAGTGGCGTGTGCGGTGGTGAAAAGTATTCCTAATGGCAGTTACGTGGAATTTACTCGTATCATCTGGATTATATCTCCAGCTGAAGAACTTCTGAAATGCGTGGAGTTTGGTTTCTCTCAGTAACGGGATCGGCACTCAGCATACTGCGGAGTACGCTATTATTGGGTGAGTGGAATATATAAGTCCCCGTTTAACTATAATTTATTATTTTGAAATCAAAGCAAAGGATAAAGCTTTGGTAGCAATAGAACAATAATTGGCAATTTGAAAGAGCAAATATGGCATCTTTTTCGTTTTTTAAGACTTTTAACAGCGTCCAGCTTTAAGCTTTAGCGGTAATGTGGGATATTAGTCCACACAGTTGTCTGTCGTCCTTTTTTGCCAGAATAATTACAACCAAGAAACAATTCGAAATCGTTCGGTACAGTTTTTACTGTGTTTTCGAGTTATTGCTGCAGTATTCATATAGAACGTGAAGTACGTGTTTTGTATAGAACACATACTTAATGTTTTGGTAATCTTGTTCACACTTCACTTGAACCTGACAAGTATTTTGAAGGAATTATTTTTGGAGCCATTTGGTCATTATTATCGAAGGCAATTTTTACAATTTTGCAGTTTTTGGATGAAAACATGTACATGCACATATTATATACATTTTTGGCATCTTTTCTTGAATGTTTTTAATTTTTTGGGAAAGATTAGAATATTTTTGCAGGTAGACTGTTCCAATCAGTAATTGTTCTATTTAGGAATGATTTTTTTATATTAGTTCCCTGCGGCAGACATTTCACCGTGTTATGGTTATTTCTTCCTGTAAAGTTTCTTTTCTCGCGTTCGTCCTCAATTATGCCTAAGTATGTGGAACCTTCACCAGAATATGCTTCTTTTGCTCCTAATTTGTAAAGATTACCAGCCCAGTATTTTAAAAATTTCTACCGCACTCTCCGTACTGTTGTTTTCCAATGCATAGCTGGCAGCCTTTCTTTATAACTTCTCCAGTTTAGCAATATGCGCTTCATGTGAGTCCTTCATTTGTGATGAGTACTCCAAAATTATTGTGACGAGGCTCTTATACGAAAAAAATGAATTGATCGTTCGGATCACTCTAAAACCGTGAATATATTAACGCCTAATAATTAATTGCTATCACATTTGATAATGACATTTTCGGATTTGTAGTCTTTTTTTTAATGAAATCGAACTAGTAAATTCACGAGAATAGACAAAAACGTTTGGAAGGTTACGGGACACCAGAATCTCTTCGCTTCCCGAGAGAATCGTGGCCGAAAATTTAACTAGAGTATTCAATCAACTTAAGAGGAGGAGAGTCGAACACCGCCACTGAAAGATTGAAATAGCCCTTCCTTAGCATGATGCGCAGTCTTAAAAAAAATGAATGCAAGCAACCAAATATATTTATTTAATAAAAACATTTAACGGTATTGACAAACATTAAAATTCATCCATGATTTATATAGGAATGCACGAGTACGAAAGTTTGTAGATGTTAGCAAATATACGTGTATATGCAAATGCATGTATGACTGGTGAACTAATACCCCTCACGACACTTCCTCATGATTGCTACCCTTGTGACGGGGTGTTCTCTAGATGTTTATTTATTCTCCTAAATCAAAGTAGAAATATCTCTCGGGAGAACACAGTTGTTTCACATTCCAGATTTATTAGATCCCTCGTGTTATTTTGAATATAGTCTCTAAGTTTAATTTTTAACGTCTTAAGAACATTTTAACTTTTAAATTTTAATTGAAAATTTATCAATGTCAGGACGAGGACGTGGGTGTTCATAATAAGAATAAGTCAGGTTAGCGTTAATGAAAGTTAAGCTTTTGATTCAGTGGAAGTTCAAGAGAGAAATTTGTCACAGAGTCTTAGAAAACGGAAAAAAGATTCTTGCGGAGGGAGGTTGCAAGTGGCAATAAGATCGCTATTTTGAGCCGGTGTTAATTCGTAGGGATTTGGATTTACGGGAACAGTTTCTCCAAGAGGGAAAGGACTAATGAGAAGGCGGGCACTCTTCATGAAAATTAAATTCCAAATAGTGACTGAGAGAAGCAAGGTGAACAATGTAAGAAAGAGGGTTTTGCCAAAGTCTGTCGCTGTCAATGGAAATAGGATTTCATAATAATTAGTTCACGACTTCCTGCCATAGATGATGTAGATATTACAGCGGCTATTATTTAAAATTACGTAATATCCACAAATTTATCATCGAATGTGCTAGTACCCTAATTCGTGAATAATATTCATCACATCGAGAATGAGAAAGAGGTATACCCACAAAAAGGATTCATCACTTGAATCGCAATGACAACTTAATTTCACTTTCAAATCATTTGCGTATCGCCAAGTAATCTATGATTTTGACAGATTTCTAAATTTAAATAAATACGGATTTCAATTTCATATATAAGATAAAACCTAAAGTAGCATTCAAATGCCTATTCATTTTTGCACCCAGATAAAGATTAATCGTTCTAATTTTACGAAACAGAAAAGAAATACGTGTGCCTCTCAATTTATGGATGAGCTGTCTGATCTTCAAATCATCAAAAGACGTTTCAAACGAAAGTTAACGTAAATTTAAACGAATAAATATTAATATTAGTGTGCACTGAAATATTGATATGAATTATATATGATTATCAATCAGGTCTGCCCTGAAGAAGGCCGAAACCTCAAACAATCTACAATGTGTCCTTTTACATGTTATCTATTTTATCAAGTGTTATTTTTTTGCCGTCAAAATGCTTTATATATATGATCAATTATTTTGTTCCATAAGTGTATTTTAATAAATAAATACATTACTAATGGTCATTAGAAACAAAATTAGGGATTTAATATCCTTTATTTAAGTAGAAAAGCTTCGTATATGAATAATGAATTTCAAAACCTTCGAATTCTTTTTGAAGCGTTTGAAAATATTGAAGCTCCGATATTGGATAATTAACCCCAAGGTATTGCATGTGTCTGTGTAATTATTGTAGTGGGGTTTGTCACTGCATAATGAAAACAGTATATGGGAAGAATACTTATGTAAGTAATCCCGCTTTGTAAATTACGTTAACTTATTATGCTTATAAGGTCCAGAAAATATCCGTAAATCGACGGCAACGACCACGCCAGAATTTAGCTTTCAGAATAAAAAGAAGTATTCAAAAAGAGGACTTTGGAGTTACCTGAAACCTTATTTTAGCGGAATCTGTAAGTTTACAAAATACATAAATATCTGAAACATGATTGTTGCAACGAATATGGGATTCATTTTGAAAAAGCTGACTTGACCCCGTTAAACAAATACCAAGCGGAAGAATTTAGCTCTATCGCAACTTTAAATCAACTGAACTATTTTTTTCTGGTTCCCGGTATTCCTCTCCATCCATTTGTTTTCGACTCTCAACTGAGATAGTATGCGCTCAATGGTAAGGGGGAACGCTGCCACGACATACGTCCTACGAGTGGGAAAAGAATGATAAGACCAAAGGGGATGCACTTCCGGAAATCCATACACAGTTGCAAGGACACGCTTAGCCTCGTTACTTCCAGTTAATCCCTATCCTTTTTCTTCTCAATCGCATTGCCCATAGATTCGTAAATGTATGTACACCAGCGTACATAGGTACCCTCTGAAGTTATTTTTAAAGTTTTTAGATTGGACCAGACTGTTTGGAATATAATTTGCCCACCTTCCTATATTAAAGCGCATTTTTTTGCATAAGATCATAATAAAGTCGGTAGAAGAGAGGAGTATTCTCACCCATCTAATTGATCATCCGACGATATTGTTGCTTGAAATTATGGGCACTCTGAAAGATCTACATGTACTGGACAAGTACTTGGGAAATTTAAACTGTCTGCGGTGTCTTCTAGAAAGAAAATCTTCTGGAAACATTTTTGTGCTAAAACGAATTTCGGTTCTTTTCGAAATATTCTAATTAATAGATGAATGTAAAGACAATTAATACAGATTTTACGATCATCTATAAATATCATCAGTGAAACTGTTGTTGATTTCTTGCTGTGTGTTGTGCATAAAGTTTTTGAAGTTATTTAACGTAGTGATCAGATACTGACATTTCCACCGTCTTCAGTGGCTCAACGTTCTGAGGATAACGCCAGCGATGAATATGTGAGCAGCTAATGGATAGTGGATTCCCAAAAAAAATCCACTCAAATTTCCTAGCATTGCTTTAAATGTTTAAAGAAAAATATTAATTGATTAATGCTAATGTAATGACAGTCATTGATGATATGATTACTGCTGCCGCGTTCATAATTCGTGAGACTTGGCAAATAATTATTCTCTTTTATTTTTTTGAAGTGATTTTTATCAGCTTAAAATATGAATTAAATTATCCAGGCGTCTAGAATTATTTAGTTACTCCTGAAAAAATTGTCCTAATAATGGAAATATATATATTTTAAGTTAGGCTTTTGTGCCTCGAGCTGGAAACGTTCTTAATTAAACCTCCAATTAATATTATTCTTATCTAAAATAGTTTCAATTTAGAAGTAGCACGTTTCCAGTTGAAATTAGTTTTCTTAGTACTTAATTGTTTATATATGAAATAGTGTACGCAAGTGCAATATTTTACACAACGATTGTGAAGAGACCTCGAACAGTGACTGCACCTTATCCCTTCCCAGGAAATATATTATCCTAAAAAATCATCATTCCCAAAATTGAACTGTATTTTAAGTCGTAAAAGCATTACGTGTTCCTCGCCAATCAATGATAATGTTGGCTCCTCTACCGCTGCAACATTCGTACAAAATAACCACGCACATTTTTGTTACTCGCAATTTCTCGGCCAGGCCGGTCCTTCACGTAACGGGGTCATCATGTGCATCGGCGCACAACTTCACCTCCTGAATCGCCCTTTTGAATGCAAAAGGATAAAAAATAAATGGAAAATTCCCTCACATCGCGCGAACTCAGTTGACCGCGGGGCTAAATAGAAGAGGAGAACATTCACGCTTACCTGCGGCCCACAGAGGGTGAAAGAAAAAAAAGAGAAAGAAACTGAAATTTCCCTCCTGCATTTTACGAAAATTCAGCCCCGTCGAGCATCCATCCGGCTACAACGCGCGTCCGATGTGCCACCTCCCGCCCATCCGTGGGAATCATAGTTAACCTGCATTTTCTGTCAAGTGGGCACAAGCGACGTCAGGGCTTTCGGGAGATGAATTGGGTGCGAAAAACGGGCAGTACCACCGGAGGAGTGCTGAGTCGACGGGGACCGCCCGGAAGGGATGAGGAGGTTGATCTTCGGAGGGAGTGTGCGCGAGGGAGGCATGCAAGAAGGTTGGCTGGTCGGAGGGAGTTCGAAATGCTTGGGGGAGGGGGGAGCTAAGGTAAGGAAAGTGATGACCTGCGTAGCGTTGGCTTGACGGGAAAACTCCCGGGCGGGGAACGGTGGAGGGAGGCGGCATTTTACGAGGTGAGTTTTCGGGTCATCCGCCCAGGGGTCGCCACTGTAGTAGTTGCCACGTGACGACCGAACCCGCAAGGGACGTGGAAGACGCGGATGGTTTTGGAGGCGCGGAGGGGGGTTGGTCGAAGTGGAATGGAGGGGGAGAACAAGAGGGGTGTCAGCAAGCGAAGGAGCGTCGGGAGGAATGGGGCGGAGGGGGAAGGAGGTATGGAGGGAAGAGAGGCTTTCTGCCACTTAACCCTTTTTATTTGCACCCGCTGAAGTGGCACTTGGGAATGGGGCGAGAGACGACGGCTTGGGCGGAAAATTACACTTTCAAGACGTCCTCTCTCTCTACCGCTCTTTCCCTCCAGCTCCACTGTGGATGAAACCAACTGGGATTCGATTTGTCCAACCCCCACACGTTGGTGTTGCTGAAATGAAGAGTTAGTGGTGTAAAATTTCTCAACTCACCGCTCCTGTGAATATATTTTAAACTGCAAAAACGTGATGAGAATTCAGAGTTTGCCGTAGTTATATCTATTTATATCTCTATATAGATATGAATGACCACAAAGAATTGTCAGTTGCTTTTTTAGGTATTACCCAGAAATAAAACATGATGATTGAAATTGTCTTCGATATTCTCATCATTATTTTTTTATGGAATCGTCGGTGCCTTCGCCAAAACTCCTGATGAAAAAGAGCGCAGCATGGGCGATCATATTTTTCCTTTTCAGACATTCCCATTCGATGTGTTTACATAGTGTATGTATATATATATATATATATATATATATATATATATATATATATATATATATATAAATAATGTACCTGTATATATATATACTCATTTATATAGAAACAGATATAAGGAAAAGGGATAGGAACACACATAAAGGACGAACACAATAGAGGTGGGGAAGGCGGAATCGACGGATCACAAGAGTAAAAATATTTCCTTGACCGGGACCGGTCAAGGATTAATTTTTACTCTTGTGATCCGTCGATTCCGCCTTCCCCACCTCTATTGTGTTCGTCCTTTATGTGTGTTCCTATCCCTTTTCCTTATATCTGTTTCTATATAAATGAGTATTTATTCGCCGTTTGGCGGGATTTCGTGTTTGAATGTATATATATATATATATATATATATATATATATATATATATATATATATATATATATATATACACACACACGAACACGCTCTCGCGCGTGCGCACACATATCGTCACTTTTAAGTAAGTACGAGGGCGATTCGAAAAGTAAGGTCTCCTATTTTTTTCATTAAAAATCAAATTTATTCTCAACTTTGTGTGCATCATGGGAAAGGCTGAACATTAGGCCACTCTTATACATGGCCGCCAGAGACGACCAATCACATATTGCATCCTTGTAACCAGCTTTTTAATACCGGCGTCGTACTTTTCTCCCACCGCGTCACGCAGCCAACTGTCGACTGCTTCTTGCACTTCCTCGTCTGACCTGAATTTCTGTCCTCCAAGGTGTTTTTAGAGAACGGGAAGCAAGTGGTAGTCGCTGGGGGTAACGTCAGTGCTGTAAGGTGGGTGTTCGATGATATCCCAGCCGAATTCATTGAGGAGGGTGGTCGTTTGATGTGACACATGTGGACGTGCATTGCCATGATGCAAAAACACACTCCTTTGGTGAGACCCCCTGTTGTAACAGAAGACCTCCGATACAATATTCTGCACGGAAAAGTAGCCACTCTCTTCATTAAGGCCTTCCTTTAACTCATGAACGGTAATTCTCCGGTTATTGCGCACCCCCTCGTCAATTGGAGCCACCGTTGATTCCGGCAAACTCGGCCACCCCGACCGCTTCTCATCGTGGACGTTTTCCCGGCCATCATAAAACTCCCTGCACCACTTGTGCACGTTTTTCATGTCCATACACTTCCACTAAATGGCGCTGAATTTATATCGGAGAAGCAGTCGTCAGTTGGTTTCGCGACGCAGCGGGAGAAAGGTAAGACACCGGTATTAAAAAGCTGCCTACAAGGATGCAAAAAGCGATTGATCGTTAAGGCGATTATGTATAAAAATAGCTAAATGCTCAACCTTTCCAACGATGAACGCAAAATTGAGAATAAATGTGATTTTTCATGAAAAAAATTGGAGGCCTTACTTTTTGAATCGCCCACGTAAATTTAAGGCATTAGCGCGGCCTATTTTTGCCAAAAATATTAGAGCAAACATAATTTCGCTACATGGTACGTCCTTGAATTGGATGCTTATGCCAAATGATCGCAAGCCCACACGTACGTATATAGAGACAATAGTGACTACCCAAAATCTTTGTCCATGGACTGCAAATAGTTGAAAATTTTAAATGAAGTAGCATAAGTAAATATTCCAGAATTACTCTCACATGAAAATGTATTTTAATACTTATATTTGAGTTATCATTTTCCGACCGTGAGCCTATTTGTATGAATTCCTTGAGTTTTTCATTATGAAAATTAAGACGACTGCCGTAATTGCTGTGGTGAACTTTATCTATATGTCTTGTGCCGAATGTATATACTTTCATAGCGTGGAGATTATTTGAAAAAAAATTGGATTAACTATAGCTTGCAATCAAATATAGAAATCATCTGAAATGTTGTAACTTCAGTTCCTAACATTGATCGTGTATTTTATGTTTTCTTATATTAAGTTTGGATATGGCATTTCATTATATTTGTCTTTATAATATTTAAATCCGGTACGAGTGACCAGACTATAACAAATTAATTTTTAGATTTAAGGCAAATATTATCAGTAATCTGGCATGATTGCTCTTAATCTGCTACTTAATAACTTTCAAAATACCTGACTCATTGAACAAACCTCAGTATCTAGTTATTTCATTCGTAATTAACTCATAATCTAGGCTTTAGAAAATCAGCTCTCTGGCCACTATTGGATGCCACAGCTCAGATTAATTTCCAGAAAGTAATATCATTTTTCTTCATTTACTTTATTTTTTACATTTCATTTTGTGTTCCTCCCCATGATCTCCATTCTTGTGTAAAATTATGTCCACTATAAAAGGTTTTTAAACTTTCATGAGTAGCTTTTTTCTCTATTATGATTTCTACGTATACCTAACCTCGCTCTATCTACCATAGTGTTTCCCTCTAAAAACCCCTTGATTTTGTCATTATATTTTTAGCAAATGCCAAAGAAATTCTTTCTTATACAAAAAATAGCTTGTGTTTCTCTCAATCATTTTGAAGAAAATGTAACCACTTCCAATTATGAATTTCAGTTTTCGGTGTTTCTCTTCTCTTCCACCTTTAGTATGGTGAATTATGCCAAGTAGTAATTAAATTGAATTTGATATGATGCACAGGAATTTAAAACAAGATTTCATACGTTCCATTGTTTTACATCTCATCATGATAACATACGGCATTTGATCTCGAGTGAAATAGTTTTCAAAATTTCTGTTATATTCCCCTGTTTCTTAACAATTTCCTCAATGCCACAGAAATTCTTCCTACTCCTAGAGCTCATATTAGGACCCGTGGGGAGGATCACCAGAGGAAAAGGCATTTATGAAAGGGAGTCTAAGGTACCCCAAAGGAGGAGATATGAACGAAGGCTATCTTGTCTTGGAGAAACTCTCTAAAGTAGGGATGAGAAACTTATACCCGTATCCCACGTGCAGTTCTCGGAACAAGTGGTGCCAGATACCGTTCCATTGAAGAGAACCCCACGATCCGTTCACCCGCGTTAAACCACCATGTCAAGATCTTGACTGAAGTTACGGCAGAGTTGGGTAAATTCCATCCGGCATGCTGGTTTCCGGGGAAGTTTTAAATGGAAAAGCTGAAAGCTATCGACCTCAAGGTGTGCGTGAACGCGGAGTCCGCTTAGGGCTGAAGTCAATTGCAGATGTTCTATCGGGAAGAGATAGAAAGAGCGGAAGTAAAGAAGCAAATGAAAGAGGTGTACAATAGAAGTTGTAGCAGAGCAGAACTAAAGACTCCAAAAATAAGTAAATTAGGATGAATGTGGTTGTGTATGTGTGTGCATATATATACAAGTGTGTACAATATATATATATATATATATATATATATATATATATATATATATATATATGTACACATATATATATATATATATATATATATATATATATGTAATATCAGTAGCTCCTTGAAATATCTATAATATATTGCATAACATATTCTATGCTCCTTTTTTCTTTAGTTAATGGAATAATGATCGGGGCTTAATGAAAAAATATTCCACTAGTATTCACTCATGTATATATTCATTCTGGTTACGGTAAGCGTACCTTTATTTATAAATTCGTAGCATATTTAAAAGTAACCACACCACTTCGTGTTGTGTCAAATTACTTGTGATAGCAAAGACAACCAAGTTAACAGTAGCATTGAAAACTTTAGAATTCTATAGCAATAGAGAATCGAGAAAATCTGTTAAAAATATTCGGATTGTTTATTTTCATACAGTTTTGCAAGTAGACACTTTACGTGTGATTTCTGCATCCTTCTATTATTCTCATGCGAGCAACATTGTTAAATGATTTTTAAGATCATGTCTCCCAACATAACAAAGCAGCACATAAAATGATATGATATACAGCTCTTAGAAGAATTGTTTTGCAAAAAACCTCTGCAGGATTTGTTTATGTGAAAATCACCATGCCTCGTCTTAAAAACAAATGAACTTTACTCTAATGTGATCGAGATTGCGAGGTTCTTCGGGGCAAATATTTTTAAAGAACTTATAATGGAGTCTTCATGCACCAAAAATTTGCGGAAAGGCGTGTATCAAATTAGTTTTTATACATCAGACTGTTGGTGAAAGTGATTCAAAGCCTTGGAAACGTTGATATCTTGCTCTTGTCGGAACTCATTCAGAGTCCAATCCATTTAGCTCGCAGTATTTGGGTTCCTGCCGAGACTGGTTTCATTCGTGAAATCGAGAAGGGTCAACGCCCGGCTGCCCAATTCTTTATAGATTGTTGTGATGAAATGAAAATCGTTACAAGCACTTGCAGACTTTGCTTGAGAAGCACAGGGCAAAAGAAGATTTAAAAGTAGATATATTTTATTCGAATCATTTTGAGCGGCCGTAACCACTCCGTAAGTTAAATAGAATATTTGTAGCATAACTTGTGTTTGGCGATCGGACATGATACTAAAAATTGGAAATATTAATGGTATCATTCGCAAAATTGTGAGAAACTCCAGTAATTTCTAAGAAAATTAGTAATATGTAGCCATTAAAAACTCAAGATTACCTCTGCTATTACATTTTATAAAGCTAATTCCAGTTCCCTGCTCCTCTCAGTTGAGTTTTGAATAAACTGTCATATGCCCGTGAGTGTCATTCAGATTTTGGTATAAATACACTTTTTCCAATAATGCCGTTGCGTGGCTTCACGGTGAAAATTTCGGTGCTTTACGCAGGGCAGAGGTTGAAATTCGGCAGCTGTGAGAAGGGAAGAATCAAAGGGAGGAATTGTTAGGTGGAAAACATACTCAGAGGGATGGGGCACAACGCTGGCAAGAGAGAGAGGAAGGTCGCTTTGAGGTAAAAATTATAAGGGTGGGGAGCAGGGAAAGTGAAAGGGAAACAGCGATGGGAACGGAAGCGAAATTGATGAAAGTGTAGGAATTCGACCTTTGACCACAAGTAGGATTGGGATGAATTAAAGGGAAGTGGATATAAGGTCGATAAAAATGGGATTGCATTTGGAGGGGTTCTGTAAAATGTCGTTTCGTACAATTGTAAAACCCATTCAGACGGTTTGAGCCGAATTGAATTCAAAAATTGACCGAAGGAGTGTGTACATTATACTGCATCGGGTCTGATGTAGGGGAATTATTTCATATCAGGTATCCCTAATATTTGGTAAATTGGCGACGTTTTAAGGTTATAACGATTTTTGTGTAGTCTTTTGTTAATATAATAATCCATGGAATAAAAACCATCATATTATTTGCTGTTAGGAGAGGGAAATTACTTAAATCTAGGACCTTAGGAACCTAGAAAGTTAGTGGCCTTGAAAATTAGTTACATCTGATATCTCTCATTCCAAATTGTCAAATTTCCTATTAAGAACAAATATCTTTAGACTTACGGTAGCTAATATTATAGCATTGAGATTTCCATATTAAGAAACCCTGGGATCCCGAAAGTCTCAGTCGTGGTCGTCAGAATTCCCCAGTAGTGGTAGTATTTGGGCGAGGTGACCGACAGCTGATATCATTTGCGCCATTAGGGATAGACAGGGAAGGATAAAGGGTGGAGAGAAACCCGGCGTCGGCATTAGCCTACTCTTTACGAAAGGCGCCAAGGGGTCCGCAGCTTAACGTCCCATCCGACGGACGCCGTAACCACTCAAAGTCCCCTCCACAAAGCTCCTCAAGTAGGGATCGAGATACCACTGAAAAATATTCAACACCGCCGGAATTTGAACCCGCACCCTCTGGGTGGGAAGCCAGTACGATGGCCACGGAATTGGATTCCCAAGAATTAGGTAAGGTATGACTAAATCTTATGAGAGACTGAAACCGAAATTAAATGCGATTACTAAGATTTTTATAGGATGTTTTACCCTAGAAAATAATTTAAAAAAAGGAGTTTTTACTTCTTTAATATTATCATCAAAACTACATAACTTAGTAAAGAGCCTCTCAAGTCACTTAAGAATTAGCTATGAATACAAAAGTAGACTATTAGATCTAACTTCGTGTATAACCACCATTATTCATGCTAATGCAAAATTTCTAACTTAGCACGAGTTCTTTAAATTTTACTTCAGAGAATGAGCATCGTTTGTTCTTAATAACTGTAACTGATGTCTAATGATTAGGTAATCAATAATAGAACTTTCAAGTATTTATGATAGAATAGTTTCGTTACGCGTAGGAAATATTTTAAGTGTAAATATTCATGTATACTAAAGTACAATTTTAAACACTTTTTCGATACGAACACAAATTCGAGATGCTGTCCGTTACGGAAATGTTTATTGATAAAGCTATTAAAATTTGTATTTTATTTTATCAACTGTTTTCCAATGTGAGATATATTAATGGCTTGTAGCAATATTGTTAATAAAAACCAAAAAGAAATGCTGACCAGATGATATTGAAAAGGCTTCAGAACCAAATTATGGGGCCTTTGCACTTTACGGCAACTCCGTAATGACAGAAGCATCCTTTCATATCAATTCATTATTTTCTTGAAAAAATTCGTTAACTCTTCAATGTGTTCAAAGAGTTGGACCTAACTGGAAACAAATAATTTGCATACCTTACAAAAGTTACGAACTAATCGTTTGTTCATTATCATGATTTCATAGCTAAGCCACTTCCTTTTGCAATAAAATTCTCTCAACTTCAATCCATCTTTTCACTTAGATCCATGTCAGCTCCATTCATACAGCTCATTTCGGGCGGATAAAATTATTTGGCCGGAATAAAGACCTCTGTCAGCTTTCCCTATCTACTAAATGCTGCACGTGGTAAGATACCATGTGATCAGCTGGGTGGTAAAATATAGAAGTTTAGTCGAAAGGTTCGGCAATAAGACTAAGAAATCATGAGGGAGCCAAGTAGAAAAGGCTAGAGGTGAGCTGAGTGACTTACTGGATCCAAGCCAATTCATATTCCTGAAAATTTATCAAACGTGCTGCACTTAAGTTAAGCTCCACCATAGCCTCAGGCTGAATCATTTAATGTCAGTGTGTCCCGTGAATTTCACATCTCTCACATTCTTGATGGGTCATTTGCAGAATGTCACGAATGTCAAATCATGATATCGGCATCCAAATTTAGTAGAGCCTCTTTTACCAAGCAAGCGAATTGATTTCCGACACTTGGACTGGCATGATGTTTTCTGAATTCAATTACCTTTTCGATTTCTCAATTTAAAAATTAAATACGGGAACGGTTATGCACTGGGGAAATGAAGCTCAGTTTTGACTAGAAAGGAATTATTATTCAAGGAATTGAGCAAGGTGTGTTCAACGAGCGTAAATATGCGAAATACGGAGCGAGAGGAAAGCCTTGGGGAATCGAGAGAAAAGAATATGATCTCTATTTTTCAGTTTAGAATGCCTAAAGAAAATGTACAGAACACAATATGCAATCCTTTCTTAAAATAGAGAATTCCTTGAACGCTTAAAATATATGTTTAACAAAGGAAAAATCAAGCATGGCAACCAATGGCATTCTACTCTTACTAGTGGGAAATATGTGTCGGGTAAAATCCACATGAGCATAGAGACGCTTCATAGACCGTGAGAATACATCCATACTTAACGAACATTGATCATATTCAATATAACTTAGCCGGTAATTAAAAATACTCCCTTTGATTTAATATTAATTTACAACATTGTTAATGTTATAATACTAATAAAAATATTTAATATCTGTCCTTCTCCATTACTCTAATCCAAGTGTCATTTATGCACGCATAACAACTTCAGTTAATGGAAATGAAATATTATTAAGGAATTATGGCTCTATTACCCTATGAAATAATCAAATATCTTATATCTGTAGACTAATAGCCAGGTTTACTTACTTTTTGTTTTACCCGTATTGGTTATTCCCAGATATCTTGCTTCGTTGCACTTTTACTACGTCTGGAAATAGTTGAATGGGTACCTTCACCTGTACTCGAGGCACGAGGTAAAATATTTTAATTTTATTATCATTATTAATGGTAAACTATTGGTGAAGGGTAGGCTGAAAAGTAATGCACCCATACTTATAAAGTGCGAACAAAAACAAATAACAAAATTGGGCAGATATTACATTAAAGTAAAATTCCTAAGTCTTAAAATCATATATTTATTTTTCAACATTCACCGCTAAAGCTAACACATTACTCCCAACGTGTAACAAGTTTTTTCATTCCGTCAGTGAAAACTCTTCCGACTTTTCTCGAATCCAGGACTTAACAGCTGCCTTCACCTCATCGTGCGAGGTGTGATGACTACCCTTGAGGTGTCTCTTGAGTTGAGGAAAAAAATAAAAATCGCTAGGCGCAAGATCGGGGGAATAAGGAGGGTGTGGAATCGGTTCAGATTATTGGCACCAGGCTGCCTTTAGCACGACAAACTTCTTCCCTGGATATTCCAATATGGTTTGTGATACGTTTTTGAGTGATCCGCCGGTCATTTTGAATAAAATCTTCGACGGGCTTGCGATGTTTATTGTCTGTGGCAGTGATCGGACGTCCGCTGCGTGTTTCGTCAACAATTATGGCTTTTCCTGGCTCGCAACACGACATTTTACCACCCATCGATTTACAATAGACCTATCACCAGCATCATCACCATAAAAAGCCTTTAAACGACAATGAATCTTAATAGGAGTCACTTTTTCAGCAATTAAAAATTCGATAACAGCACACTGTTTAACTCGCGTTGGCATTGCACTAGAACACGTCTTCATACTTCCGCTTCTCGAAATTTACAGGATGAGCACAACGACCTCAAACCTGTGCATTTACATTGAGCGGGAATGTTACTTTCAATTGCCACCTGGCGTGCTGAAGATCATTTCGCTCGCGTTCAACAAGCATGGGTGCATTACTTTTCAGCCTACCCTCGTACATTTGTGGATAGACACAAGTGCCTTCATTCTGTCCGATATGCCTATCCTAATCCTACCCTTTAATCGTTTGCCAAACAATTTCTCCTCAATCAGTTTTCAACATTCCATTACCAATCAAAATGCATCCTATCCACATTTGCTGCCTCTTTTTGAATTCTCCCAACAATCCAATCTCCTCCTGCACTATGCTTAACACTTCCTTGTTTGTTTTCCTTTCGTTCTATTAAAATTTTTCCATCCTCCACGTCCAACTTTCAAATACCTCTTATCCAAGCCTATTATCCTGCTTCAATGACCATGTTTCCGTACCGTACAAAGCCACGCACCTTATCAAAATTTTGACGAGCCACTCTCTGACTTACTTCCCCTCCGACGTATATTGCTCTACTCGTATAAGTGTCACTCCAGCAAATCGTTCAACCATATCATCTTGTACATTGCTAAATTATCTTTATTTTTCTCTCTATCTGTCGCTTTATATTTTCTAATTTTTCTGCCCTCAATATCTTTCTAACATTTCAAGTCTCTATTCTTTCTAATTCGGTCCTTTAATACGCCTTCTTTGCTGATGTTTTTGCTTTTGTTTTGAATGCATTTCGTAAGATGGAAACTGCGGAATTCTTGCCTCCACCGCTGCTGGCCACGACATATGATCTATTGGAGAGGTTTTCCGTTGCCTTCCGTAAAGCTGTTTTCAACGTGACACTATCATTTAATGATTGCCTCACTGGGGTCAGACGCTTTGGCCTCTAACTTCATATTTATTTTTATTAGAAATGAAAGGAAAGTGTCTTTGAAAACACTTTGATGTGCTTACTGAGGACCAGACGCTGCGTGGATTACCCTTTGTCTGGTCCCTCTTCTTCGCTCTATCTGGTATGGGTGACCCTACCAGAAATAATTATCTTTGCTACCACCAGTATAGCTCTATCGGTCATCAGGATGAAAAAGCTTCTAAAACACCAAGGTCGTAGTGCATAGGGAGAGTATTTCGATAAAAATATTCTAATTCACACAAGAAAATCTTTTCTTCCTCTATATTATTCCTTGCCTTAGCCAAAATGCGTTTCTTTAATGTGAATACCATTATGATAAATTTTCATTTTAATTATATTGAAAAATCTTGAACTTTCCTGTTCATAATGAATAACTGGACGTAGCACTTCACACGTGATAAAAATGTCAAGTGGAAAAGTGCTACGATCAGTTATTCATTATGTTCGACTTCCACATCGCGCCTGAAGCTAGTTAATTTTTTCCTGTTTATGCTTAATTATTAGAATGAAGTACATGCATGGACAAAATTAACATCAAGTGTGTCCTTCGTGTATGCAAATTTACCTTGGTCTAAGTATACGTCTAGGAATATTAATATCAAAACCACTATTGGGCGGAAGGACATTTGGGGTCTCTCCAGGCATTTCCCTTAAGTTCTTAAGGAGAGAAATATTTCGGTTAAGCAATGGTGAAAAGGTAACAAAGGGAGAAATATGCATGATGGTGGTATTAAAAGGTGTGAAGAAGATAAAACAAAGGCAAGGAAAATATCGAATTTGAAAGGAATCTCGGCTGATATCGTGAAATGGGAAATATGGGATAATGTATAAGAAAATGCAAAGAACTTTAGAAAGGGCAAAGGCAGTAGAGGAAGCGAATAAATAAATTGAAAGAAAAAATGACTCTGGCTGAATACTGGTATGTGGTTAATAATGGTAGTTAAATGCAGATATAATCCATCAAAGGAGATCATAATAAATATAAAAGTAAAATCCATACTAAAGAGACTTTGTACTTTTACTTAGTATGGATATTAAATACTTCAACGAAGTGAAGCCTAAAACAGTAGAATATAAAAGTAAAAGATGAATAGGGAATATAGTAGTACGGTCCAAGAGAATATGCGAGAGAGCTTGAATGGTAATTTTAAAGAATCTATTACAAGGGTGAAATCCCAAGCAGAGATGCAAAATTGGAGAGGTAAATGATAAAATGATCCGGAGAGTAACTATGAAATAAGGAAAACATTTATTCAAGTAGAAAAAATAAATAAGCGAGGGGATCAGGTCTTATATAGGGTGAAGTTTTGAAATGTTTGGGTGATGCCCTTGGTGGGGAAAAAATGGGACCGATATGCTATAGGATCTATGGGGAAAAATTACAGGAGCTGGAAAGTATGATAAAGAGTGGGGAAAGAGATTATTTGTACTATTCTATAAAGACTAATTTAATGTGCTAGATTTTAGTGACTATGGAGTATTTATATTCATATGAAATACAATAAAATCTGCGAAAAGATGCTAGCAATAACCACTGCTGGAAATGGAATGGGGAAGGGAAATTTAGTCTTAAATTAGAAAGAGGAACAACAGAGGAAACATGTAATCTAGATATAAACAATTACTCATTGACGTGGCCCCATATTTGCTCTAAGGCCATTGATATTCAGAAGGCATATTTTCAGACAATAATGTTGAAGTTCATGGATGAAAAATATGTACCATAAAAATATGCAATGATGGTGAATATTATCTTAAAGACATATTACAGGCCCCGAATTACTTTGGTAGATCACCAACGTAAAATCGGGGAGATTTATTCTAGAACGTATAGATATAAAGTAGTAGTAGTAGTATTTAGGGGAGGCGACCGACAGCTGAGGTCATTTGCGCCATAGGGGATTGACAGGGAAGGATAAAGGGTGGAGAGAAACCCGGCGTCGGCCTTAGCCTACTCTTTACGAAAGGCGCCAAGGGGTCCGCAGCCTAACGTCCCATCCGACGGACGCCGTACTCACTCAAAGTCCCCTCCACAAAGCTCCTCAAGTAGGGATCGAGATACCACTGAAAAATATTCAACACCGCCGGAATTTGAACCCGCGCCCTCTGGGTGGGAAGGTGGTACGATAGCCACCGCACCAATCCCGATCCCCCGTATAGATTTAAAATATCGTTTTTCCCTCATACCATTAGAGATCAGAATAGATATGACAGCAATCGCGTAGGAGATGATTAGAATCGGTAGCGTTTGTATTTGTCGACATCCTGTATGTTTCTTTCTGAATGTTATTCTTTTTTATTTAATACAGCCATCTTTTTAACATTTTTACAGCATGGTTTGAAAATACGTATCCTGTTACGGAATATTGTTGCGTGTGATTATAATTTGAGTGCATGATTAAACAAATATTTGTGTAAAGGTAACATGATTTAGTTTTCCATATGGTTTTATTCTATTTTACGGATGGTGAACTAACACCCTCCGCCACCCGCCCCCGCTTGGGGAGTATTATGTAGATGTAAATGAAGAGGTAGTAGTTAGCAAAGCACAGTAGCGAGACTACAGGAAGTGTCAGTTCTAAGGCCACACCTCTTCCGTCAGGTTATGGATACTCGTGCGAGAAATATGACTAGCAAAGCACCATGCCATGAGGCTGTATGCCAATGATATTCTTCTTTGAGAGGAAACCAGGGAAAACTCGAAAAAATTAAAGTTTAGATAAGTGTTGCGTATTAGGATTAGCTGAGTTAAAAAAATTGTAAATGCTTCCAAAAATGTGGAGACCACCTGCATAAAATGCTGATAATTCACAATGTGAAAACCATTCGCCTTGACCGGGAATTGAACCAACAATCTTCAGCAAATGGTTTAGACGCTGTGAAATTCTGCTTTTCGTGCCCATCAGTGGTTGATTCATTTTAATATTTGTCATGGTATATCTCATAGTTCTTTGAATTCATCTTTATAAAAATTTTGTGAAAAAGTGTAACTTCTCTTAAAAACTTGAGTATTTTATTCAAGAATAGAGAGCAATGGAGGACTAAACCATAACTGTAGCTGAGAATTAAATGTGGGCAGATAACTTGGAAAAAAAATAAATGGAGAAGTTTGCGTCAACAAGGTAGAAAGTGTAAAGCCATATCTTGGGTGAGATCGGCATTGCTCTGTAGCACAGAGACCTTATATATTTAGTAAGAGAATTGAAGAAAGATGGAAATCATTGAGATAAAGCTGTTCACGAGGATGCACGGTTTTACGAAAAGGGGCAAGATGAGGATTGGCACATCAAGTAAACGATCATAGCATAACCTATTGACAAAGAGAAACAGGAATATGGTTTGGGTGCGTGAAAGGGAAGAGAAAGGAATTGGTAAACTGGAAACAAAGTGAGGAAGTTTGAAGTTGTAGGCAAAAGAAAAGTTCAAGATACAAGGACTGAAGGTAAACTACGACCTGAAATGGATAGATAGAGGTCTTTGTTTGGGCGATAGAGAAAAGAGAAAGCGTTTACAATTTATCAGTGAGTGAAGATGGGAACCCCGGCCCCATTGGAATGATATAGTGTTGAGAATGTAAGAAGACACATCTACGTAAATTCTCCGTTACATATATATTTATACGTACATTTTACATTATATACTAATGTATACATAATGTAAAATATACATAATATCGTAAACTTTTCGCAGAAAAAGTGCACTTATACAATGATTTTGTTTAATTAGAAAAATAAGTGTTCCCTGAATAAAATGAGACATTTACATGTTATGTGATTTGTTATTTATTAATATTTATGCATTTCACAATCCATATCAATGAAGGTCTGGTTGACATTTTTGGGCTACCATAACGTCGAGACTTGAAGGAAGGAGTTTAGAATGGTTGGATAGAAGGATACATATAGTACACAATTGTTTGAGAGAATATACATACTCCCTTGAACAATCAGGTGTTGGGATTAAGGTTTGGGTGTGGCCATGTCAGTCTCACTCAGTGAGGACAAATCCGGGAAAGGGATGGACGCTTTCGACTGGAGATAAGCGCCTTATAAACCCTTCTTGCGAGTCTCAAAGGGTGGTCATTTTGCGGCTTCCTTGAGAAAGGTAGATAATGCGATTTTGACAAATCTATGAGAGCAAACATATGGTGGGCTACTACCACACGTGGTTCTTTCCCAAGATTTATTTTTCTGGTGTTTTTGAGACATTATTTAACTTCTATTTTTTTAATATCTCTAGAGACTAGGATTACTCCACCTATGATTATATTAAAGTATGACGAAGCGTTTTTCGCTTCATTGTATTTGAGTTAATTTTTGCAGTAAATGGCTGCTCAATTGAATATGGAAAATAATTCCTTAAGGGGAGCATTGGTATTGATGACTTGAAGATTGTGTTCATAAAATTTCATCTTCGCTTTGATCGGGTCAATAATTATATAAATATATATGTATATATATATATATATATATATATATATATATATATATACACACATTATATTTCAATCTACCGGTTAAGGTAGGTTTTTGGATGGACACAGCTCTTAAATAAATATTTGTGACTCTTAGCAAAACACAACATCCAGCATCCTACTCTACATCAGGTCCCTCTTTATCTCTGAGTACCTTCTTCCTCTCTTCATTCCGTCCAACATCCCTATCATATTCCTGCCCTTTCCTCGTTTGCCCAACATTCTCCCCTCAATTAAAGTCTTCAACATCCCACTGCCGATCAATACGCCGTTCATCCATTTTTCCTGCCCCCATATGCTTCTGCCAACAAACCCCTCTCTTCTCTCACCATACCAAGTACTTCGTCATTTGTTTTCTTTTCGGTCCATTTCACCTTCTCCTTTCTTCTCCACACCCACATTTCAAAAGCCTCCAGTCTGCGTCTATCCTCCTACTTTAATGATCACGTTTACATAGCTACGCTCCATATCAAAGTTTTCACTAGTCTTTTCTTAATATCCTTATTCAACGTCCCTGTCATCAACTCCCTCAAGAATCCTTGCCTAACACAATTCTTCCCCTTACGTCCCTACTACTTTGATGATTTCGGTCCAAAACGCTTCCGAGATACGCAACTGTTCTACCTGCTCTCCTGTTTTGAGGTTTAGCTTAGCCTTCTTCTTCCCAAAAAATCGCAAAACCTTTGTTTTATTAATATAGATTCTCATCCCATATCTGCCGCACTAAATTTGTCATTCATTCAGCAATGCTTGAAACCACTTGACTGACTGACAAAAAATGCTTAATCATCAGCAAACCCAACTGATTTTATGAATTCCCCTCCTACTTTTATTCCTACCTCCAATTCTTCCCATTCCTCTTTAATCATTTCCTCCACATATACGTAGAAAATCAACGGTGATGACAGACAACCCCGTTATAGACCTCTTCCTAACACTGCCCATCCAGATTCTCCGTTTACCAATCGTACCTGCGGAGTCTGAGACATGTACAGGTTGCGGATTAGCCTCCTGTCCCTCCAATCTATTATTATTTTTTTTCAATATACTCATTAGTTTTTCCCAATTCACTCTATCAAGCGCCTTTACGAAATCAACGAAACATACAAATACGTCCTGTTTGTATTCTATATTCCTCTTGATTAGTAATTTCATTACTGCAATGGCATCACGCTTACCACTCCCCTTCCTAAACCCAAACTGGTCATCGCCTAAGTAATCATTTGCCCTACTCTCTATCCTTTTGTTGCTGATCCTGAGAACAACTTTAGCTTCGTGAGATATCAAACTTATTGTCCTGTAGTCCTCACATGATGTAGCCTTTGCCTCTTTCGGAATAGGCACTAAAACAGATCTCACGAAGTCTTCCGGCCAGAATCCTTCCTCACAGATACTACGATTCAGTCCATTTAGATTCTTCTTCCCGCGTTTTCCTAAACATTTCAGTAGTTCCGCTGGAATTTTATCTACCCTTACCACCTTATTAAGTGTCTTCTCCCTTAATGCCCTTTCTATCTCGTCGTCGAGCATGCCTGGACCTAAGCTATCGGTCTAAGTTCTTCACCATACAGTGTTTATATGTATTCCTTTCATTTTTCTTGGATGTTTTTTCTTTCAACTTTCAACGTACCCGTCTTATCTCTTGCTGTTAGCATAGATCTTTCTTTCTTACTTTCCGATAGGGATTTAGCCTTGCTGTTTAGCGTATGTTTCCATATATTTTTACACAAAATAGAGACTCACTATTGTTCGAATTTTCGATGTTCATGGCCACCTTTATCAAGGAAGATAGGGACAGAACTGGGGTTACATCCACCCTCCACCCTCATCACCTTCTACATTTCCCCCACCCTTCTAACGCTGCCCCTCCAAACCCTTCCCTTCCGAATTCTCTCCCCACCTTCCCCTTGCATCCATCGCTCCAGCCCTAGTATTCCCTTCAGTTCTGTCCCTCTCTTCCTTGATAAAGGTGGCCACGACCACCGAAAATTCGAAAAATAGTGAGTCTCTTTTTTGGTTGTTTCTGTGTTTTTGTCCGAGTCCGCTAGTGTTAAGTGTGATACATTATTATTCACGTCCGTGAGACATTCAAAAAGTGTTATATATATGCACACACACCCAAATACACGCTAACATAAACTGCATAAGAATCAGATAATGCAGATATTTAATATTCGTAGAAGAGGAAGTAGTTATTCGCAGTTGTGTCACTTTTATAACAGCTGCAAATTAAAGATCTACTGAAATTAAACTGCAACGTGAAAACAAGCCCGCCAAATTAACAATTGCAATGATGACATTGTCATTTGGCCTCATTTGAGTAACTTCTGTAACAAGTAATTTCTAAATGTGTCTCTAGTTGAATCTAATTATGCGCATTCAAAGTGCCAATTATTTCATTAAGACTTCCTTCTTAGTTTTTTTTTCAGGAATGAAAGAGTCAATTTTGATCGTTGAGATGAATGAAAACTACGCCAATATTTAATACTTCTGGATGGATATTTTTCCTTTTGTGTCTTTACGAAGAAATAATGCATTCATTGAATTTTGCCGAAAGTAATGAAGCATGAGTCTAGAAGTAATCATGGGATGGAAAATGTTTATCGTAGGTCACCATTAAATCGACCAATTCCGACAGAAATTATTATATATTGGCAATATGTTATTTACTTTCGTCTGAAACACATGAGATAACAACAGGCATTGTCCGTTAATTTAATGAGTAATAAAATACCTCTAATACAATTCCTTTATTTAGGAATGTATATCTAGTATTTATATCTCTAACTGTACCCTCTGCCGGGGGAGCTCCTCATACGAGTATCTTTACATTATTCCACTCATCCAAGTGTGGTCCTGTCAATTAGGGTTGCTTTCGACTCAACCTATTTTTGAACACCAATGAATAATTTTGTACGTCACGTTGAGAATCTGCCAGGGCTAAAGTAACAAGTATATTACCCACGCTCAGTCGATGTTTGGCCATTTACTCATATCAAATTCCCAATTTTCCTCCTCGGCGATAAAATTGAAGAATATTCCCAGTGTTTTAAGCACGAAAGAGTACGTTTCCAAATTCAATACACACCATTGCGTTTTTGAAGCTAAAATAAATGAAAGTGATAGATGATTCCTTGTGCTTGATTGAGCACAAACCGCCTGAGGAGATGCAAATAATGACCATCTGCGTTACAGCCATTTCAATTTGGCCAACGCCAATCAAGTGCGCTCTTTTATTCAGCCATAATTTATTACATTGAATTCAATGCCCTTTCATAGCTTTACTTTTTTGGTGGTATTTTCCTTCGAATAGCTATTCATAAAGAAAATGTAACTTTTAATAAGAATATTGTTTTCCATTGTTCTCTTTCTCTTTTCTGCTTGTTTTCCCATCTGTAGGTTTCCATTATGAAAATTTTATTTTTAAAACACTGACTCATTAGGGCAGTTAAATTTTAAGCTGTAGAGGGAAAATTTTTCTTCGATTAATATGAATAAATTTTTTTCATTTTTTTAAATTTCTTCCTGGCGGTAGGCTTAGGTACGCCATGTGATATCCTCAAAGATTAGCGTGCATATTAAATTAATTCGTTCATTTATTATGAATAAATACTGAAAACTGCTTTTGCATTATATTTTTGAAATATTTCTTATCACATTTGAATATTATTATGAAATTTCAAAAATCAGAATGTGGAATGTCCTACTTCTAAACGTAACGCTTCATATTTTTGGCATGCAACATTTCATATTTCCGAAGAGCAAGTGAAATTTATTACCATCCGCAAGCACAGGGGGAGAAAGGAGGCCTCCGATAAAAATAGCGGAATTCAAATGTCAGCCCTAATTTGTTCTCCTCCTTTTTCGTTCTTTCGCCATTCTTTATCGTCTTTTTTTTCAACGCACAGTGCAAAACGCCTGCCCGCCCTTTGATGTTGTTAGCGTGACCCTGACATCAGTATTTGAGTCGTGTTTATAAAAGAAACAAGGGGATAAATTGATTTTACCGTCATAATGTACGCACGATAAATCGTCCAAAATTGGTTTCATACCGAAAAATCCCAATGGCAATAAATTTTTTAATCCGTGGAATTTGATGTAGACAAGTTAATAAGATTCTATTCCACAATATGGAATTTTATACAGTCGGTGATATTATACTGCCGAAACAATTTCAACTGCGAAATCTATATTCCGCGGAGAAATTAGGAAAAATACTGTTGAGTAAAAATATATTGGTTTTTGATAGCAATCTTAGACGTTTTTGTAAAATACGAAGATGCTTCATCAACCTATGGCAAATATTTCAATTTATTTTAAATCATTGACATCCAAGGTAGTTTCAATTTTTCAGGTCATTTTTGTGAACAAAAATTATTTCAAAAATCACTTCGTAATACTTAATCAATCTCTTGAAGTTGAATAAGAATTTTTTTTTTATTGTTTCAAGACTCCCTTTCTCTATATTAGCTATCTCCATAGCTTAATGTAGGATGTTTACTGAAGCAATAATTTACATATTTGTCTACCATGCCGGCAGGCATCATAATTTGACTAAATATGAGAACGCAATTATTTTAAATAATTCATCTAATAGGTTACTGATGATGGCGTCCAACATCGACGAGTAGGTCGTGTTTTAATAAAGTTCCTGTGGAATAACAAAGTTACTTCTTTCAATCTAGATATTCTGGGTAAATTCCGTGAAGTTGTGACTGAGATATAAAATTTATCACAAGAGGGTTTATTATATGCTAATAGCGATATTTTGGATGGATAATATGTAATTTCCGCTTTCTTAATTAAAATGAATGACTTGCAAAATTTGTGTGAAAAGTATCTGTGACAATTTTTCCTGACGTCTACGTAAAGTGCTGAATGAAGACCGTCGGTTAGGTGCGCGCATGATCGTAGATCGTATTGGCATTGTTAAGATGACAGTGCACACGGTTTTCACTGTAAATTTTACGATGCGAAAGGTCTGCGCTAAATTCATCCCGAAGGTCTTGACGGACGGACAAGAGCAGATTCGAGTGTCTGCTTGCGAAGATCTGCAACACGACACGACGATTCCCCAACCACCTTATAGCCCCGACTTGGCACCAGCACACTATTTTCTCTTTCCAAAAGTGAAATCTTCCCTCATAGGAAAAACCATGGAACCCTGAGTGCCGTCAATGAAGCATGAACGCCTACTCTTAAGGAGCTTCTGGAATATAATAAAACAAAGACCTTTGAGGCATTTTAGCAATATCTGCAATAAATCTATTTTTTTCTGAAACGTTTCCCAATGCTATTTATACTATGTTTATTTTATTCCCCAATATGATTTCACTACATATTCTTTGATCTCAAATTGTACATAAAGCAAACAAAAATATATCCTGGAAACCTTTATGATCCTGAAACATGTTTTCAATAAATGTTTTTGAGCTTTCAAAGGTCTTTATTTCAATTCTAATCGCTTTTTCGTAAGTATGGAAGACAATCAGTCTTACAGTAGCCCTTTTAATGTTTCATTTATTGCATAGGCAACAGAGGTTTATTATTATAAAATATAGCATTACTTTTCAAAAATACCTCCTAGAACTTAATAATCTTACGGATCTTTTCTACTTAATTTAATCCTAAATCGATATTTAGACAGGTACACTACGAATCTTTTATTTCTTACTCGAAGCTAGATGTGATGGACGCGTCAAAAATTAATGAAAGCAAAAGGAATCATCATCTCCTCGCAAATATTCGATATTATTAGCCGTCATAGTTATATTCTTTGGGCCTTGAATTAATTTTCCACCGAATTGGGCTTGACTTGTCCTCTTCCAGGAGGCAGATAGATAACGCCATCGTGATCGCTGCGAAATTTCGGAGAAAATTAAAAATTATTTAATCCATTGACAAATATTGTTTACAATAATATATTTTTAATAGTTTTGTTCATTTCAATGTTCCGTTTGAAAACTAAGGAGAAGGCGAATTTTGAATTGGAATTCACAACAATCTAACTTCATAACTAAACTCAAAGCTAAAAAAATTGTTCAGCCTTGATATATGAGCATAGTTTAGCTGCAATATATGTGAGTAAAGGAGCATTATAATACCCTATGGTAATTGGGCTATCAACCCTTAAAGAAATTTGTTAATAGGAATCGTTAATTGGTAACCGGAAGCCGCCAAAAATATGCCTCCAATTAGCCTAAAGAGATGGTAATATTGGAGATCACAGAAGTTTGTTTTGAAAAAACTCACTTAACCACAGAAGTTAACAATTCCCTGAAAGGCTAATATATTGCTAAGCCAATGAAACCAGAAGCCACTAAATTCTTATTCCATGGAGTAACAGATCCTTAATCAATTAATATTCTTATAATTACGCAAGTCAAAATAACTGTTGTGCAGCTATATGTTGTTTAAAATATTAATCTTAACGTCGGGTATTCTTGGGAAATTTTAGAATTGCAAACCATTTTTTAAAATTTTTATTGTATTTTCCATGAGAACAAGACGTACCCTTTATTGAAAATGCATATGGGCAAAATTGGAGAAGATGAATTATCAAAATATGCGAGTCTCTGACTTTATCGGGTGACTTGTTTCAAGAACTGGGTGTGCCTGAATTTATGGCGGGTGAGAAAGCTTGAGTGTTACGGCGAGGAGAACCAAGAGTTGGCCATTTTTATGTCCAAAAATATCTGTATTTTCTGTTGTGACTGCCTCAGAACATGAAAAAGCAACATTAGCTCGACCAGGCTTTTCTTTTACTCGCTTTCATCGTTTTATCCAGGTATGTGCCTACGTTGGACAGGGAATACGCATATCCGTTCCATCGTCATGTGTATAACACGTTTGCGTTAAATAAAAAAAGTAATATCCTCGTATATAAATATATATTTATATAAGAGTATTTTTTTTAAGGTAATCTACCGGTTAAGGTAGGTTTTTGGATGGACACAACTACCAAACAAATATTTTATTACTCCTAACAAAACACAAAATCCATCATCCTACTCTATATCAGGCCCCTCTTCATCTCTGAGTACTTTCTTCCTCCCTTCATCCCGTCCAACATCCCTATCCTGTTCCTTCCCTTTCCTCTTTTGCCCAACATTCTACCCTCTATCACAGTCTTCAACATCCCACTGCCGGTCAACACCCCCTTCATCCACTTTTCCTGCCTCCATAGGATTGCTGCCAACAAACCCCTCTCTTCGCCCACCATACCAAGTACTTCCTCATTTGTTTTCTTCTCTGTCCATTTCACCTTCTCCATTCTTCTCCTCACCCACATATCAAAAGCCTCCAATCTACGTCTATCCTCCTGCTTCAATGACCACGTTTCCGCACCGTACATAGCTACGCTCCATATCAAAGTTTTTACGAGTCTTTTCTTAACATCCTTACTCAAAGTCCCTGTCATCAACTCCCTCCTCCTTCTGAAAAACTCTTTGCCTAGCGCAATTCTTCTCCTTACGTCCCTACTACTTTGACCGTGTTGGTCCAAAACACTACCGAGATACGTAAACTGTTCTACCTGCTCTAGTTTTTGCCCTCCTATTTTAATGTTAAGCTTGGCCTTTTTCTTTCTAGAAAATCGCATAACCTTTGTTTTACTAATGTTGATTCTCATCCCATACCTGTCGCACTGAATTTCCAATTTACTCAGCAATGCTTGCAGCCCCTTGGCTGACTGACAAACTAAAGCTTGGTCATCAGCAAACCTAACTGATTTTACGAATTCCCCGCCCACTTTCATTCCTACCTCGAGTTCTTCCCATGCCTCTTTAATCATTTCCTCTGCATACAGGTTGAACAGCAACGGTGATAATGGGCAACCCTGCCTTACACCCCTTCCTAACACTGCCCATCCTGACTCCCCGTTTCCCACCCGCACCTGAGCAGTCTGAGACATGTACAGGTTGCGGATTAGCCTCCTTTCCCTCCAGTCTATTCCTATTTTCTGCAATATACTCATTAGTTTTTCCCAATTCACTCTATCAAACGCTTTTTCGAAATCTACGAAACAGGCAAATACCTCCTGGTTGTGTTCTATATTCCTCTCGATTAATAATCTCATTACTGCAATGGCATCACGCGTCCCTCTCCCCTTCCTAAACCCAAACTGATCATCCCCTAAGTAATCATTTGCCCTACTCTCTATCCTTTTGTTTATGATCCTGAGAACAACTTTAGCTGCGTGGGATATCAAACTAATTGTCCTGATATAAGAGTATATTACTTTTTTATTAAAGAAAACGAACGATGCAAACGTAATATATATATATATATATATATATATATATATATATATATATATTTATATATATATATATTTATATATATATGTATATATATATTTATATATATATGTATATATATATATATTTATATATATATGTATATATATATTTATATATTTATATATATTTATATATATATATGTATATATATATTTATATATTTATATATATTTATATATATTTATATATATATGTATATATATGTATATATATATATATATATAGAGTCTCTCTTGAAGAAGGCCCCTGAGAGGGCCGAAAGCTCGAACAATTTACCGTGTAAGTGTTCTTTTATATGTGTCTATTCTTTTCTATTTGTGTTATGTTGTGTCAGCCCATTATTGTGCCGCTCGTATGAGTTTTTCCGGACAATCGTGGTATATATATATATATATATATATATATATATATATATATATACATATATATATTAGGTAATAAACCTACCTTCCTTCCAACATTCCTATCCTATTTCCTTCCCTTCCTCGTTTTCCTAATGCTCTCCCTTCTATCACAGTCTTCAACATCCCACTACCGATAAATATGCTTTTAATCCAAATTTTTAAAATCGTTATGATTTCCCCTAACAATCGTCTCTCAGCCTCCAACACACTCAGCACCAAATCATTTGTTTTCCTGTCTATTACGTTCACCTTCTTCAATTACAACGCTTCCACGCCGTACGTAACTACGTCTCATATTAAAGTTTAAACTAACCTTTTTCTTAAAAATCTTACTCAATTTTGCTGTCATCGATAAACCTCTTTCTTCTAAAAGATTTTTTTGCCAAACGCAATTATTCTTCTTGTGTGCCTACTACTTTGACCATTTTTGTCCAGAACACCTGTTTGTCTGTTTAAACGTTTGTTGAACTTTGTCCGAGAAACGTAAAATTTTCCTCCTGCTCTAGGTTTAACCCCTCTATTTAAACATTAAACTTTGCCTTTCTCTTTATGGAATACCTCATAACCATTCTTTTATTTTCATTGATTCTCATCCCATTCCTTCGGCCTCGGAGGTGGCGGGGTAACGTCCTCACCGGCCAACTAAGAGGTCGCGGGTTCGATTCCCTCCAAGGGGGGTTTTCCTCCACCTGGGGCTTGGGTGTTAGTCATTGTTTTAAATGCCATGTATAGGCTCACCAGCAAACCTAACTGATTTTACGAATTCCTACCTCCAGTTCTTCCCAATCCTCTTTAATCATTTCCTCCACATCCTGATCAACTTCGCTCACATATTAAAAGCCAACCTTCGTATCATTACTGTGGATGGCTTCAGAATTTCATATTCTTGTAAGAGAAAGAATTAGTAGTAAATTTGCATGTTATTTCTTTGCATCCATTAACTCTAATCCTAGGTGTTATAACAATCCTTTTGTGCTTTGCGTTTATTAGGACGTTTTAATCAATAATATTGATTTTGGATATGTTCGTATAATTTCCATTAGTAAGAGACATGTTTTTTCCTGTTTTGCTTTTCATAGATGGATTATTTTTTGTCACAATTATGTACATTTGGGGTTTACCTACTATAGGTTGAAATGCTGTAACACTTCTGGCACAATATTATTGGATTGGATGTCCGAATATACATGTTATGTGGCTATTTACAGAATTTATCACGCAAGAACATTTGAGATTTGGTTTATGGTATCATGCCATTACATAGTATTTCCCATTTCATATGGATTAATCCTCGCCTAGCCACAGGGTTACTACCGTTTCATTCTATATCTGCGTCTCTTTAATAAAGCTTCAAATAGCACAATAATTTAAGCCAATGCAAAAGACTTACATAAGCTTCCATTTGTTAATTATTCATTTTAGGGGAACATAAGTTCAATAACGGTGAAAGAAAGAATATTCAATAAAAATGCTCATAAATTAATATTTAAACCGTCTTAATATTTTGTTTTTATGAAATAAAGTTGGGTGCAAATATATTCATCCATTATTGAAACTTAAGGACACTTGTGCGGAAAGAGTGTTACCTGCACAGTAATTTCAATAGGTGTGCAAGCTTCACAATTTGATGAAATGGACGAATAATCAATCATTCACGGTCGAGTGCCGTGCGACGAACGAACCGGCGCATCTCATGGCATTTAGTGACACGCAGGACATGTGAAAAGCCACCATCCAGCCTTTCGTCCCTCTTTGGGTTGATGAAATATTCCCAGTATTTTAATTAAATTAACAAATATATTCATTTAATTCACATTTCCATTCAAATGGCAGTCGTAATATTTGCTTCCTCTATACTATATGTAAATGCATATATTATTACTGTCAATTTTTGAGGCTACTGCCAATTAATTAACCAAGTTAATTATGCTACCGTGTCAAATAATATTATGTTCAGATAATTTTCGTGAACATTAACCGATGACGATGCAATCACATTTGACTCGACCGCGATAAAATCCTAGTTAATATTTTTTATTACTCATTTGTTTCACTCGCCATCGTGATTACGTTTAATCCGTTCTACGAGTTTCCTCATTCATAATGACAATTTACATCCACTCCTCTTCCCTTTTTATCTATCCCCGGTAAATCTTTTTTGTCACTACCTTAAGGAATGTTGATTTTTGAATACGTTGGAAATGGATTCCAAGTGCTAGGAATGCCCTCTTTCATCAGGTTTTGAGGAAAACACACTACACCTGAAAGCACCCAAATCCAGTTGCCTTCCTCCCCTTTCCAAAGTATCATAGACTCCATTCCTTCCTGATATGAGAGACTGTTCGTCCTCCTCTCCACGCATGCGGCACTATTTGCATGAGTCTTCCTTGTCGGACTGAGAGCCTGTCGGCCACTTTTCAACGACCGAGCGAATCCCCCTTCATCGTCAATTGTCACTTCTCACTTCGTCGCTCGTTCCTCAGCTTGTTTTTCCTCTTTCTTCCATATTTCGAATTAATATCATTCTACATCGTAATTGTATTCTCTAGGTTTACAAGATTCTCGTGTATTAGTTCTACGTGGTGCAAAGAAATATAGCCGCTATTTCGTTTCACACTCAATATCCTAATTGAAAGAAGTGTATGTATAGCAATATGCAGATCATAATTTATTCTAGATGCGTATGTCTATGGACGCATCTGTTTACTAATAGCTGTAATTAAATCACCGTACTCCTAGACCTAAACACATACAAATGCCCAGGCATACAGATTTATTTAAGATGAAGGATGCATTTAGATGCTCAAAGTCGGGTTTCAATTTCTTAAACTTCTTCATACTCTTAATAACTGTCCTAGACAAAACTCTTTTCATAATTTCTGCTGGATGTAATATTTTCTTATGGAAAATAATAATGAATGTACTCGTATTCGGAACTTAATTGTATCTGGCCCAAACATATTATTGTCAAAACTATTTTAAGGTATAATATCTAAATGAAGGAAAAATGAAATATAGATTCAGAAACGTTATTCTTTGGTTGCTTCATTATGATATCCCAATTGTTTTCCTAATAATTTGAATTTCCGCTCCTGGGTTTTCGTTTGACTATTTTTTAATCTTTAAGCCCTACTACAGCGATAATTTTTCATAGATTCTTCTGTTGAAATATTTTCTAGGAATATTTTGTATTTTCCAATCAACTTCGGTGTCAATTTTGCCGAAACTTTTGTTTTTACTTCAGTCTTTTTAGCGAATAATTTTGCGGAGAAATTTGTTAAAAAATTTCTACTCGATCATTCCAAACTCATTTCACCATAGATCATTCTTTTTAAATGAATTTCAAATATTTTGCTCTTGGTCATGCTAATCAATTTCAAAAGACGAAGTCTTTAGGAGGTTTTACCTCTTCTAAAGTTCGTCTTTCTGTCCCTGTAAGAAGGACATTAATGGTAGCGTTACGCCATAAATAAATAGGCGGGAAAAACCCAAGGGGTTTCTCGATAGGTGGTCGTTAATGTTAGTACCCACAGGTCGTTTAAGTGAACAACAACTTTACACTTCCCAAGAGGGCTTTTTTTTTAGTTTCATTCCTCCTATTCTTGGATTAGGATACTTTGGTCAATTTAAGGGTTTTAAATTGATTTTTCAATTGTTTGTTCAGTTATTCAATAGTTTGTAGCTTTATGTCTAATATTTATAGTTTACCTTCTAATTTAAAGACTTGTCACCAGCCTTAGTATTAACTGATAATTACGCTCGAGGTTTCTGGAGAAGATTAATTTAAAGCCTGAATTTGTTTGCGTTCACATGTTTTTGAGTGGCCAATTTGCTTTATTCTTCTTTTGAATACATCTGAAGACACGTTTGATTTCACTGTATGGCATGATAAAATACGGCAAAATATATGTCTCCGACAAAGTGGGGTGTGTGTAGAATTTTAATAAAAGGCAGAAATAGATACTGAACTATGATGGGAGTATTTCAGTTAAAATCTAATTCGGAAGAATAAAACGAAATTATTCTTATGACATGCGTATAACTTCTTATAAAATATTATTTTTGTAATAATGGTATATTAAGTGTTTTAAAGATAAATTCCATCTTTTCATAAGCGATACTATTATTGGTATGAAATATTAATTCAGCAAAAAATTTGATTATTTTTAAGTTTATGTTAAGAATTTGATGAAAGGCTTTGTAATTTTATCAAAAATGACATAATACGTAAGTGAAAATAAATGAGTCACTCAAGAATGGAAATATTGGGATTTTCATCATTATAATTTGTGGCCTGCGGGAAGAGAACCGCCAGAGATTTTAGTCCAATTAAATGGATTACGCAATGCGTATATTTACGCAAATACGCAATGCGTATCATCTCTCTTATGCCAGTTCTGTCAATGCAAATATTTCACTGTCAGTTTTCGCCTTCTCTGCTGCGATCACTAGCCAGCAATACCACCATCAATGCTCTCTCCTTGCCATCATAATGTCACTATGCTATTATATTAAACACACCAAAGTGATATTGATGTACAAACCTGCTTCGTATTTCTGACAAAATATTGTTAATTTAGTTTTTGTGACTGAGTTAAAACCATTCGTAAAAGTTGAGTTATTGCTGATATGATTAGTGTTTTCGGCAGCATAACAATAGTTCTACAAAAATAATGCAATAGGAAGATTTAGAATGGAATGAGCATATTGATAAAGGTTCCAAGTTTATCTCCTCGAGATATTTATGAAATGCTAAAAATGATTGAAACTGTTCCTAGGAAAATTAAACAGCATGTGTGTTTTTTCATTCAAGAATATTTAATTTAAATTACTAAGTAGTACTTTTACTCGTTTTACATACAAGTCATGATTAGTGGTTTATTTTTATATTTTAATATTATAAAGTGAATAATATGATATTGTAATAATAGTAAATATTTGGGTTACCCAACCTACACGTAAGGTTGTGAAATATGCTCAAGGGGCAGGCTTCAAAATAGCTACACCATATGTCGTCTAATAATTATTTGCAATGAAATTTGATGCATTAAAACACACATTTATGACTCTGTGGTTATGTAGATAACTTTCCTTGGCCACTTGAAAAGTTTATTTTTGGAATGCTTACATATTTATTCCGTTTTCCCGGTCCACATAGTCACTAAATCGTCGAAATAAGCATTGAAATATGTAACTATAATATGCTTACTTTCACGAGCGAAAAATTTCCAACACAGCGAAATAGTTGGTTTATGTGGCGTGTTTTACCATGCGTGACCGAATGGTATTTTTGAATAGAAATTGATTTACGTATCGATTAGAACTTCGCTCCTCTTACTCCTTTTGTAAGAGTCACTTATGAAATTAAACTTTCCGAACACAATTGCTCCCCAACACTCCTGGCCACCCGCCTCCTCAACCTCCTCCTCCCCCTATTACTGCCTCACTCCGCCGCCACTCTTACATCATTGGGCCCACCCTCCCTATCGCGAGCCCAAATCCCTTCGTCATACTCCGGTTCTTCTTTCCGCTTGGGCGCCGCTGTCATAGTGGGTCGAGCGAGGAGGGGGCACGGGGCACGAGGATCGACGGGGTGCAAGGGGGAGGAGGCGGGAGGTTGTGTACGAGGGCTGACTGAGGGTCGCTATGGGAAGGGTGTGCACGCCACTCTGCCCGCGACCCCTCAATCCCCCTTTCCTCTTCAGTCCATCCCCCGGCATTATTAATGAAGCCGATCCACGAGACAGGGGTATCGTGCAAATATTTCGGTCGTGGTGGTGCGCGCTTGACTTTACGGTCGAAGGCGGTCCCTGAACACACCCTCCCTACTTCTTTTCTCTCCACTCCCACCCCCCCCCCACCCGCCCGACTACCTCCCCTAGACCCCCGAGACGATGCAAAAGACAAATAAATTCTGCATTGGAGGAGAGGGAGATTACGTGATAAGTTCGAGTTGTTATATAAATAGAGATATTTTTTGTACGTCCACGTGGCGAGGACGGAGTGTGAGTGCCGGGAGAGGGGAGGCGAAGATGATGAGGGAAAGAAGGACGAAGAGGAGGGTGGGTCCCACAAGTGCATTTCCGCCAACTGTTGGCCCTCTCCATTCTTCCATGTTATTTACGCGAGAGAATTTGAAGGGAAAATAATCCGGGAATGTGCGGCGTTTCCTTAAACAAGGGTAACCAGCATTGAGACTATGCGAGTTAGGTTCCCATTCGATGGCCGTTCCCTCAGCTCTCCGTATTATGCTTTTGCAAATCTTTTGTGATATGAAATTACAATCTCCGAGCGCGTAGGCACCTTCTAATCCAGAGAGTGATATCGCAGAGGAATATCGCCTTATGAAATGAGCTCGAAGGCTTATGCTTTAAACGTTATAGCTAAATTCATTGTAGGGAATGAAAAGTATTCATACTATCACAAATAGCAAAGATAACACATCGTACATTTACGCCAATTCCTATGGAATTTAAAAACATTCTATCAGAGTTTTCATCCTACACACTTTCGCCATACATATCAGTAATAAAATCTAGATTCCAGTGATACTTAATTCAAATCCTCTGCAAAGAAGCAATTGCATTATAGTTCAATATGTGTACACCCCAAAGTTTCTATTCACGCAGTACAGCAATGGAACGCGAGTAAGATTACGTGTAATAAATTTGATTATGCGTAATTTATTGAGTACTATGTAGGTACGACTACATTTTAAACGAAGATACCTCCTAATAAGATTGCCTACCGACGTGAAGGGTCTAAGAAATATTTTGGTAACATATTTTCAAAGACCCAGAAGTTTTTGGAATTGCTTTCTTCTGCAGTACATATTGCTTAATGACGGGTTGTACTATTTTCAATTTAATTTTAAAATGTTAATAGAATTGGTAGTTCCAAAAAATATAAAAATACGTATATGCGGGTATATTAATTTCATCCTAATGGCTATCTTCCGCACATCATTGATCTGTCCCAAATAATATTTTCTAATTCTAAAGTATTGAAACGGTGGTATATTGTATATTTTTCACATTTAGATATCCCAAAAATTATATGTTTCCCATTTCAAAATATTTTGTCCCGGAAATAACATCAAAAAATTATATTTGTGACTTAATCACACGAAAAGCATTAGTGATTAAAAGTGAAACTCCATGGTCCAAAGAATTTAATTTCATGGATTTCTCTATTTATCGCCCATCGTATTCCCTGGCTAATCATACTATTTTGAAACATTTAACGATCGAAAGTCAAAACTCAATGATAAAGAGACGAATAATTTATGAAATAAAGGGATCATTCTGCTGAACTATTTGCTCAGAACAAATATGATTTAATAATCTGAAGTCAATTCCTTATCACTAAAATTGAATTTAATTCTATTCACTAATTATATAATGGCAAACAAAGGCAACAATATTTGGTTTTCAAAATAGTTATTTGACAAAGCTTAAAATTCAAATTCTCAGGTCCATTTTTAGAAATGATTTTCTCGTTAAGTTATCTGGTTAAATGTTGATAATTAAGTCGTTTTAATAATGGATCGGTTTTATTAATCCTTTACGATTATAGGACCATTAATTTAATCGTCGTTTTACATGCAAATGATCCATCGTGTGTGCAAAAGGATCACAAACGTTCCGCTCCGTCGCGCTTTCTCCGCTTGTAAATGACTCCAGTGTCGCTGCACGTCAGAGGCCCGCAGTGGAACCGGATATGCGTCGATATAAGTCCGTCGTGTCGTACCAACCTCTCACGCCTTTCACGCTTGCGTGGTGCTGCTCTTCTTTTGCAAACGGGCCCCTCGCGGCCTTCCGACACTGCGCGGGACAAAAGGGGACCCTACCGAAATCACTGCCGGGACCCGGGGCCAAAATTACCAATTCATCCTCCTACTTCACCCCACTCCTACCTCGAATAACACTAACTAATATTTCTCTTTCCACGAAAAAAAGTGGGCTGAAATTTTCGCGCGAGAGTCGGCTTCCTCTTAAAGGGACGAGGTGAGGTGGAGTAAACGGAACAGGCAGGACGACAACCCTTTACACGCGCTCGCGAACACATCCACACACGCACAATCCCACATAAACACAAATACACCCAAACACACACTCGCCCGTGTTCCCCTTACTTTCTTTCCCTCGCCCCGGCCCCTCCCCTCGCCCCCCACAGGATGAATGGGCGAGTTTCCCGTGATTGCTGTTTGCAATAAGAGGAGAGCAGAGCAGATTAATTGCAGGAGAGGGCGTACGGAACTGGAATGCTGCATTGCCCGAGGTACGAGCCCTCCCCCCCCGCCCCCTATACCTCTTGGTCTCTTTTCACCCCAGTTCTCTCGCCTTTCTCCGGCACCCGGTTACCTGGGCACGCCGAACGGTCTGGAGTGAGAGAGAGATGGATATATGGTGTGAGAGAGAGAGGGAGAGGGATACAGGGCTGGTACAGGTGCGCTGCCACCAAGGTTGGAACAAAACGCGGTCGCCGGAGAAACAATGAAGGACCCCCCGCGCAACCGACGGCTTTCTCTCCCGAAAACGTCGACGTGGGTCGGGGGAAGGAAAGGGTAGAGGGTGCGGAAAGAGGGCGGAGTCGGGTATGGGGTGACATGGGTGCGCGGGCGGGACGGGGTTCACTCTCCACGGGGGCAAGGGGGAGGGGAGAAGGACAGAAGCGCGGGTTTCGCGACGCTAAGGTGGGGTTGCAGGCATTTCCGTGGGGGTAGGGTCTGGGGCGAAATAAGACCTTCACTTCATTAATAATATTTTGTTGAAATGCGGTTGGGGGAGAAGGGAGCGGGGAGAGAGGAGGGAGGGAAGAGGGATGTGGAGGCAAGGGGCGCACGTGAGACGGGGGGGATACGATGAGGGGTCGCCTGGTGGGGGAGGTGGCTTCGAGTTGGAGAGGGTCGCGCCCCTCCACGTTCAAGAGGCGGGCGGGTGGGACGGCGAAGGGACACTTGATTACGCGTGCCGCCGGCTGGGGCGCTGATGTAGGCGGGGTCGGGGAGATGAATGGGTCGCTCTGAGAGTGAAACAAGGGAAGCAAAAGGGGAGAAACTGTGGGGGGGGGGACAGGAGGTGGGGGGGTTGGTTTAGAGTGTGAGTGGGGTGATATAGGGAATGGGAAATTTCCCAGTGACGAACGCTCTCACGTCCACCCTTCTTTTTCTCCTCCCTCCCACTGCTCACTACCCCTTTTCCTTCTCCGTCCTTTCCCACTACCGCTCCACCTCCCCATCTCTCCCTCCCTCTTCAAACTGGAGCCGGATTTAATGCTCTTGAAGAGAAAGAAATAAAGCTCATATGTTACGCGCTGAAACACACCTTTCTTCCGCCTTGCCCGTACACGTACGTATAGTTTCTCAGGTAATATTCCACACGTGACAAACAGCCCTTGTTATTTTTAAATACGGGGTAATAGAGCGAAATGGGACAATTATACGTTTACAAGGGCAGACTTACTGAATATATTACGCTTTTATTTAAATCTTATTGCATTTCCTGGTATCCAGGAGGAGGAAAATGTGCTAGAAACAGAATAAATTCTCCCACAGTTGTTTCTTTTTAAGAATACGGCGAAAATATGCACAGCATTCTGTATAAAAGCAGTTTTACTGTCCTATCAAATCTAAAGAAAATACTAGGCATTCCTCGGTGTTATGAAAATATTCCTGGAGTACCGGAGCAACTACAAAGCTATTTGGGATTATATATATATATATATATATATATATATATAATGTGTGTGTTTAGATATGTCTATATACATACGTATATAAATATAAGTTGCAATTGTTAACAATACTCGTACCTTCATTTAATACTATTTCTATTCGCTATACTTATCAATAGGCTTTAACACTAATCACCCCTGGAAAATTTATAGAGAATTATTTATTTCACAAAGTGTTATAATAAAATTAAAACTTGTAAGCTCAGTACTAAATATCCAAAGTCATTTCATTTCGTTTCTGTTACTGGCCAATCATTTATTCTTCTTGCCATGGCATTCATTGCGTTCAAAAAAAGGCTGTTAATGTAAATAAACTAAACTAGTGTAATGTTTTCAGGAATTTGCTCAAAAAATTAATAAGATAATATTAAAATTGAAGAAGTTGAATTGAATAATAAATAATTTTTTAGTCTTCTAGACGAATTATTGGTTTTTCTCAATATGTTATATATATTCAAATAATCAATATTCAAAATATTCAAATAATTTCCCTATCTTAGTTATACATATTCAATTGTATTCAAAAAATATTTTAATTTTGTGAAATTTTTATGAGTTTTAAACATATTTTTTTCAAATTTAGATCTTTTCATTACAGTTAATCACTAAGCAAATATATTATAATAGATTTTGATGGCAGTGATTCAAATTGAACTAAATGAACCAAGTCTCTTGGTAAATTATCTAATTAAACTGTTTTATTTACAATTTAGCACATTAAAAATTATCAGAAATATTTTATCATTCAAATGCGCTATAGAAATAGTAGATGTGTAGTGTCAACTATCCATCTTTAAAATTATTATTTATTTTATCACATTTTACTACAACAATAATGAAGTCTAGTAAATTTAATTTTTATGTATTCGATGATTTCTAGCTCAACTTTGAGGAAGTTAATATTCACGAAATGAGAAACGCAGTGTCTTTTTCCACTCTCCTATTAGTAGTACAAAAATAAAGAACGGCGGAAAAATACATTGTGTTCTTCATTCCATGAAAGTTTTACGTTTTTTAATGCCTTATCCCTTTCAGTTTTCTACGAATAAGGGCCTGCAATGACATATTGTATTTTTAAGTTTAGGAAATAATAATTAATTCATATGTATCTAGTATTTTCCCTGTTATTTGACTGATTGTTCAGATAAATACACACTAAAAATGGGAAATATTTCTAATCAAATAAATGAGACCATAAAGTGTAGACAATAAAGTTAATTGTCTTTATGAAAGTAGCTCCACTATTCTCAGGTCAGAACTTGATATAGTAAAGCATTCATTTATTTATTTGTGTACCTTACAAGCCGGGTGTGTGGCCGGGGGTGAATAAACAACAAACTAATTTTTACTCGAATTTGACCGTACCAAGTTCGGACAAAGTTATTATGATCGTTATCGTTCGTGGAAAAACTGACATCTTAATCGATATGTTATGCACTTAATCTCTCTAATTTTACTGACATGATCTCTCCCACCGTCGTAAATTGGGTTTAATAGTACATTTTCAATATCACTGCTAAAAAGACGCCCTTCCCATTTACGCAAGAGCTTCAACCTGTAATTGAACCTTCGCTACATGAGTAATTCTCAGCCTAGCCGCTCTAAAATTTTGGATACGCTACTAAGTTTTCATGGCAACGTTTCGCAAATCTAGCTCCTCTACACGGCACGAAATCCAATTTGGCAATTAATCCAACTTCGTGAGGATCCCATATACTTGCGGCATATTCTAAATGAGGCTTAACCAACGACCGATAACATTTCTCTTTGGCCTTTTCATGACATTCACCCAGTACTCTTCTAATAAATCCTTATTTTATGTTAACTTATCCACATGTCCCCTGTGTGTGATTCGCCCAGGAGAGATCGCGAGTGAGGGTAACGCCTGGTTATTAAATTGAGTCTACACACTCCATTTCCATGTTCCCAATGCAAAAGGCTTTCGGGAGGGGAATGTTATTTTTTTAAATATGTATGATTACGCAGTTTTTAAAGTTTATTTCTAATTACCAAGTGTTGCACCAGCGTTTTATAGCATTAAGGCCATCGGATAAAACTGCCGTGTCCTCAGGATGACAGATATCGCGGTAAACCACTATATCATTGGCAAACAAGCATATCATACAAGTGACTACTGAGCCAATGCGGTTAGCGCAAAGTAGGAATAAAAGAGGTCCGATAATACTTCCCAGAGGAGTACTTGAAGTAACTTATACAGCATTAGAGCTAACTCCATCTATGACTACACTTTGTACCCGACCCCTTTGTTGTCTCCCGTAAGATCTACCTTTTCGAAAATCGTTCTGATTTTTCATTATTAACTCTTGAATAGTGTGAAGTCTCACAACCGAAATTTTATATGTTCCATAACCTTGCACGAAATGGTTGGTGGGAAAAAAGGTCTGTAATTGCTCGGTTTCTCCTTGTCTGCTTTTTTAAATATTCGTGTTACGTTAGCCTGTTTCCAATCACTGGTAACCTTGTCATCTACTAGCGCCTTCTTAAATATGATTTCTATATACGGTACATTTTCTGACGCTAGATCCTTAAATGTACGAGAGGGTATTTGATCAGGTCCGGGTAATTTATTAGGCTTGATTCTTTTCAGCAAGCGTTCTATGCCAGTACATGAGATTTCAATTTTGAGCATCGGTTGACCGGCACGGTTTGGAAAGCTATCCGAGGCAATCGGTGAGATATTGGCCAAGATGCTTTGAAAGAAGGAATTAAGTAAGTTAGCCTTTTCCAAACTAATGGTTACACTTTCGCCTTCATCATTTTTTAGTGAATTAAGAGTCGACTTATTCCCCTAAAACTTCTCTGACGCATAACTAAAATACTTTCAGATTCTCTTTCAAATTTTTCGTTAAGCTTTTCCTTCTGAATCCGCTTAACGCTTTACGAAATTCAATCTTGGCATTCGCCCTAGATATCTTGTAATCAAAGGAGATCTCATTTTTTTTGTCACTACAAATATCATCCCTAATATTTTTCATCTTGGCGTGACATAACCTTTGACGTCACAATGCGTTTATAACACCCACGTTGTACCATCTCGGTTCCGTGTTATCTTTTATAAATTTACTGAGAATGAACTTGTTGACTGCCGAGCGCGTGATCTCAAGGGTGATTCCACGTGTCCTCAATATTTCGGTCATTAAAATCTTTCTTAAAACTTGCAAATTAATTCTGTAGTACGAGTTTTAGGCCATCGTTGTCCCCTTCTTAAAACAACTAAATTTTTCTGTTAGGCCTTTTATATTGATCTCCATGTAGCGAAAACAGCATTAATGCAGAAAACAAATAATATTCTTGATTCGTTGCTAACGAATCAAAAATATTATCACCTCTAGTTGGTGAAGTGACAAGTTGATGCAATGAGTTCAGCGCAAAAGATTTCATTAGAAATTCACAGATATCTTTGTCTTTACCTCCCATTTAAAAAATAATCGTAGTTGTCCCTCAGTCTATTGATGGGACATTGAAATCTCCACCGATTGTAACGTAGCAATCATTATTTTGGGATGAGAAACCTTTGATTTGCTGATATGATTCGAGAATTGAATTTTCTTTGCCGACTGGAGGTCTATAAAACGCGCATACATAAATTCTTTTGGATTGAGGACTTTTAATTACGTACGAAACTGTTTCCAAACCATTACCCGAAATCACCTCAGCCCTACTGGCACAAGAACTTTTAGCTACAGTTAAGTCACTGCCCCCGATTCTATTTGTTCTGTCATTTCTGTAAATGGAAATGGATTTTGGGAAAATTTCAGTATCAGCAATATCAGTGGTTAACCAGCTTTGGGTCCCAAAAATTGTATCTCGCCTGTGCTTTGAGTAAGGTGATGGTACTCTGCGACTTTGTTTTTTTAAACTTAAACGGTAATTAACTACAAATACAGATAATGTTTTCTTGATACTACGATTTTTTGATTTTTTCGACAATTTTTTCTTGTTAATATTGAATCCCTAATAAAAGATTCCGTGCAATCCTATCTGATTTGTGTAAAATGATTCTTTGTTAGGACCGGACCTCACTTCATTTAAAGCTACATAACCTGGCGAAGAACTCTTCAGAGACCCTCTCATTGACCTGCACGTTCACCTCCACTTTAATCTAAAAAAACCCTGCAGTGCTGGAATATCCTACCCGCTACACATTTGTTGGCCTCAGACGTGCAGTGAACCCCAGGACGTTTAGGGGCGTTTTTACACGATTGGATCGCCGACTGTAGGTCAACAAAAGACGCCCCAATATTCCTGCAGAAAGTGCGCAACTTCTGATTGATGCCTTCCACTCGGCTCCAAACCAGAAGTCCACGGTCAATCATTGGAACAAGGTTGCAGATCGTGAACGATACATCACCCCGCGACACCACCCTCCCGCTTCACTTCCGAGTTCAATTCTCTGAAGGAATTCAGAATCTCTTCAGATCTACGGTCGACAGCATCTTCAACACCAACATGAGCCACGACCCGCAGCCGCCAGTCCAACTGCCTTCGTCACCTGGGGAACGCGACCACTAGGAATACACCATGCCGTCAGGCGCTGGCTCATACCCCCGTGTTCTGCCCTGTCACTGCATTACATTTCATGGTCTGCCCTCTCATGTGTACTGAATGGTTTAGTTGTTACATGTGAGAATATTCCTCACTGAATTACCTAAACGAGCTAAACGAGTTTTCTTAATATGAACTCAAGTAAACAGCCCTTGCACGTCCCGATTTTCTTGCCGATAAATTTTAATTGCATTCAACATTACTAGGCTGTCATCATAAGATTTCAATCCGAAAATTATTTTGCATTCATCTCTAAAATATACTGGTCCCTGCCAATTTCTTAATTCTCTGTAATTAATACTCGTGGAATCTTGTACCATAATTTTCTATTACTTCCTTTACGTAGTTTTTCTGTGGTCTTCGTAGGAACAGTGCGCTTCGTGGCACGCATCGTCAGAAGGAGGAGACGATCCACATAGGTCAAATATACATTTAAACAAGAAAACTCGCCATATGGCAAACATATACTCAATCACATGGAAATAGATATAAGGAAAAGGATCCAAACCCTTTTCCTTCTATCTATTTCCTTGAGAATGTGGAATATATGTCTATATATACATAAATTCCACATGCATATACGAAGCAATCTCAAAAGTACCGGACCCAACAAAGAACTCAAACATTTTGTAAAAAATGTATCTATTTATCAACATTATCTCCTTTCAGCTCTATAAAGTTTTCCCTGTGATTTTCGATAAGTTCGATACATTTTTTATAGCAAGAACTCTCTTGCTCCTCAAAACTGCCATTAACTGCCGATATCACTTCTCCATGATTGAAAACTCTTTGACCACCTACACATTTTTCAAGTTTACGAACAGAAAATAATCCAAGGGGGCTATCTGGAGTGAGGGAAAAATTCAAACTTGTATTCACGAATTTTGGCCATTGCAATACAGATTTGTAAGCTGATAATTTGTCTTGATGAAAAAACACTTTCTTCTCAGGCAAATAAGGCCGCTTTTGCTTAATTTCTTCCTCAAACGTTGCAATAAGTTCGCATAATACTCGACCCTGTTAGTTTTTCCTTTTTCAAGATAGTCCATGAAAATAATCCCGCGCGCATCCCAAAAAACCGACGCAATGACCTTGTCTGCAGATGAAATGGTCGTCGCCTTCTTTGGAGGCGGTTCTCCCTTCAGAATCCATTGTTTAGATTGTTCTTTTGTCTCGGGGTGAAGTAATCGACCCATTTTTCATCTATGGTAATGAAACGGTGCAAAAATTCTGCTTTGCTGATGTTAAACTTTGCTAAACGCTCAATTTAAATACCTCCACCACATTTTTTTTGCTCGAATGTGAGCAAACGAGTCACCCATCTTGCACACAGCTTCCTCATGTCCAAAGTTTCAATTAATATACGATATACCGCACTGTCTTCACCGTTTCTAGAGTCATCACCTCCTTTGGTCGACCAATAACAGCTCGTTAGGCCTCGTTTAAACTCTGCTACCCAATATTTTACTGCCGTGAACGAAAATGCAGACTCACCCACAGTAGAATGCAGTTAAGCTTTTACATTAGTTAGGTGGAGGCCTATCAAATAAAAGTATTGTATCACTTAACGATGGCAGATTGTCTCCATTTTCACAAATTCAGTTAAAACGTTCACTACTGATGGCTGCAAAACAAATACTAAACAACGTGGAATCTTCAAACTTGTGATATATGCTTTGTAGACTGCGTACTTTCTAATACAGTGATATTTTTGAACAAATGCCACAATCTCTTGGTCAGGCCGGCTAGGGTGTGTGTCTACATATATGTGCCTACACACACACACACACACACACATGGAAGGACCTAGAAATAGCCGGCCTGACCTAGAGATGGTGGTATATGTTAAAAATATATCACTATAAATATATATATATATATATATGTAAATATTCTATAAAAGTTATTACTAGTGGGTTCAGTCAAAAACACAGAAACACTCGAAAAAGAAAAGAAACTCACTTTGTGTATGTTTGTGTCATTCTTTTTTGTGTCCACTAGTACTAACTTTTATGCATTATTATTCACGTTCGTGAGACTTTCAAAAAATAACCTATGACTACACCTATAAATGACAACATACATCATACATATATATATATATATATATATATATATATATATATATATATATATATATATATATATATATATATATATATATATATATATATATATATATATATATATATATATAACCATAAGCACAGTAATCAACTCGAAGGTGGGTTAGGTAGGAGATGGCAGAGTTCCCCCAGTGCTAAGCCCGACGGCGTGTGAAATTCACACATCAGGGTATATATATATATATATATATGCTTTCGTAGACGTAACACGGAAGTGCCGAATAGTACAATACACAGTAACACACAATATAGAAACACAAAAAAAGAGAACACTCACACGTATTTTCTTGATATTTCGACGGAAACAATCCGTCTTCCTCTGAAGATATAGAAGTAATGATTACTTACTTAAGCATTACTTCTATATCTTCAGAGGAAGACGGATTGTTTCCGTCGAAATATCAAGAAAATACGTGGGAGTGTTCTCTTTTTTTGTGTTTCTATATTGTGTGTTACTGTGTATTGTACTATATATATATATATATATATATATATATATAATTATATATATATATATATATATATATATATATATATATATATATATATATATATATATATATAATTATATATATATATATATAATTATATATATATATATATAATTATATATATATATATATATAATTATATATATATATATATATATATATATAATTATATATATATATATATATATATATATATATAACGATTGTCCGGAAAAACTCATACGAGCGGCACAATAATGGGCTGACACAACATAACACAAATAGAAAAGAATAGACACATATAAAAGAACACTTACACGGTAAATTGTTCGAGCTTTCGGCCCTCTCAGGGGCCTTCTTCAAGAGAGACTTCTTGAAGAAGGCCCCTGAGAGGGCCGAAAGCTCGAACAATTTACCGTGTAAGTGTTCTTTTATATGTGTCTATTCTTTTCTATTTGTGTTATGTTGTGTCAGCCCATTATATATATATATATATATATATATATATATATATATATATATATATATATATATATATATTTATTTATTTATTTATTTATTCAAACACGAAATCTCGCCATATGGTGAACAAATACTTATTCACATGGAAATAGGTATAAGGATAAGGGATCGGAAGACGGGGAAGGTGGCATCGAGCACAGCACAAGCGCAACAATATTTCCTTGACCGGGACTTGAACACTGGATCTTTCCTCTTGCCAGGCCACCCGGCAAGGGGAAAGATCCGGTTGTTTAGTCCGGGCCCAAGTCTTCCTCAATATTTTTCCATGTATTCTGAATCTGCTGGAAACTGAATCAGAACGCAATTTTTAGACTAATGTGTAATCTCAGTTCCTCCAGTTGGACTTGAGATCTTCGTGCGTGCTTGCAAATTCCGAGAAAACCTGTGTCTAGCAGCTGGATCGCCATCCGCAACCCGGTGAACCTATTATGCAGCTTAGGGAATATATACCCGGAAGTATTGGCGCTTAGGAGTTAATTCATAATGGATATACATTTAAATCATAAAACCACGAAACAATGCAGCGATGAAGAATGAATAAATCATCATTTTAATTACATACAAACAGAAATTTATTAAGTTTAATTCAATTTTTATGCACTTTTTCCTAATTAATTATATATATTTGCATTACAATATTAATGCTTTTTCTTATTTTAAGGTCGACGTGAAAAAAATATTGAAATAGCATTACCTTCCCTAAAATAATATACCTGCTCCCAATTATTTGTTTAATTTTTGACCGCTCATGTGGCGAAAGAATTCAGACAACGACTTCTTTGAAATATTTCGGGATGCTCACAGACAATTTTAGTGCCATCCAGCTCTACATTGTTGTTCGAAGTGTTATATGAAAGCATAAAGAATGAAATAATGCATTGAAAACTTACAAATTGAAATGTATGCTCCATTGAAGTTATAAATCGTGGGATGGATACTTGGCATAAAATTTCCTATATATTATTCCTACTCTGGAATACCTTTAAATTTTTACGAAACTATATTCTTCCCATTTTAGGAGTCTATTTTGACGTCATCACAACAAATCGAAAACCATTCAATCCTCTTTTTATCAGGCAATTCTGAGGCTTAGTTTCAAATAACTTAGTTTTAAATAAAAGAACCTAGGATTGGAGTCTTTTTATTGGAGCAAAAATACTTTCACCGGAACAGCTGGTAAATGGATATTTGTATGAATAACACCCTCTATCCCGCAGATATCAGTAACCTTTTCAAAATCTATGTCACTGCCAAGGATTGCGGCACTATAATTGTGAGGTTTCTTAGAGTCGATTACTGTTTCCATCACATAGACTAGTATATAGGAAAGGATAACTTTTTAGCAAAGTAAACCCGAGGTTTCTGGCAATGAATGTCTGCATATGTCATATGGGTAGCCAGATAAGAAATAACTTGCGAATGCTGGTTATTGATTAGTCATAAGTTTTGCTGAGAACATTTACATGAGCATTATTTTTCAGTCCAAAGTATAATTCACGATTTATATTGAAATTACTTTATTTGTGTTTAACTTCAAATCTATTTTTGAAATTCATTCTAATCAATTGAATACCAATGACTTCTCGTTCGGTAATATGTCTCCTAAAATGTTTGAATTTCAAAAATGCAAAATTTGATTGCTTTTTATTATTTTGCATTGATTTTTATAAAGTCATTGTAATGTTATTCCTTCCTATACATTGTCCCCTCAGTCCATATTAGGAGAATCTACCTCAGTTTTTCTATATTTTTTTAAGGCTTTAGGCACAAATATCGAAAGAAACAACTGAAAAGAGTCATAAAAGCTGACATATTATACACATTTTTTGCCGTTTTGAACATAAATGACACAAGTATGTCAAAAATCTGTCCTTAAATAGGTAAAACTCACTGTCGCCGCATCCTATATAATCATTTCTCAAAGTTTGCGCAGTGAATTTGCGGCAGCAGCAAATTTTAAATATTTAGTTTCTCACTAAACAGCTTTTTATATTTTACCAAAATTAAGCCTTCTGGTCACTTTAATTCCCGCAACGAAATGCTAGGATCCTGGGGGAATCGAATTCATTTGTTCTAAAAAACATTCTAATACAAAAACTCGAACTATTTATTTTTTTTCTCATCATCATCATGCCAAACAGTGGGCAGTTCAATTCAATGTAAACATTTATTAAGAACGATAGTAACTGTTATTTACTTTCCCCATGCCTAATATAGAGATATTGTGTTTTTGAAAATATTACTTCCGGAATTTGAGAAGGAATATCCACCCGTTTGAGCTCACTCGAGCTCGCATTGACCTTGATGTCTGTTTGTTGTATGTCGACAAAGTGTGGGTGTCAGTTCTCGGTTCCTCTCGGTTCTCGTGTTCCTCGATTTATATATGTGGATGAATGTTATTTGGAGTTAAAAACCTGAACGCTGTTAAATTAGAAAACAGATCATGAAATTAGATTGGCTGGAAATCAACCTATTGGTGATACTTTAATCATGGTAAATTTTTTACTTTGTCCATTTTCTCAACTAATATTTTAAAATTTGGAAGAGTAATGTTTTTAAAAATTGTGATTAATAATTTATTTAAATTTTGTACCGTCCAATTATTTTCAAAGTGGATAGTTTAATAATATGTAATCATTATATTATAAATATATTTTTCTTCAAATTAAGCTATGTTTGTAGATACGAATATCATTTTTGAGCAATCTGGGTGCAGTAAAAAATTGCATTCTCTGTGATTTCTTGGAATTATATTTAATTAAAAATGATATTTTAGATGTAAATCAGGGCCGGTAATTAATAATAAAATTGTGAAATTTGAAAATATAATCACTCTAAAAGTAATTAAAATAAATTAATATTTAATAAGCTGATATTAATTCAATATTCCTATTTAAATATATACAGATAAAAAATGGAAAGATGAATGTGCAAATGTTAAATACCATAAAAAATGAATTAGCTATCGCAACAAACAGTTTTTAAATACAATACCTTAGTTTAACAAGGAAGAATAGATCGCTAATGTTTGCAAGAGAGAGGAAACATTTAGTAAATACAGGTTTGAGAAAACGAAAATGAACAGGCATTCTTTTTCTTGGAAACCCAAAATGAAAACTGTATGATGTTGATTACGGTCCACATTTTCTTCCGGGAATGGATCGTATTCTTAATTCAACTCATTTCCTTACTCCCAAGAGCGAAAATACTATATTTTTATTCATCTTACTTCTCTAGAGCAAGTGAATAAAATATTTACAATGTTAAAGTATACATTGCCGGACAATAATTGAAAAATATTGCTTGGGTTTAGAACATTTTACCTAAGATATGGAAGCAGTAATGTTTTAATCTTATCCGATTTTTAAAGATCAATGCATCAAGTTCCAGATAATTATTCATTGGTTGATCCTTTTTCGATTTTTTTTCTTCAACACTACATTCAAAAAGTTTTCAATTCTCGACTTCAATTTCTTCTTCTTCCACAGCTTGTCTCTAAAGTTGCATTGATATTACTTTAGGCCAGTTTATAAGAGTAAAGATCGAATGTTCATCGACGCTACTACTGGAGCTGGTACTGTACTCTATTGTAACTTGGTAAAAGTTTTTGCTGACAAATAGAATTGTGAGCTCTTGCTTGACTTTCGTTAAAAACTACATAGCGAATGCTTTGTGACAGAGATCCTTGCATTCGGTTGAAAGGATCATGATCTTTTTTTCAAAGTGCACTGAATATTCTTCAGAGCGGCTGCCGAAAGAGCCACAACAATGACGGCACCGTTTCGATAAATTGGATTACTTCGAAAAAGCCCGTTCCCCCTCTCCTCTGTTTATTTCGTCATCTTTGGCACAGCCCTGGGGGAGTTGCGGCGGCGCTTTGGCTCTTTCCCTCCTCTCCTAATAACCCTTTCTAGATTCCAAGCGACTGCCCAACCCTTTACAGTTGGCGGACCCTTCCCCCCTTTCAAGTCCGACGCTGCCCCCCCCTCCCTCAGAGTCCACCCTCCAGCCGCAGTCCGGACATTCCCACTTGAGAGGCCGAGGCCAAATACTACATCGGGATCGACAACAAAAGCATCACGTCGGAATCGAAAAAAATGAAGAGAGGCAAGGAAATGCACCGGGAGGGAGGTAGACTGCGGGAGGGAGAAAATAGACGTGGGTGAAGGGGGCTGGAAATATACGGGCCGGGGGACGGATGGGGAACGGAGTGAGGAGTTTTAACATACCAGGGGGGACGGGAGAAAGCCTCAAACGAGCGGGTGCGGGAAGGGGTAGTAGCATTTATGCGCCGCGGCGGACTCTGCGGCATCCTTAATTGGCTTATTCGGGCCGCGTGGTGGGTGCGGGTGGAGCGGAAGAAGGGCTCGGGAGGTGGAACTGGGAACCATCTCAAAGGGTGCGGAAGGGGGGGAGGGAGGGGGAGAGAGCTCTTGCGGTGGCGGGTGGTATGCTCCTTCCACGGTGGGTGGGACGCGGGAGCTTATATGACAGCAGGGGGGACGGAAGGAAGTGGGGGTGGGAAGGGACGAAAGACGTGGGGAAGGGGGGCAAGAAGGCTCTCCTCCTTGTTTGCCAGGAGTCTGCCAAGGCGTGGGCGGGATGAGTGCGTGGGTGTGTGTGTGAGCGTAGCCGGGGTGTGACGCATGCCGGGGAAGAGGCCCCGGAAGTCACGTATGTTCCTCGCGCCTCGCTTCGTGGTCCCCGCGGGCGCCGCCGCTCCCGCCCAAGGCGACACCCGTGCACGCGCCACGGTGCAGAGTGGAAGTATGGATTCTTCAGGGAGTTTGCTGAGAGTTTTAGGGGCGGGGGAGAGTGCGTGGCTGGGTTGGGGGGGCTTGGCGACGAAGTCTGCTCCGAGGTAAATTCGTTGGAAGGAAGGAGATTGGAATAGGTGGAGAGAACACTAAAGAAAGTAGATAACCGCCCATTTTGGTTAAATGAACGTGATGAAATATTAATGAATAAGTATTCCTTGTTATAAAAAAAGAAAGACGCAGTAATACTATATTATGGTTTTTATGCCATATTTACGTGTCAAGACTCTGTGAGGGAGAACAGCTGTGATGTTAGGACCCCGGCCAAGAAAATGCGGAAGTTTATAAAAGAGGCACATGGATTAAATCTTAGAATTTCGGTTTCTTTGTGTTATAATCGAGAAAAACACTAGAGAAATCAAATTAATCAATGAATCAGTGATCAGTGTATTAGCTTTTCCAAGGAAATCGCAGGCGGCCGCCGGTAGAACTGGCCCCTCTACCCTGTTGTAACTCACACACACTGTTGACTTTAGTATGGAGTGAGCTCTTCCCTAACTTATCAAACCAACCTTCGGGTTAATCACTGGAGTTGATTGGTTCATTATTTCCAAAAGACCTTCTGGTAACGAATTTTCTGCGATGATATTTTACTTTTAACTCGATTGAAATTTTTGTAATTCCAGTGCGTACACTTACTGCAGTGCCTCCGGCCATAGAGGATGCCAGTGTTTAAATCGGGAAAGTGACGAAACATGCCATTCGTGAAATACTTCTATTTTATATTACTTTATTTGTAAATTATCTTTGGTACAATTAACATACATCACCCAATAAATTCAATTGATATAGCACTTAATTTTAATTCTAATCTCCTAGCATGTTTTAGATGTACAGGGTGTGGCAATATAACTTCCTTTTTTCAAGTGGGTTTACTTTTGAAAAAAGGAAGTTATTTTATATAAGAAGCTCACGTGGATTCTGAGGTGTTTTAATAAATCATTAGAGAACATTATAATTATTTTTTGAATCCCTGTAAATATTTCATCAATCTAATGTATAAAGGTTCTTATTCCAAACGGATCATAATCTAAAGGAATTCTCCTTATATCAAATAGCGAAATTTTCACTCTATTTTAGGTCATTGCTCAATGGAAAGCGGTTTAAAATTTGAACTTCTTCTTGTCTAATTCAACTGCCCATGATTGAGAAAGAAGATTATAAAAGCGCTTGAGGAAGATTAAATATATTCAGGAACACTATCTACATTAGCTTTTTAAAGAATTCAAGCAAATGTGTAAGTTGAAATGGGTTTTTATTAATACATTTGTTCGTGTAGGAGTAAATTGGCATGATTTTGTTTGTTTTTCATGTGGTTGTATTCTGTTTTATGGGTGGTGTCCTAAGACCTCCTGCCAAACGCCTTACGGGGTATTGTGTAGGTACAGATGGAAATTAAGCTTACAGGAATGTTGACTACTATCTTGTAATTTTGTTACGCTTAATTTCCGATACTAAAAGATGGATCAGGATTTGGCCTTATAGTATTAACTTTCTGGTATTAAGATTGTGAGAAGGTAAGGTAAGGGAAATTGAAAAAAGGATTCCTTTTTGAGGAATTACTAACCAGTAGTTGATGCTCTCTGTATTCCTTTCATGATGAAAATGGACCTATTAGCAAGGAAATACAAAATTTAGGTAATAAATGTTTAAATATTTTTGGTAGTAGTAGTTTTGAGGGGAGGCGACCGACAGCTAAGGTCATTTGCGCCATAGGGGAAGGACAGGAAAGGATGAAGGGTGGAGAGAAACCCGGCGTCGGCATTAGCCTACTCTTTACGAAAGGCGCCAAGGGGTCCGCGGCTTAACGTCCCATCCGACGGACGGCGTACTAACTCAAAGTGCCCTCCACAAAGCACCTCAAGTAGGGATCGAGATACCTCTGAAAAATATTCAACACCGCCGGGATTTGAACCCGCGCCCTCAGGGTGGGAAGCCAATACGTTAGCCCCCGCACCATCTCGATCCCCAATATTTTTGGTCCGGTAGCAACTGTAAAAGTTTTCTTGGGATCCTGCTGTGAGAATGAAATTAAAGCGAGAGAATTATGAAAAATATACTGAGTTTCATCTGAAATATAATTTGTTATTTCATAAAACACATTGTATATTATCATATATTTATTATTCCAAGTATTTGGTTGTAGTATTTGATTTCCTAATATCTGATTACTCTAAGTTATCGGTTGATCTCTTCAGCCGGCCACGGTTTTTTTCTATCTTGATAAGTGTATCGCTTTACAGGTGCTCCTATTAAGGTGTTCAGTATTGAAATAATCTGGTGGACTATATCTCTTCAGTCTTCTTTCAATGCCTTCCTCGGAATTCTTTGACTCACTCCTTTTTCAAAGATTTGTCAATTTGTCCTGGAGCCCATTATACGTAATTTCATCTTAATTATGTTATCACTAGATTTTCCAATTGATTAAACATATATTTTACCATCTTTATTACTTGTCTACGAGTTTTATTTTAGACATTGAACAACTTTCTTTACAAAATAGTTGAGCAAACTAATAATGTATTAGTGATTGAAACTGTCAAATGAATTAAAATACTAGTATTTGTGTTAGTCCGCAGGTACTATTTTATATCACTATATGCTGTATACTTTTCCAAAACGCAGAAGTTAAAATCACGCTAATAAATACATTACTTTTTCAAAGAATGTTTTCTGTTTTGAATATCTATTTGAAACTGGGGAACTGTTTTTTCTTTAATGAATGTGTTAAGGCCGAGGGTATCTAAGTAAATATCAAAGCAGGTTTATTTTACGCTCTCCCAAGTATCAACTTCGAGATTTTAAAAGTAAAGGAAAAATGCAGTCCAGGATACTACGAGATAGTTACTCGTATTTGAGGTAATATATTATTTTTTCTGATCCAATGAAATGAAGATAATAATAGTAAAGCGTGGGGCTGACATTGTTACTCTTTCACTCTGATATATTTTAGTGCAACTTGAAAGGATCACATATTTGAAAGTAAAACTTTTATAAACCCCTTCCTAACGTTTTGCATCTGTTTCTTTCATTTGTGTACATTTACATGTATGCTTCTTTTATATTTTGTTCATTAAAACTTTTTCTATCATTGATGTCGCTACCTCTTTGCATGGCCTCTTTCCGTAAATATGAAATGCGCTGCGTTCAACGACAAAATTATAAGTAGCGAAAATTTAGGCATATCGGATACTGGAGCTAATTTCAAATAGAGAAGTGATTGGATAAAAAGTCTTCCAACAAAAACCCACTTCCTTAATATCCTTATTTTATTCTCCTATAGGATCATAGTTGAACACCAATTTCAAAACAAGGCTAAGAAGGAATGCTCTCTAAATTATCCAACGCAAGACTTTGTATGCTCCCTTAAAGACCATAGATAAGCTCATGAATAAATCAAAGAAATCTAAGATATCTTGAGACCTGAAGTATCACGGCTCTATAGAATGGAACAGAATAAAATGGAAAATCATATGCTGATGCCCTATTAAAGCAGACTGAAGAGTGATTAAGCCAAGCTAAATGTGTCATTTAATTATATTAGATAATTAAATTAGATTCTACTAATTATAATTCTAGGTGTTTAAAATCATTTTCGAGAAAAGTCCATTTATTGTGTTTTAGTTTGAATTCTTCAACCTTTTAAAATTTCACAGGCATTGTTAGGACAAGTTGTAGGCATGGATCATGAATAATAATATTCATCCTTCCCAGTAGCCGAAGGGACAAATTATCAAGATGCCAGTGCTTTTGGCGAGAATCACAAGGTATGAACGACGCCGGAATCGCATACGAACTTTAAGCACCGAGTGTAACATCTGTTAATTCACGAATTTGCCTCCGCGAAGTTCCACGCGGCTGTTTTTCCCGAATCCAGCGGAGGAAAGTTTGGAATCGGAATTAAGAAGCGGATGAAGGGGGGGATGGGTTTTGGGGGTAGGAGGAACGGGAAAGGCACTACTCCTTCGTTCGGGGCGGATTTGGTTCAGGGCGTGGTAGGGGGCGGTCGGGGAGTCTCAAGAAGCCGCCGCCATCGTGTCGGGAGAGGGGGGGGGAGGAAGAAGACGAGATAGGGTGAGGGGCTGGAAGGAAGGGTTTGGGGGGAGAAGCCGGTGGACTTGTTTGGGAAGATTGGGGGACGACGCGGGGGTGGGCGCTCGGTTGTGAGCGTGCATCAATATTAGGAGAAAGGAGAGGGGGGTTGGTAGGGGATGAGTGGAAGGGGTAAGAATGACACGAGAGTTCGTCGAGGGAGAGCGGGATGGGTTAAGAGCGTAGGGAAATAAAATGGGGACCGGTTTGCGTTTTGCCGGCTCAAGATGACGGGGCGTCAACCGAAAAGTTCCTCTCTCCCGAAATTCCACCTCCTCTGCCTCTCCTCCTTCCGCGCTCCGCTCCCATACTCTCTCCAAGAAAACCCTCCCTTGCACCGAATTTTCCCCTTACGTTCGAGTCTCTCGAGTGCGTGCTCGTCGCTGTCACTCGAGAAAGTAAGGCTGGAGGAAGGCCGACTGGTTGTGTGTGTGCGCAATCGCATTTAAACGCTCACACTCAAGGTGGTGGGATCTACAACTTCGCCTCGTAATATCATAAAGTGCTCTATCCTTTATCCCAGAGTCCCCGAAGTTCAGTGATGTCAATTTTTTACTCTAATTCTCTACTCGAATAGCATGTGTAAGCTGATTCTATGCACTTTTTAAGTTCTCTGCCGCCGTGGAATGTAAGGTGATCCTCAGGTAAATTGAAACTTAATCACTGGCTAATAGTATTCGCAATTAAGACTCACAATTCGTAACTCACGATTCAGACCCCGGGGTCCACCTTTACAACGAACCTTTTGGTTAGAAATTCTCGTTTTCACATGCATTGCTTCCACTTTTATTAGAATTGAAAATTAGTATAATTTCAATGAGGCAATAACTATTGGTACATTAAGGTAAAAAAGTCTGATTTTTTCCATTAGAAGAGTCATTTTTCCTAATTCGTCATATTTTTTGGCAGTCCAGCAAATGGATGCATGCTTCTGGCGACTTTTTCACTTCTTTAATAGCTGATAAAATGCCATCGAGAATGAGCGACTAAAGCAACTATTACTGCCATTAAATTGAAAATTAAGGCTTGTCATTTTTAAAGTTGGCGAATTTTGTGGTCCAGAAATTTGAGAATGAAATAATATACCTTTGAGAAGCATATCAATCAATTACTTTTCCACTTCAATTACCTAATTATGATGGGATTATATTTAATAACGTTTAACTTTATGTTTTCGCAATATTAAGTCGTACATGTCGGTTCATCTTTGACATATATTATTTCTAGTGTAAATACGAATATTTAATAATCTGCGGTGTTTCTTTAACAAAGTTCACAAAAAACTATTTGGCATTGCTCAAAATATATATGTAGCCGTATAGATTTTTTGCCATATTTAGTAATGCGTGGACTGATACAAGATTATCAATTATGCATCGGGATAAGCGTTTCAAGAAAACATCCTGTGTTGAATATGATCAGATATAGCAAAGAGGGAATATCTGTTGGTAGATTATGTTCGAATTACTTTCAGCGGTTCAAGGCACTGTCATATATTCCATTCAAGTTCCAAGGATTTTCAATCATTACGTTGCCTATGTATCTCTCTTTAGCTCTATAATTCTTAATGGGTGCAGTGTTTATTACACTATACCAGTACGAGACATATCCAAAAAGAAGTTAGAACTAGGATTGCGCATTAATGATCATATTTAATATTATTAATTAGAGAAATGGCCACAGAAAACTGAAAATTTCGCAATCCATAATTAATTTCATTTTTGAAAATGTGTACTTTGTATGCTTATGACTAAATGATGGGTTTGTGTCATTACTTTGTTATTATATAGAACAAAATTGATTGATTGCGGAATTAAAATTATGACTGATACAGCGAGGGAAATTCTGCTGTGTCATTTAATCCAACACCAAAGAAGGTCATTAGGTAAATCATTTCTCAATATCTCCAGAAAAATCTGAAAAATTAAGATAATAATACCCAGTATTATCATTTCTATTGGTTTTACTCATTTATCAGTGAAGTGGCAAAATTAATGAGCTCCTGCAATCCAGGAAAGGACTATTAGCTGAGGAAAAAAGCTAACATCTTTTTTAGTTTATCATGAAAAAGGCTTTTCTTTGAAAATCCAAAGAGATCTAAAGGAGAATTATGAATCGTTAAAGGGCATAAAAGCGCGTATTTCGGCGAGAAAATATTAAAGTAAGCTAGTACGACATATCCAATTTTATTTAATCCCAAAGAGCTCTCAAGGAGATAATTTGTATTGGAACTTATTCGAATATAATATAACGAGTCTGTCGTATATCTACTGAGTCGAGGAACGTATCATTTTTATAGAATTGAAGCCGTAATTATTTTTTTCTTATCCCGAAAACTTAATACTATTATAAGCTTCTTATCATGCATAATTTAATAGTGCCATTAGTTAATCTTTTAAAATGCTAATGACCACGTTTTGCGAATTTCATTTCATACAATCACCATGCCTTTATCCAATGATTTTTTAATATTTCAAGAAATTTACAGTTAACCCTGTCAGTGTGTATACCCTTTTAAAACTTAAATCAATCTCTTAAATCAGTTCAAAAACACTTGAAAAGCTCAATTGCCATTTTTTATCAGTGTCATCTAACTTAATATTCGGTCATTAACATCGAAATCTCTAGTATTATTGTTCAGTACATATTTGGTCCTACAGTTCTACTCTACTAGCTATTCCATCAATGTCCTCCACATAAAGACACATAAATTCACTTTTCTTTTGAAGGCGTTTTAACCAATTGTTTATTATCTCTATTTGGGTACAAATTAATTTTATTTGGGATTCAATAATGAAATTTGTGTAAAATATAAACCGTGAAATCAGATCAATAGCCATATAACATAGAGATGGATACAAAAAGAGCTGAGAAAAATGCCGAGAGGGTTACTTGATCGGTGTCACACAAATGAGAATTTCAAAGAGCAAAATTAATTCTCCTAGACGCGGGTTTAAATCGATGTATACGCGGCTAAGTCTCGGTCAAGTCCAATGATATTTACCCTCTAATATTCTCCTTCTGGATACGGAATTCATTCCAGCAGGAGTAAAACACCATGGCATTATGGTTATTTAAACGGACCATGTTAAAACGTAAATTTAGTAAGCTATCGTGTTCTGCGATCTGAGCGACATATCTGCAAAAAGGTCACACAACCATTAGCATGCCGGAGGCAGCGACGTCTGAGGAACGGCCGACAAGGAACAGGTTGGATGACAGTGTGGATTTTTCAATCGCATATTTTCCTGCGTAGCTGTATTTAATCCGCGTGAGGGTCGATTCAAATCCCATGGAAGTCAATGACTTTTCCCCGGCAATCCCGCTCCAGCCATCATGTACTCTCACCCCTCATCCCACTCAACACAACGACGTCCCTCCCCATAAAACCCCGAGCCACAGCTTCCCAAAAACCCCCTGCTCCTCTCCCACCATCCCCATTTCCACCATTCTCCTCACCCAGCAGCTCTCCATCTACTCCCTCATATTCCTCCCGCCCGGAGCCGATAGCCAAACCCTCCTTCCTCCCCCCTGCTGCCACCGCCCATCGCTCGACGTGAATTACGCTAAAAGTGCTCCTCCGGCCGCGCCGGAGAAATACACCCACTCTACTTCTCATCCCTCTCCTTCAATCCGCCTTCGGACCCACCCAAACCTCCTCGCATTGGCACCCTCTCCCTCACCCACCGCTCCTTTTCCCTGCAACTCCCTACCCCACGGGAGAATCCGGCTTAGGGGGTGCGGGGGGAGGAGGGTGATGGAGGAGTGGGGCGGAAAACGGAAGGAATGGGCACGAGGGGGAGGGTTTGGCCAGGATGGTCGAGAGGTCTTTTTCGACTTTCGTCTTTCCCTCCACCAGTCTCGCCCTCCCTCACCCCCGACCCCGCCCCATCTTGGCTTCCTGAGGGTGATGTCATCCCACGATCAATCACCATCTTCCCTTTGATTGCGGTGGGGCGGGCCGAAAGGGGCGGGGGTGGTGGGTGGGACAAGGGTTTGTGGGGAGAGACAGTGGGCGAGCGGAGGAGGTGAGGGGTGGGCGGCCGTGTGGGAGTTTACGGGAGGTGTGTGTTATTTTTTGGCGTGCCGGGTGTGTGGGAGTGGTTGAGGCTTTCAGAGGGAGCCCGGGGGGATCGCTTTTTTTTTCGCATGCCCTCTCCCTCTCCAGCCACTCCTCTTCTCGTCTCTCCCTTGCACTGCTCTCATAATTTCTCCCGCGCCATTTCTCCCCACTCAACGTTATCCATTTTCCCTATTTCCCCCTATCGAACACTCTATTTCATTGTCCTCTTCGCCCCATCCCTCTTCCCGTGTAACTCCTCGTGCCTCCACAGCCGCCATTCAATCTCTTCTTCCCATTGAGAGGTGATTTTTTTCTACCCTAACGTCATGCCTTTTTGCGGCTACTCATATCCGCGAATCTACCTCCATAGGTTTCTTTCGTTATAGCTGGCTAGCTTCTCTTATGGGGTTCCATTAAAGCATGTCATAATCTCACCAACTCGATCTCGTTTGACACTAGGCTCTATAGCACCAAATGGTATAAAACCTCTTGCCTGTCCCTGTGCCTTTTTCAGAATAAAAATGTATTCGTTAATAGACAGAAATTACACAAATATATAATAATATAAGCAGCTTTATGGAATGTGATATTGCTGCTGTTGTTTGGAACTAGAATAATGCATTAATTTTTACAAAATTGGAAATTATGAATGATCACTTTTGTATGCATTATTTATTTTATACTAGTGGAGATAGAATTATTCCCTTTAGAGTCATTTTTAACATGTTGAAATGATACTTTTAGTTAAAAAATAAAAATACTATACACATATATATATATATATATATATATATATATATATATATATATATATATATATATATATATATATATATATATATATATATATATATATATATAACCATAACACAGTAATCAACCCGAAGGTCGGTTTAGTAGGTGATCGTAGAGATCACCAAGTACTAAGCCCTATACGGCGGGCGAAAATTCACACATCAGGGTAGGGGGGCCAGTTCCTTTCCCTGTGCCGGTTATGGTTTCCCAGGAAGATCTGGTACCCGAAAAATCACTTAGCTTGGGTGGAGCTGTAGGTGTCCAGAGTGCGTTGCCCAGGAATCGAACCCGGGACCCTCCGGTCAGCAATCCAACGCTCTACCCACTGGACTACCGCGACCCTTATATATATATATATATATATATATATATATATATATATATATATATATATATATATCTTCTATATCTTCAGAGGAAGCATTACTTCTATATCTTCAGAGGAAGACGGATTGTTTCCGTCGAAATATCAAGAAATAACGTGTGAGTGTTCTTCTTTTTTTGTGTTTCTATATTGTGTGTTACTGTGTATTGTACTATATATATATATATATTATATATATATTATATATATATTATATATATATATATATATATATATATATATTCATTTATTTACCATTTGTCACCTTGTAGGATTGTTAAGACATACTATATGGCATAAAAGAGAGTGTTGACTTATAGTTTCATTAGTTTTCTTTGTATTCTAATTCAGTGTTTACGGATTGAGAGTTAAAGAAAACGTCATAAATTTTTCTACTCCTTTCAGTTGTCTCTTATATATCACATGTCTTTGTCTATTGATTTCAATTTGACGTGAGGCAAGTTGTCAAAATACTTATGATTATCGATATCAGTTTTTTAATTATCAAGCTGTGGTGTTTCCCCGTGTTTCTTTAGAGGAATTACATTATCATGTCAAAACGTGATACCCCTGCTCCAACGACGGCTGGAAAATGCTTAAGGTTCAATTAATGAAAACATTTTATATGTTCAAGCTCTTTTAACCATTGATTGTACTAGTTACATTCCATCTCTTTGATGATATGGAATTTCCTGTTGTGTACTGAGGTTCATTTAAGTGTTGATATATGACAAAGATTCTATTTATCGACTGAAATTTATCGACTCCCTTCGACTCCATTGGTCACTCTGGCATGGGTCCAAACAACCCAAACAAAATCAACAGACGCGTGCTGCTGAAGAAGTGCTCCTATTCAGCCAATGAGTAGGCACGTGCGCTTAGGTTTTGTATTGCACTTAATGCATTTGGTGCCCGTTTTCCAAACAAGCGAAGGACTAGGGGATGGAAGGTACATCGTTTGGGAAGATTAATCGTATATTAATGCAATTTCATGGAAGGCTGAGTCCATACCTCGATGACGTTAAGAATGTGAGTTTTGTTTGTTTTTCTTCCCTGCAGCATTATTAAAAATATACAATGTACCCTTTTACCCAATGAACTCTCATCGGAGTAAGAATGTTATCTTTATTAATCACGCAAGTATCTTCTGAGCAAAATCCATAGGTCAACAAATATACTAATGGTTACAGTCTAAAAATAAATATGCAGTTAATCAAATTAAAATTTGAGAAAAATTGAACTTCGGTCTAATTTGATTGGGGTATAGGCATGCAAGCTCGACATTTCGTCATTCTTTATTTTTGCAGTATCTTCATGGCGAAGGAAAATATAAAAGCAGATACTTTATTTAGCACTAATTTATAGAAAATGCGAATAATTTAACGAATATAACTAAGGCGATTGTGTGCGTGAATAGTCATCTCAGGAAAAATTATCGGAGCGGTTGAATCGTGTAAATATGATTATTTTAATTGTGACGTAATATTCCTGCTCTAATTTAGTATAATTACTATAACTGCTGCTACCCCATTGATATTCGTACTAAATGTAGCATGTGCGATAATGCCGACACCGATTCAGAATTATGACAAATCTTTCGTTTCTTTTAATGACTTTGAAGAATATTAAGTACTCATTACAGAAAGATTGGTTCAGAAGTACAGACTTATATCTTGTGTCCTCGTATATATATAAAATATTGATTTTGCGGAAGGTTAAAAGAGATGAAAGGAAACGGAAATAAAGCGAGGCTTCAAAATTTTGTGCACGGTTTGTTTGCTCCTCACCAATCATAATCCAAATATGTATTCAGAGGGAACAATGCTGGGGCGGGAAAAATGTTCTTTATTTGTTCTGAGAGGACTTAACAGTGGAACACAAGTGTAAAGCAAATTTCGATAAATTCCTTTGTATTCATCGGTATATGTTTCTCTATCCAATCTTGGTCTGGATAAGGTCTGCGCTAAAGGTTTGAAGCAGTTTCATCCACCTCATTTTCCGATGCTCCCGTTACTGAGCTTCCATTTAGCCTCACGAAGAGTTTGTTCAAATTGCTCTTTGTTCTAGCGATTGCTTTGAAGTTTTGTTGAGACGCCCAAACTTTCTCGGACATCACCTTATAAATCGACCACTGAACTTAAACCTCCGACGATGTGCAGCCTTAGTAAAAAGAAACCGTTTTCATGCTTGGTGACCTGAAAACGTTGCAAACTAACTGCACCGCGGGCAGACTTGCTTCGAAAAGCCAGAATATCATCAGTATCTGATTGTGGAGCTATAAAGCAACGTCGATTCTTACAGTTCCCCGGCCACCGCGTTCACGAATCCAGTAGTGGAATTGGTTAAGCTAAAGGCTTTTGTGCGCTTCCCCGGAATTCCCCCATGATGAGTGCGTACTAGTTGAGCCGTCCTTTCTCTCTCTCTTGCTTTTCGTCGGTACCATTGGGAGTACAAACATCGTGTTTGCACAATGAGGGAAGGATAGACGGGACGAGGGCGCGGGGAGGGAGAAGAGACGATAAAAAGGAGAAATTATGGGAGAGTGAGGGGTTTTGGGTGGAAGGGGCTGAGGGAGTGGGTGCCGTCGTGGTGGCACATGGGGCAAAGAGTATTGGGGGTTGGGAGCGGAGAAGTGAAGAGGGGGACCGAGTCTCTTGAGAATTTGAACGGTTGATTGGAGAGTGCGTTTGCGTATATGAATAGATGGGATTAAAGGAGGGAGGTAAGGTTTTCTGGAGGACTGTGAAGTAACTTAGGGGAAAGGCGAGGTGGATTCAAGGGATGAGGGTAGTGTGGTATGTTGGTGGGAGTTAGTGGGGATGGTAAGTGGACGCAAGAAAGAGTAGAGGAATAGGAGTGGGCCCTGCGTGGGCATGGGCACATTTGACAAGCAGCAGATAAGAAAAACAACTTCAGTAAAAGAAGGGTGGGGTGAAATGTCATTGGGGAACTGGAGGTGAAAGAAGCCTCAGGAGTCAAGTTTAGACTATAGATCGTGGCAAAGAAGGTGGGAAGAGTCAAACAAAATACAAAAAATATCTTGGGAGGACTTTTATAAAGACGTGTAATTTAAAAGCCAAGCATAAATAGGACACGGGGTGTAGAACGTGTCTGCCTCCACTGCTCCACGTTCTTACAGGACTCACTCAAAGAATGAACTATCTTACACATGTCCTTTGAAAGAGTGAGTCCAATTTCAAGAGGGAGAAATGAGTAAAGTTTATTTGGAAAGCTTGCTGATGCTTTCCAAAGAATTTATTGTGACATGAGTAAAATGACATCACGCATTTTTCGCGACAGTCGCGTCCTCGTTATATTAAAAGTTTTTTTATTTAAATTTACTGTGCGTCTAAATTTTGTGAAGTCTGTTCTAAGAATAATAATCTGTAGGAGGGGAAATATTGTATTAAAAGCTGTTAGTCTTTTAGTGACTCGTACTTTTTGCTATCCGTTTGTGGCTTTTTAGCTCTATTAAGTAGAAAGTTCTTTTGAGTAGTATGCTTGTGCCTGTCACTCTTATGTCAATGGGAGTATGCCAATAAGTATAAATTAATGACGCTGTGTTTATTAGTTCTCAGAGTCTGGGGATTTTTACGGCATTCATTTTTTATATCATCGTAAGTAGCTCTCAACTTAATTGGAATCATATAAGTTATCATTCAAGTTTTAGTAAAAACATTAGAACTTATTATATTTTATTATGAAAATACTGGTGCATAATGGCAGGCATGTGTATCTATCATTTCATTCGGCAAATTAATAATTAAGCGCAAGGTGCTTTGGAATAATTTAATCGTAAATTAAATATTTTTGCGGTTGCGATTTGCCTGATTCCGCCTCATATATATAAATAAATAAATAAAAATTATATATATATATATATATATATATATATATATATATATACACACATCAGTTTCCTGGTAACCGAAAAACTTTACTTCTCAATGCTTGAAACCATAGCACAACATAATAAGTAAAAAATTCATTTCCCCATATCCTCTCTCTGCTATGAAAAGTATGCCATGAAAACATTTCAGATACGAGTAGTGGATACTTTATGTAAACTGACCTATTTAATTACATATTTTTAGAACCATATGGCTTTATATCCTTCAATTTATTTCTTTATTCGCATCATCTCTATTTAAGAACACCCTTACAATTCCTGATAACTTTTTTCACTTAATTTTTTAATAGAAGCATACACCCTGCCTTAGTATCGTTAGGAACTGTGCAAATTAACATTCTCAATTTTGAGTAATGTTTGTTTCATCAAGTACAAAAAGAGTCATGAAGGACGAGAAATTATACAGAGTAAGAAGTTTGTTTCTTAATAAAATGAAACTTTTTCTTAAAACATGCTCTATTTCACTATTTTTCCTTGGTTGAGCTGAAATAATGGCCCATTTACAAATCATTATTGGAACACACTCCCGTAGCATTTGAGTTTATCACTCCTTTTTTCATACTATCAAAACATCAGCTCTTATTTACTGGGAAACATTTCTTTACAAATATTCATACCATATCAATTTTCATTCAAGTTTTCCTGCTGTCTTGACATACCGTTTAAAAATCTATTGCATAATTTATTTTTCTTCATCCAGTCATGACTATTTGCATGATTTGAATAAATAATATGTTAAATAGCATTGATTTATTTCACATTGTTGTTGTACACTTGTATATACTCGAATTAAATGAAGAAACGGTTACGAAAAATTAATGAAGAGGATAAGAACAGCTTAATATACTAAATTGGGATATTTTTCGAGTTCTTAAATCTAATTTCAGGTTATAATACCGCGTCATAAATCGAGTGTGTCTATTATATCCTAGTTCAATACTGTATGATCTGCAGTATTTCTCGTGGACATTTAGATGCAATCACGTTGCCCGAAGACAGTAAATTGGTAAAAACATGAAAAGAGAAAATTGGAGACGTAGATTAGGAGACATTCAGTGCAATCTATGGGCATTGAAAGTAACATATCATTGTGCTAAAATTGACGGAAAATTCGCTGAAAAACAAAATAAGTCTATACATCTTGTTTCTCTATGAATGAATAAATAGGCAATTTAATGAAAATTAAATTTTGAACGTTAAATAGATTTTCTTCAATGATGTTATGCTATTTGACTGATTGCTTGACAGCCAGATTTCTAATATAAAACACTCTTTCACAAATATCTGTTAATGACACGCCATATAAAGATTTTAGTATACAGACTTATTTCTAGAAATACTAGTTACATCTACCATTTCAAAGGGGATACCCTAAACTTGTAATATTAATTCAAATGTTGAATAACTTAATTACAGCCTACTGACTTTAATTAATGATAAATTTATCGGTATTATTTTCAACAGAATATAATTTTGAAAAACGTTTTTTCAACTTACTTGCAGACGTAATTGATCATTTCTAAAAAAGTTAAACAAAAACACTGTAAAATCAAAAAGGTTAGTGTATTAAGGTCTGCAAAATAATCTCAACAAAGTTAGCATTTATTTATTTTCCTTCCAGGGTCGTCATAAAATTTATCATTTTAAAGCGGAAAGTGCATTCAGTACATTAGCAAAATAAAGAAAAAGTGACTACTATTGCTTTTTAAAATTATGAAACAGTTGTCCGCTTAAATGTAATTTTGTTTTTCAGGACGATTATTTATGGTTTTTGTCATTGGGAGAGCATGTTGAATCCAATTTTTCACCCAAATTCTCATGTCTCGCATAACACTTTCATATCTCTTACGATAAACCCAAGACATGCACCTTTTGATTGCATCCAAGTTTATTAAAATATTGGCTCAGCGGTAAACACAAAACTTTTGTTTTTTTATGCCTCGTTCACGGTATTTCCATGTCATCCAATCTTTCCAATCTCTTATTTCCCCGACTCGCCCCGGCCCTCTGCACTGTCTCGCCCCTTCCCACCTCCCACAAACTCCGTCTTAATGACTTTTCTGAGGGGAAACCCTTCAGATTTATATTGCCTCTTTTGGTAGTACACGGAGTCGCTACCATGCGTCTCCTTTTGCCCCGTGCATTAAGTCAACCGCTGTGGCTAAAAATTACGACGCACACTTTTTCACCCTCCAACTGTCATGGCGGAAAAAAGCAATTTCACTGGTTCCTCTCTCTCTCTCTCTCATTCCCCACCCTGACCTCCCGCTCCACCCGCCTGTCCTTTTTGCGCCTCTCCACCTCTTTCCCTTTGCTCCAATTCGAACGTTCTACTTCTTTTCCCCGCTCCCCTTTCACCGCCCACTTCCTCTTCTCGACTCAATTTCTACACACCTCTCCCGACCACGTATTTTTTTTTCTCCCTCAACCATCACCCCGCGAATGCTCGCATGTTTTCTCGCGTCTTCCGCCTTTTCCCCACACCTCCCCCTCCCAAACCCCCTGTCCTCCGCATTGGTGTTCTTAAAGGCCTCGGAGCTTTAGGTGATTCATCTCTACGGGAAATATTACCGTCGTAATTACGTGAGCTATTTTGTGCTCCGGAGGAAGTTGGACGGAAGTGACTCTGGACAAAGCATTTCTCTTCTTCCTCTTTGTGCGGACGGAAAGCATTAAATACTGCTCCAGCGTGTGTAAGTATATTTGTGATCGGCGACTCAGAATTTGGGAATTGAAATTTTTTATGGGTGGTAAAATTTTACCTTCTAGTGATTTATCTACCGTTGTTGTTAATTATTGTCTAATTTCTGCAAGGGCAGGAACTTCATTTTGTAAGTGAACTGTTTTCATTGGAATCATTGTGACAATAGTGTAGAATTGAAGAAAAGTTATTCAGTCAAATTGCAATAATAAATTTTACCCCTTTAATGACTATATAAGAGTATTTTAGAAAAACTAATTACCCAAATGTAAAGCAACAAATTCGGTGATTAAACTTCTAATTTTCAAATATCTCCTTCCCTCTGTTTTGTCTACACATTGCAAAAAGCACTCTGCATGAAGAGGAAATGTTTGATCCCATATGCCTCTTGTTAAACTCTACTTTTACTCATTGCTGGTAAAGGGAATTAATGATCCAACAATTATCCGTGAAGAATGGTAGTCAATTAAACTGTAGTTCTCATAAAGCAGGTAGAGTCCATGTTTACATATTTTTAGTGTTATTGTCACATTGGGCAACTAAAATTAAATTATTTCCGCAGATTTACTGATCTGCACTGTTTAACGTAGAATGCAGCCACAATCGGGAAAGTTTTAACAATTAGCTTAACAATGATGGAGACAGACGGACATAATTTATTAGTGAATACCTTTCCAAATGGTAATAAATGGGTTCGGGCCCTTGGTGAAACGCATAGCATGAATGTACCTGACCCTTGAGCAAACTTTAGCTGTATTAACATATAAGAAACTTAAGTTCCGATTTGATTTACCTTATTTGTAAGACACTTTAATTTCCCATTTGAAGTCATATTTCTCCAGTTGATCGCTTAGAAAACTTATATTGATAATAATAATCGAAATATAAGTAATTATCGAAAATATTTTGAGTTTTGCTTTGTAATGCTTATCTGTGAATGCTCTGATTGGTGTGCTTAATAGCGATCGGAAGTAAATAAAATATTATACCCTTCTGTAATTCTTTTCCAAATTATTTCGTTTCGTACACAGAAGTTTATTTCAAGTGAGCACATTATTGGTAATACGGTATTCCTCGGTTTGCGTCTCTGTTGGAGTTTGCACATTGAGGGCTGTCGTCCGCCTGAAAAACACCGTTACGAGTGTCATGCAACGACGTAGTTATTAACGAATTTTCATGAAAGAGTACTAGACAAAAGCGGATTTTCGAAGTATGCCAAAAATATGTGAAATTTACCCTTAAAATATTTGAAACTATGCTTCTTAAGGCGTGGATTTATGGTTCTAAGTTTTTAAAGAATGCCTCCTTCCGCTGACACAGCAATATTTCAGCCATCGCACCCTTTCATTCCTCGTTAAAACCACTGTCGTCTTGTAATGGATCAACGCATTATGTCTGAGAAGTAATAAAAGGTTCCAAGTTTTTTAATTAGGACAATACTTGTCATTAAAAGTTGATAATTAATTGAAATATTTTTGTGTCAAAATTTTGCTCGTTAATGAACTTCTAAGTAATACTTCTGCCTATTAGGAAGTTACATAAATATGCCAGCTTCTCTAGCAAGACGAGTTCCTCCTCTTTCACCAAATTTAGACGATGGGAGGAAATGTTTTCCGTGTTGAACAATTTTCCGCGGGTCACACTAAATCAAACCTTGAACCCCATCTACAAGTTAAAAGCTTAATTAACTCCACGTGCTTTACACCTTGGAGACTTTCGTAGGAGAATAACTATGAAAAGCTTTTTCTTAGGTGTACTGATGAAGAGGCCTTTAAGCGATGCCCAATGTTTTTCCTTAATATTATTTTTCTTTTAAATAGCATGAAGTCTCGGAAAATTGCTCTAGATATCATTAATTGTCTAGTTTCTTGCCTCGACCTCCTATTCTGTGCCATTTCTGACATTTTCTCTAATGAACCTTACTCATATTTCTCATGAATCTATAACGCCGGCCAGGAATAGTTATTTATCATTGTAAGTTGTTTCTCGTAAAAATGCAATCTTCACTTCGACATTGGAAAAGGGTGTTGTGGCTCTATTCTTATCCCTATTTTCTTAGATTTTAGTTTGAAGAGATTTTTTTTTAATTTACCCTGAATTATAAAAAGTAAAAATCCAATTAAAATATCCATTAAAATTTCATTTCCTCTAGATTCTTAATGAGAATTACTATCTCAGGAGCTTGGCTTCATTTTAGTTGACTTATTCATTGTACTCACAAAATCACCATGCTTACGTTGTTTTACGTTATAATTCCGATAATAGTTAGCTTTTCGCACCACTGCGTCTATTTTTTTTCTATTCGTCTTGGAACGTAGCAATTTTTCAACCTCAATTGAAAACGTTGCATCCATCGTCTTTGTGGTCTTTTTAAAGAGTCAATACTTCATCCAAAATAGCAGTTATTCACCTAAACTTTAAAGAGTTCATGGGTACGACTAAGAAGAATGAAGCAGAGAAGTGAAGGAAACTATCGGCGGAGCGGTGGGCAAGGAGTCTCACTGAGGGAAGAGACTCAAAGAGATTACCCTGTCATTCGTTTTTACCTGGAATTTTTAATTAGGGTGTCCGGGAGTTGAGGATTAAATGAGAATTTTTAATTTATTTCCATGTCCTAGGAAAAATAATTAGTGGTGCCCACACGATGAGGGATATAACCACAAGCTTTCAGGTTTATTTTTTTATTTCTGAAAGATATAATGACGTTTGAATTAGGGTGCTGATTTTCAATGTAGATATCAAGGGTTATTGTAAAAAAATAACTATTGCGTTGTAGTAAACAGCGCAATTGTCGAACTCACAGAATGTAGTTTTATTTCATTAGTTCATTTATAGATAGTACTCATTACATGAAGCTATTATGTTACTTCATTGGAAACTGGCGTTATTTTATTTGGACTCTGGTTCCGTGAGGAACGGAACGGAATTTAGTGAAAACCATGAGATTTTCTCTTAATTTTTGCCGACAACTAACCATAGTCATGATATATTTTGACGTTATATAATGTAAATGCCTGCAAAAAAAATTTTTCGAAGCTATATACTCGGTAGATTTCTTCTTTAGGCTGACTGATATTGGGACAAAATTAAAATAAAAAGACCATTTCAGTACATTTTGGGATATGTAATAAAGCAGTGAATATATCCGGTCCCTCTTCTGCATTTAAGAAATTATTCATAGAGTAAAATGACAAATTAGACTAATCTCTAAAATATAGTGTATACTAAGAAAATAAAAACGATTCATTATCATGTTATTGCACATTCAATGCATGACGGGAATGTAAGACAATAAAGTATTACTTTCTGACTAAATAGAAGAGATAAACATCTATGTAATGACTATACACACTTGAGGCAAAAGAGTTGAATGAAATGATTAAACACCGAACGGTCTGGAACATAATTTAATACGCACGCTTTTTACAATAAAAAATATTTTTGCTATCATTGTATTCTGCCATGTTAATCAATAACGAAAGAAGTTAAAACACTGAACATATTGTCATAAAAAAAATGTACCTTTCTCCTTAATGGGTTTCTCCTTTGCATTATGCGTTAAACAAGACTTATTGTATGAGTGAAGGGTTATATTTTTAATTATAATGTGCATGAAATGTCTTGATTAATTTCGGCCGAGTGAGAACGCTGAGAAACATGGCTTTCACTAATCATACGGTTTTGAGTTGGATTCTCACCTCGGGCATCAGTTTGGTTTCAATTATTTTTGCTTATCCACCCGGAAACCTGAGGTAGCGCAGGCAAGCTCCCAAATGAAATTCCGTGCAATTGCCATAATTTCAATATGAGAGGAAAAGAAATGTATTTATCTTCTGATTTTTTACTGAATCGCCTTTACCACTGCTCCTGGACGGAACATACTTTGAAAAGGAAAATTGAAATTTTGAGCTATCTTTATTTTAGAAATAACCTTGGACTTGGGTCTCAAGAAAAGCTTCAGACTAAATTGTTTGCCTCATATGTACTTGTAGCCCATCGTATCGGATTTCCTCTTCGAAGAAAAATTCCTATTTTCCCAAACAATATGTTACGCTCGAATTTAATGTCGTATTGATAGTGATTTTAACCCATTATTGATCACGGACCACGATCTTATACAAGTTTATTCGAGAGAGTTTTGTTGATCGGGAAACGATCTGTAAATATTTCATGTTCACTCGATTATTTTATCAATTTGATTGAATCATACATTTAATATTCATAAAGTGACAATCATTGTAAGTACTCTAGACAAGTGACACATAAAAACAAGTGACACATAAAAAAATATGGTGTCGTATCAGTAAAAAAACCTAATAACAGATATACCTGAATAATTAAATATTTACTTCAAACACGCATTAGAACTTTTGTAAGGAAAAGATAGAGATGTGTGGAGGCAAAAGGTGCGTTGGCAAATAGTTTTGTCACTGTGCTTAATGGATTTTTGAATGAATATTCTTCGCAGCTTCAGATTTTTTAACGCTTAACTGAACACTTTTTCTTTCAGGGGACTTTACGTACTTGCTCACGTCGTAAGTTGAAGATACGAATATATCGCACTTATCACATGGAAAATTACCATGTATCACAACTGATAAGTAAATATGACACATGAAATTGTATGGAATAAATATTTTATTTTAATATAAATTTTTAAAAATCTTACAATGTGATTACAATTCATTATGAAATATGGTTAAAATTTTAATCGCTTCCCTCTCATTCTTCTTTATGGCATATCATTGAGCCTGATGTTTCCCTCATTGGCTTTCCATTAACCAGGATTTCTTGTGCTTTGGCCCTGGAACTTACCTCATAAATATACGTATACATAATTTTATGAAGATGCGTTATACTTGTAAACGTGAAGATATACATTTTTATGACTTTTTGGTGGTTTTCTTGGGATTGTAGCTGGAAAGTAGGTGGATAAATAGGATGGAGATAGGTAGGATGGGCAGTAGGATTCTTTGATACTTCATGCGCTCGCGTGGAATTATTACTATCGAAAACGTGAAAAAGGAGGGCGTATAATGTAACATTATTATGACACCACAGATGCATTGTTTTCGTCATACTCTGTAGTATCACCCATCACACATGCACTACTCCGCCTAATTAGAGTAAATTAAGAAGCACGCTGATATGCTCGCCACTCACGGAAGCTTCACGTACGTCTCGAAATTTATGTCCGATGTGGGACTCCCTCCAGGTGGCCGTTTCCTCTCCCACCCTCCGCCAGCCCAACCACACGCTCCTAACACTCCCCCCGCTGAGCACCGTTCCTCCCCTCTCCTGTCTCTCTCGTTTCCCATTATGCCAGAGTGCGCTTTTTTTATACCATCCCATCCCAATCTTTCAATTCTACATTTTTTTTGCCTGTTAAGCTCGTAAGTCCTCCGTACATGTACCATTCATGTCTCATTTACGCCCGCCTATTTTCTTAACTCTTTTATAACTCTCCCAACAATCCCATTTAATTTTGATCTCCGCTCCACGCTCTTTCTGTTCCTCGCCTTCACCCATTTACGGACTTTCCCAGTAACATGGCTCGGGCCTAATATTGACTTTTCCTACGGGTTACATATTTCTTTTTGCTCGCGCAGCTTTTGAGGGAAACAAGGTTTAGACACGATGATATCGAAAGTGATTTTGTGCACAAAATTTCTAACATAGAGTTAATAGATTTTTCTTTCGCCGAGATTTTATTCGTTAATAAATCCTAAATAATCTTAAAATTACGTTATTCTTTTTGAAGTGTCTATGGACAAACACGTGTGATTTATTCTAAATGTAATATCTCGTAACTCCTGCACTTTTTGGTCTCACGGGTCAAGATATATTACTCCATATCGTACTTGTTTCCTATTTTAGTTTTTTAGTTCCAATTATACTCATCCTCAAAGCCAAAACGCCATCCGTTCGAAACCTGCCATTCACTGAGCACGTATTTTTTTCCTGAATTTAAAAACCTTTGGCCAGATGTTGCGGTATAATCTTAGCCATTGTAGAGCTGCAAATCGAAATCTACTCTCCCGCTGTTCTTCTTACTCCATAAAATTGGTTTCTCATGCCCCTAGGTTCATCCGAGTATCCATTTTAACGCCATCCCTCCAAATCCATCTGAAGGCCGCTAGGCTGACTACTTGCCTCGTGTCCCGTTCACCCTTTCCGTCCCCACTCCCACCAACACCGAAGCTTCCTTCCCGTCCTCTTTCTCCCGCGCTCCGTCTTACCCCTCACTGACACACCTTCAGCCCCCCCCTTGTTCCACATCACCGCCCTCCCCTAGCCCCGACGGACCGCTCTGCAACACACACACACACACACGTTTGGCCGGCGAACGATCTGATGCCGCCGCCGCTTGGGACGCAGCGGGCGAGCCGCCACCGACGCCGGTCAAGCCACTCTTTACTACCGCGTCTCACGAACGGTGACCGCGGGTATAAGGCCCAGTCACTCCTATGGGGGTGGGGGTAAAGGAGGGGTAGGTGTAAGGGGCAGGGGAAAGAGGAAGGAGGGTGGAGGCTCCGGTGCCATATCACGCCACAAAGAGGACAACGGCACTCAAGTCGGTGACCCTCTCACTGTCAGCCTCCCGTGCCTCTTTCCCTACCCTCACCCAATCCTCCTCATCCCCCCGCACGCCCTACCACCTCCACCCTCCCGGAAAACCCTTTCTGTCCCCCCTCAACATATCTCCCTCCACCTTCTCCCCACTCCGCCCACCCGGTCTTCCCCTCTAATCCCCTTCGCCCTACCTCCACAACCTTTTAACCCGTTCCGACTTCCATTCGGGAGGTTAAACCCCTTCCCATTAACACTCTCGTCATCATTTCTCCCTCCTCGCCCCGCGAGAGCCTCCAACTCCCGTTTGGCCGAGGGGGTCCGTGGCTGGGCTGAAGGAAGATATGGAGGGGATATACAAGGCCTTGGACACGGCCATATCTGGGAGCGGAAGCCATGAATTTGTTCACTGACACGGCGCTTATGGCCTCTCGCAATCAGTCAGAAAGATATCCACCTCACTCCCCCCGCCCACCACTGAGGCCAAAATTCTCATTCTACGCTGGCAATTGCTATTTTATTCCAAAGTGATTCTGCTTTCCTATATTTATATTCAGTAAAACTGGTGCATGGAAAAAGGTTGGGTCGAACTCGTGGCTATATAAATAACTATTATTTCTTCCGACGGGGATAACACTTCTTAATCGTATTTTTTGGACTGTGAAACTATATTTCTCAATTCGTGAAGAGCAGTTTCTTGTAAAGGTTAAGAGATTGAATTCTCGTAATACTCCCCGATTTTTCTTTTCAACCAGGATTGTGAGATAAATGAATGTAACAGATCAGTTTGCATATCTAGGTATTATAATCATGCGTGAATGTGAGTAATAATCGTGGCCTTTTTCCTTTGGTCACAGTTTGGTACGTGTAAAGCTGAACGTTCTAGGTTTTTCTCCCAAAAATTTTGCTATTGTCCTTTTTTCCTTGGCTACATTGTACAATACTCGAGTAATATTAGTTGATTTGAAGCAAATATCTATAGAGAATTATTTCACGTAATAGATTTCCAAGGGGTAAGAAACTAAATGGCAAAGGTTATTTAGGCTTTAATTTTTCTAATTCATTATTTAACATAATAAATATACCTGATTTTCTACATAATCGTGCTAGACGTTCAAACTAATACACGTGAAATGTATTTAAGTAAGTAATTTTACTGTAACTACGATTAAATATTCCAAGTAAATGCATGCGTAATTCAATAATCACATTTTTATCACTAGTAAGTAATTCCTGAGTAGCATGCATTGAGACATTACTTAATTTTGTATATACACTAATTATTTTACTACTTGTCGTTTACATTTAAGTCATGAGTGGCCATTTCTTTGTCTCGACATCCATATTGTTTGACAATTCTCAAATGATGTGCACATACATCATTTTCGCAGACATGTGCTTGCAAATATGTGTATATCATCTCAAATCAGGTTCTAAGAACGTACCTTGTATGCCAATTGATATTTAAGAAAAATGAAATTGTTACCGACCTCAGTCTGTGAGGACTAGGATGAGGATATTGTCTGAGTTTGAATTTTCCGCTGAAGATTTTGAAAGTGGTCGTAAATCTTATTTATTAATATTAAATGTTATTCTGCCTACGTACATTACGCCGTTAGCTGGTTATAACCAATAAAATGACTTTATAAAATTCTAGAATTTGCTCCAGAGAAAAATTGGTAAGAGTTATGGTTTTGTTTCGTTGGTAATTGAATCTGGAGAGCAGAATACTGATTTTGTGAGCTTTGAATAACAAGATTTAATTTGTCGTTTTACAATTAGATAGTGATAAAAAATAATCTGTTCTGTGTGGTTGCATCTGGGTCATTAAATCAGGGTTGCGTAACAAGTTATGAATTACGATAGCGTCTTTATAAAATATCGGCCTGACTTATTTCAACTCGTTCCTTCAGTGAAGAATGATAAAGGGTGCTGATAAGTTAGACTATGACATAGAGGAATGCCCGAAGTCTACCTTCGTTTTAGAGGCAATATTTTCAAAGACAAAATACTGCTCCTTATTATAAGCGGCAAAATGTCATTAAATTATTTGATATTTATTTCTAAAAGAGAATCCGTAAATTAAGTTTGGGCACTCATTAAAACGTAACATCCGTTAACTGAGGTAATCCATAATATCTGCTTCGGCCTTCTTTACGAAATTTTCAAAGTTATCTCTTCCGATAACACACATTAAAGGAAAAGAATTTTGTATGGGTTATTTTATCTTGCCTGAGATATCTCTTGAGCCCCATTAACACTGGATTCGTATATTTTGCACTTCTGTGACGTGTATCCCCTAGCTATTACTCCCAAAATTGTATCTTTCAGGAACACAAACCCATTTAAGAAATGCAATTTTTGGAATTTTTACGTTATCCATCAGCAAATACCTTTGTATGTGTTACACTGATTATTTATCATGATAAATTCTTGTCGTAGCTTAGGTATTCGAGAAATAGGAGGTCGTTTCACCCTTCGATGTGTTGCTATCTGTAAAACGAGTATGAAGATGATAATTTAAGTCGAAATTTAATTGGACCTCGAATTCTGTCATTTATAAGATGACCATTATATTATTTTGCTATATTTTATCAAATAATTTAATTAAACTCTGTACAAAGATCATCAGATCTAATAATAATAATGAAATATTCAAGTATTCCTCACTGTTGATAAACTTTTGTTACAGTATAAATTGTCTGCTCGGAGGAAATTAATCATCAAGCAAATATCAAGCAACCAAAATAAAATACTCGTCTGCTAAAAATGAATTGCCATGACACCGAATATTTTTTATGAGTAAACCACGCTGGGAAAAGAATTTCTAGAAAATAAGGTATCGCTTGGATAATCGATTATAATTTTTACACCGTGGTCGGTAGATTATATAGCCTGGAATCGCCGTTTTTGTGACTTGCGCCTAAATATTTAAGACGGATGACTAGAATCATTGAAATTCAAATTATCAAAAAATTGCAGTGATTTGGCATAAATTAAATATGTACACGATAAGGAGAAATCTGTACTAAAATTGCGAAATGGCATTTGTTTGCTAACGTAAAATAAAAACTGAGAGAGTGCTTGGAATCAGAAGCTAAACTCCCACAAAGGCCCATTGCAAAGGTCTGTTGACTTATGGATCAGTGATAAGTTGTCAGAGAACATGAATACTTTTCACTGGGCGAGTGCGACCTTTTGTTGCAACAGCTTGGAAGATTCTTTTTCATTCTGAATAGAAAGGCAAAGGGGCAATAAGCATGGTATCTTCGCCATTGGGTAGGTATCATGATGTTCTATTAAAGAAACTTATATTAATGGGGTCCTGCACTCTATTGTCTTGCCGTAGCGTTAGTAATGTGTGAGCCGTGACTCATGCGAGAGTCTGGTGGGACTGGGCACGTCGCTACTGGGGGGTGGGTAGGGGTAGCATGCTTGGATATAGGCGCAGTGGATGGGGCGGAAGCAGCATTTAAAGGCCGGTTAAAGGAGTGGGTGGGGGAGCATTATGACTTAGAGGGTGGGGTGGCCATAATAAAAGAGACCCTTTTTTAGCAATGTTTATGTCTCTCTCCCTCGCCTCTCCCTGACGCTCTATAAAGATAAGGGTTTTTATCATTTACAATGCGTTATCGCTGTACACGCCTCGTTCCCTCGGCGTACGTAGAGTGATTTGTGCTGGCGTCTTTTGCTTGCAGCAAGGAGCGTGATCGTCGGCTCGCTTCCTCTAATTTTGCATTAATCCGCTTTCCGCCCTGGTTTTCGCTTCTCTCGGTTTTAATTCGTACCTAGTGAAATCATATCCGCACAAACTATTGAAATCTTTTGCACCCCAGTCAAGTTGCGAATGTGTTTGAACTTACCTTGTGCTTATTTTTATATCCGATTGTTGAATTATTCATAAATGATCGATTTTCATTAATTTCTATTTTTTCAAAAGATGACTGCATTTATCTCAGTTTATAGTTTTTCATCAAAACAGTAACTGATAAATGTCCCTTTATATTTTCGCGTAAGATAAATTAACCTTGCCTTTAATGCGTCATAAAAACTACGTCGGATACATGTATTTTTTTTATCCAAGACTCCTCGAAAGGAACAACTGTCTTACGAAATCAATCCATGTGGCACATTTATTATGTCTCTTGATTCATGGTATTTAAATTAGTTGAATATATTTTTGAGCAGTGTGGGTCCCAGCTAAAAAAATAATCATATATATATATATACATTTTTGTGTGTGTATATATATATATACATTTACATATATATATACACACACACACATACATATATATATACACAACTGTCCAACATACATAGATATATAATATATATATATGTATGTATGTTGGACAGGATGGAGGGAGGAAGTAGTCAGAGATGAAGACGGACCACCTGATGTAGAGTAGATTGCTGGATTTTGTGTTTTGTAAGGAGTCACAAAATGTTTATATGGTAGTTGTGTCCATCCAAAAACTTACCTTAACCGGTAGATTATAATAATGATACATGTATACGAGGCATATTCATAAAGTTCATTGATAAAGGGCCGTTTGCTTATATTTAAATATTGGCGCTTCAGAATACAGTTTTACTCCGGCAGCGCCATCTGCTGATTGATTGAGAAGCTATAGCAGCATTTGTTTTGTTTCAGAAGTCGTTTGCTCGTCCGTGCATGCAAACAACAATGTCCGCGACAATCGTTCATCCCGCCAGCTGTGAAGTGCGTTCTGTCATACGATTCTTGTATGCAAAAGCATTGTCGGCTGCTGAAATTCATCGGGAGTTATGCCTTGTTTATGGACCTACAGTTACGAGTGAAGGAAAGGTTAGACAATGGTTCCGTCATTTTAAAAATGGACGACCAAATGTCCATAACGAAGAGCGAAGCGGCAGGCCAAGTATTCTGACGGATGAAATTGTTGCGCAAGTGGAGCAAAAAGTGCGATGTGATCGTCGATTGACGATCAATAGCCTAGCTGAACAATTTTCTCAACTTGGACGCATTACTGTCTACAATCTTGTCACGGAAAACCTCGGATCCCACAAAGTGTGTGCAAGATGGGTACCGAAAGTGCTCACCGACCACCATAAAAAGCAAAGAATGCCCAGTGGATAAGAGTTTTTGGGCCACTACCAACAAGATAGAGATGACATGTTTTACCGCATTGTTACCGGGGACGAGACGTGGATATCCTACATCAATTCAAAAACTTAACAGCAATCGATTCAGTGGCGACACTCATACTCACCAAAACCGAAAAAGTTTAAGCGAACTCCGTACACTGGTCGAATATTGAAGGCCACCGGTTCTTGGGACATAAACGGTGTTCTTTTAGTGGATTTAATGGAACGTGGGAAAACAATTACAGCAGATGTGTACGGCGAAACGCTTAAGAAACTGAGACGTGCGATCCAAAACAAACGACGCGGGAAAATGTCATCTGGCGTAATTCTCTTCCACGATAACACGCGTCCTTACACTGCTACCAAAGCCAATAAGAAAATTCAATCAAAATTTTCCCTGGGAACTCTTTGACCACCCACCGTACAGCCATGACTTACACCTAGTGACTACTTCATCTTTTTTCACTTGAAGCAGTGGCTCGGTTGACAACGTTTCGAAACCGAAGAGGAACTCAGGAATGGCGTTGTCAATTGGTTCAACTCTCAGGCGGCGAGCTTCTATGCAGAGGGGTTAAAGAAGCTGGTGCAGCGGTACGAAAAATGCTTAGAAGTGAATAGCGATTATGTGGAGAGGTGAAGTAGGTTTGTAGCTGATTTAAAGTGCCAATAAATGTGTTTCATATAAGTATAATTTTTCCTGTGAACAAACGGCCCTTAATTCTGGAACATGACCCGTATATATCCAAAATAATAGCGCAGACTGGATAATACGTACACTGCCGCTAATTAAGCATAGTCCATGTATATGTTTATCTCAGCTAAAGTTTTTGAGTTACTGCTGCAACTTATGTCGTGTAAAATTTTAACTTTGCCTTCATTTTAAAATTAATATGCATAAATTCTTAGATAAATAGTAATTTTAAAAAACTGGAATATTTTACCAATATTAACAGGGAAGGGTAGAGAGTTTAACTAATGCACAAAGAATGCTATTCGGGAATTACATACTTAACTGAGAATTCTACCAAAATTTATCTCTGATAAAATATGCTATTATGATACATTAATTATGCACATAGTATCTTTATCGTCAAGTGTCATCTGTCTTGCTGTAATGGAGGATACGTGAACCCAGTTCCTTTCCAATTATGCTCCATTATGCTGAATAATGAAAAATGGAAATTAGGTTATTTTGTAAATAAAAATCAAAAACGTTATTCTTTTGTCATCATATACGATCTATAATTTAACATTGCTGATTATGTCCGTGAGCAGCAATTATTGTTTATTTGGAGCATCTTTAACTGAATGTCAACTGTCTCACCTACATGAAATCTCTTAAGTCAGACAGAATTTACCTTTTGGTCGAAAGATTATAAACTCAGTTACGTATATATTTATGAAGGGCACGTAGGCAGTACAAACGAAACGAAAGGGAGTTCGATTAATATTCATAAAAAAATAACGAGGAAAGATAAAAATATCAAGGGAGAGCCATAAAAAGGTAGTAAAATGCTTAAAAGGACTCATTTCATGCGGCTCTCGTTAATATCTCGTCAGATCAGTTCACTCAAACCTCTCGTGTTACTGTTTCTCCGGGAAATAAAAGTGGTTCTCCAATAAAACTTTGAGTGTGCGAGTCAGGAGCATGATATGAACCCTCAATGAAGCTGCCTTGTCACTGACGTCTTTTAAGGGCATCTGCTAATCAATTTAAGCCAGCCGAATGTCACAAAATTTCACGATAGCCTGATATTTTTATTGTGCATCCTTGATTGTTGCGATACTTATAATTTCTTTCTATGCCCAAGCGTTTAGGAGCTATATGAGAAGATAATTTATATTTTATTAGGCAAAGAAAAAAAAATATATATATTCATTATATAGAAACACTCACATGAACAGTATAATATTTGGACGGCAAAAGAGAACACAAATAATAATAATAATAATATATATATATATATATATATATATATATATATATATATATATATTCCTTCCTCCTTATATATATACATATATATATATATATATATTCCTCCTTTTTTAAAGTAATTAAGCCTTTATTTTTGGAAATTCGTTACAACTTGGTTTAATTAATATTGATTCTCAATCCATATCTATATCACTGAACTTCCTATCCACTCAGTTTTCCCTGGCTAGGGTTTCGTGGGATGACGACCGCGTAAACTTTGTCCCTGTCGCTGCTGTCGCAAGGGGCGTTCCTAAATGGTGCGACACAAAGGGTATCGGGGAAAGTCAGAGATACTACACCGAGTCTTACCCAAACAATCGTTTATTATACAAAATACAGTTGAAATGCACCATTTACAAAGTTATACGCAATTTATGGATGGCTAGACCCTCAGTACACCAACGCGCGTCCGTCAGGAAGGGGGTGTGGCAGGGCGGACGCAGTCACGACACGCATAACCTGGGCAGAGCCCTCGTCCGAAGTTGAGTCGGAAAATAGGACACGCTGTCGCGACAAGCGCAACATAGCCGAAGCATCGTGCCCTACCGGTCACCACCAGATAACCAACTGACCCTTACCTGGGAAAGGGTGTAGGCAGGTTGGACGCGGTCACGACGAACGTAACCTGGGCGGAGCCCTCGTCCAAGATGAGTCAAGAATAGGACACGCTGTCGCGACAAGCGCAACACTGCCGAAGCTTCGTGCCCTACCGGTCACCGCCAGATAACCACTGACTTGGGAAAGGGTGTAGGCAGGTTGGACGCGGTCACGACGAACGTAACCTGGGCGGAGCCCTCGTCCAAGATGAGTCAAGAATAGGACACGCTGTCGCGACAAGCGCAACACTGCCGAAGCTTCGTGCCCTACCGGTCACCGCCAGATAACCACTGACTTGGGAAAGGGTGTAGGCAGGTTGGACGCGGTCACGACGAACGTAACCTGGGCGGAGCCCTCGTCCAAGATGAGTCAAGAATAGGACACGCTGTCGCGACAAGCGCAACACTGCCGAAGCTTCGTGCCCTACCGGTCACCGCCAGATAACCACTGACTGCTTTTCGCCCCGCGATCAGGGCTTTTATACCCAACTTAGGAGCATTGTTGTTGGTCACGTGGGAGTTTTGGGGAAAAACCCTGGGGAGGAATACTATTGTTGTTGATCGCTTGGAAACATTTTCGTTGGTTGCTTGGGAGTTTTGGGGAAAACCAGGGAGGAATACTATTGTTGTACACCTGCAACAGTGCGTCGTTGATTGCTTGGGGTGGGTAGTCGGAGGAGCCAGGAAGGGAGAACCATGTCGCATACTTGCGACATTACCCCGGTAGCAAATAAAATCAAGGGTCTAACCATTCCAGGAAAACAACATACACAAATTAAAAATACAAAACTTATTATAGAGCACTTGAACATAACCCGAAAATTTTCAACAGCAAGGTAAGCAGGAAAAGTTTTTCACAATCAGTTTTTCCCTTGAAAACAACAATTTTTTACGACACAATACAAATTTGAGAACAGTGGAGCATTGGACACATTCACCATGATAAGAATATTATCTTTCTGGTTTCGGCTGACTATTTCTGGCAGGTATTGGCAGCTATCATCAGCTGAGCATCCGGGAGGTAAAGTAAAACTCCCATGACCATTCATTCTCAAAACCTGCTGTCATACCAACGTCCGAGCTTCTCACTCTAACTGTGAATTGCATAGGGGGCCTTAATTATGTGCACACCACATCTCTGAGCAATTTTTACAAATTGCATTTTGAAATCACTCACCGCCAGGTAAAGTGAATCTGTGGTCAATTAAATATTTTGATCGCCATCTACTGATGGGGCCGGAAAAGGGGTGCGCCTCAAAAATCGTAATTTTCTGACTCCTTTGTTGCATGAGTAAAATGACTAGCAGGGCAATCCTTCCAGAGTGCCGCGCTATTTTAACGTGAGCCACCTTGTAAAGGGGTAAAACATCACTTCCTCAGACGCCCGTAAAGACCAAGCCTGGTGTATTCATTCGCTCCGCTCCCTGGGTTGCCTCTTTTAGGAGACCGGGAGCAGGGATAGAAGGTGTTAACACCCCATACTCGGCTAGCATCACCATAGTACTGAGTCATCTGGCTTCATGGGATAGCTGGGAAGAGTGCCGGGAGAGAGGGACACAACTAATTTGTTACAGAGTGAGAAGTTCTTCGGTTTGTAGTACAGCAGTGACCAATCCTTATCACCGGTCAATTGAGCAATCTTCTTTAAGATATATTTAACTTGTGCATTTTGTACCTGCCAGAAAATGCAACCCCAATCTTCTGTTTATACGGATGTATTTGCCTTAAAATATTCACCGTTTACTTAAAATTAACACAAAAAATCCACATTTTATAACCACGTTCTTTGGAATCCCAAATGACTACGAAGTTCTTTACACAGAGAGTTTTTCTTTCCGAGTCCAAAATTGTTCGTATTAACATTCAATCATTGGTCCAATGCTGGTTTAAGGGCAAACATAGCAAGATCACTAATGAATCACTTTTTGGTACACTTAACACAGGGTACACTTAATAATCTTAAACATAGAAACACTTAAACCTAATGCACAAACACTTAATAATCTCGAACATAGAAACACTTAACCCTAATGCACAAACACTTATCAATCTTAAACATAGAAACAATTAACCCTAATTCACAAACACTTAATAATCTTGAACATAGAAACACTTAACCCTAATGCACAAACACTTAATAATCTCGAACATAGAAACACTTAACCCTAATTCACAAACACTTATTTCGGCGTGAGGGCTTGGGAAGCTTGCACTCTTAGAGCCCGGCGACGTCGATATATTAATTGTCTGGCCTTATTATGTCTTTTACGTCCTTTAGGGACAGCATTGGCCTCTACAAGCGTAGAGGGGAGTGTAGGGGAACACTGTAGGGGAACACAATGTGGAGACTCTGGGGAACTAAACGAGTTCTCGATTGAGTTCGGTCTGCATCCCTGTGAGGAGAGTCCATGCGAGGGGGATGCCCAAGATTCCTCAAGTTCCCGCATGGTTGCATCCCACCAGCAACGGAATCGGTGCTCTTCGTACCGGTTCTCCTCACCAGACTCTCGGGTGTTGCCATGCAAACTTCCTCCCTCATGAGGCTCTCGGGGTCCTCCACTCCCCAGTTGACTTCCGCGGCTTACTGTAAGGGCGGTGCCGATGGGCTGGCCTTGATCTCCTGGAAGGTTTTGCAGTGTGCTCCCGAAAAGGTCTACCAATCGTCTTAGATGGGCTGCGGTGGTTACTCGGGCCATGCTATAAGGAACAGGAAGTGATTGGTGTGGCAGGAGGACATCGCCCAGGTCTTGGTCTGAGGTTATAATGATGCTGGGGTGGGTCGTCGGAGGAGCCAGGAAGGGAGAACCATGTCGCATACTTGCGACACTGCCAGGCACGACCAAAGGCCGATTGGGCTGAGTCCCGTAGTTGCCAGGACTCATTTTCTCTATTTTGCCCATCATTATGCTCATGGAATGATAATTTAGGTGAATTTCCTGTTGCCTTCCACAAGAGTGGTTTTTATGTGACAGCATCACTCAATGGCCGCCCCACTGGGATCATAGGCCTTTGCAGCCGACTCACTAAGAAACAGACATGTGGATTGTTGTGGAATACCTTTTGTCTGGCTCCTATCCTACGACCTATCTTGCATGGTTGATCCTACCAGGAGCAATTATCATTACTCCCGCCGGCACAGCTGTAAGGGGCATCGAAACGCACAAGCCCTTCTACCACGTCAAGGTTGTAGTCCATGGGAGCGATATATAAATATATATATATATATATATATATATATATATATATATATATATATATATATATATATATATATAGATGGTTTCATCGAAGTAACACGGAAGTGTTGTATAACAAACTTGGATAGCAACAAACAATAAATGAACACATAAAAATATCACTCACACGTTACTTCTTGATCATTTCGACGGAATTCAGCTCCGTCTCCATCGGAAGAAATAGAAGTAATGCATATATATATATATATATATATATATATATATATATATATATATATATATTTATATAAACGATTATATGGAAACACTCACACAAGCAGCAAATAATAGGACGGCACAGTAGAACACAAATAGAATAGCAACATTTAAAAGGAACTCATACCGTAAATTGTTCGAGCTTCCGACCCTCTCTGAGGCCTTCTTCAAGTCTTCATTTTACCGTGTGAGTATCATTTTAAATATTACTATTTTATTTGTATTCTATTGTACCGTCCCATTTTATATATATATATATATATACATATATATATATATATATATATATATATATATATATATATATGTGTGTGTGTGTGTGTGGGTCGCGGTAGTCCAGGGGGTAGAGCGTTGGACAACTGACAGAAGGGTCCCGGGTTCTATTCCCGGGCAAGGCACTCTGGGCACCTCCAGAGGCCTTGCCCGGGAATGGCTCGCTGCAGCTCCACCCAAGCTATGGGATTTTTTGGGTACCAGATCTTCCTGGGAGACCATAACCGGCACAGGGAAAGGAGCTGGCCCCCCTAATCTGATGTGTGAATTTCACACGCCGTATAGGGCTTAGTACTAGGTGAACTCTACCATCACCTACTAAACCGACCTTCGGGTTGATTACTGCGTTTATGGTTATATATATATATATATATATATATATATATATATATATATATATATATATATATATATATATATATATATATATACAATATACATATATACAATGTATATACAATGCAATATATATATACACATATATATATATATGTGTATAAACAATACAATATATATATATACAATGTATATACAATATACATATACATGCAATTGTTTGCCACAAAACTATGATAGAGTAAAATTATGGTACATGCTTAACTATAATTTTAATGATAGAAATACGACTCGGTTATATTCACAAAATTTCAGTCAAGATGCAGTCGATATTGGGAGAACAATTTTTATCTTTGGCTATTTTTTTGCCTTCTTTGTACATATTTTCCTCATGGTGTGATGTATCCATAAATTTAATTAGGCAGGACACCAATTTTCTAGCAAAATCAATCGTTTGGAATTACTCAAATTTGTGAGACCAAATTTAAAGGAAAATCATCACTCCGCCGGAGAATTACCTCACCATAAACGGAGTCGTCTCCCTTCTTGCTTAGAATTAAGGCACGGAAAAACTTGGAGTGGGCTGTCCACTACCTTAATCAGGGTGGCTGCGTGTTTGGTTCTCTTTCATGCTGAGCAAAATTTATGGCTTATTTTTTTACTTTCCATTTCATCTCGCAGCGACAGTTCCTACAGAGCTCACGGAGAGACACGCTGACTTCTGCTTATAGGGACATTTTTAATTTAACGAGCCAAGGGAGTTAAAATTCAGGGAAGTTTGAAATATGTAATAATGATTATGTTAATAAGAACTACGAAGTAGGATTCTCGTGCTATAGGTGTTGGAAAATGCGTAATTTCTACACTGACTTATCATATGATAGTCGTCGTTTTCCATGCGTCTTTTATATTGTATCATGCACAGAATTTAGTGACACTTGAAAAATGAAAACAAAATTTAGACATTGCGCATTTTAAATAGTATCGGTTGAAATTTATATTAATGTCCACGTTTGATACCATTGCCAGATTCATAAAATACCCAAGAACTTTACGAAAAGCCCGTTTTTCTTATAAGTTTTTATGACATTCTTGAATCCTATTTATCTTCATTCTAAGTAAAATAGGACATTATAGATTTGATGCTTTCAGATATTAATAGAAAAAAAATAAATTAAATTAATGATTATATCTTGGTTGAAGATCCTGAGAAATTAAACAAATTGAATAATAGCTTGAAGTGAAACTAAGATTTCGCATTTCCCATTAAATATGTCCCACATTTCTTATTTAAAATATCTTTTCATCTATTCATAATTATATTTATAATTATGTTCATATTTACACATAATTATACATATGTGCACACACACACACACACACACACATATATATATATATATATATATATATATATATATATATATATATATATATATATATATATAATTCATTGGGTCGTGGTTGTCCAGGGAGTAGAGCGCTGGACTATTGACCGGAGGGTCCCGGGCAAGTCTCTGGGCACCTGCCGCTCCACCCAAGCTATGTGATCTTTTGGGTACCAGATCTTCCTGGGAAACCATAACCGGCACAGGGAAAGGAACTGGCCTCCCTAACCTGATGTGTGAATTTCACACGCCGTCGGGCTTAATACTGGGTGAACTCTACCATCACCTTCCAAACCGACCTCTGGGTTGATTACTGTGTTTATGGTTTTATATATATATATATATATATATATATATATATATATATATATATATATATATGCTTTCGTAGACGTAACACAGAAGTGCCGAATAGTACAATACACAGTAACACACAATATAGAAACACAAAAAAAGAAGAACACTCACACGTTATTTCTTGATATTTCGACGGAAACAATCCGTCTTCCTCTGAAGATATAGAAGTAATGCTTAAGCATTACTTAAGCATTACTTCTATATCTTCAGAGGAAGACGGATTGTTTCCGTCGAAATATCAAGAAATAACGTGTGAGTGTTCTTCTTTTTTTGTGTTTCTATATTGTGTGTTACTGTGTATTGTACTATATATATATATATATATATATATATATATATATATAATTCAATAATGCGGAAGCACTCACGAGAGCAATATTGGACAGCACAAAATATACATTGAAACACGTAAATGAGCACTCACGGTGTATATGAATATATAAACACATATGGCCTTTAATATGAAATTTTGGCGTAGAATGTAGTTCATTATTTTTTAACTTAATACAGAGGTCTTTTAAACCTTTTGCTGAATGTCTGATCAGCAGATGTACAACATATGCTTGCATTGAATATTTGAACATTTTTTCCTCAAATTGCCTTCCTGTGTTTTAATATCACCCATCTCATTTATAGGTTCTCTTCAAACCCTATCCATTTCCGAGGCTTTGAACGTCTCTCTCTTTTTTAGCCTTTGTAACCACACCCTTCACATTTTCGGAAAGACTTCTCCGTCCCCAAAAGGGATTCGCGTGAGCGCAGGATCACTTCCCCTAGGGCGCCGTAATGCGATCGCCCAACTCACTCTTCCTCTCCGTACCTTATTTTGTCTCAGGCAAGGAAAGGTTCCAATATAGAGAATTGGTTGCGCGGCCTTTCCTCTACATTACTATTTCATCCTGGCATCTGTTTGATGAACACCATTCTAAGAGCAAGCAAGTTTCTCTCAGTTTTCTTTTGGAAAATATTCCGAATCGTTTCCTAGAGACGTCCATTCGCTTCCATTGGAAGATTCTATGAGGGTGAATTGTATGTTTAGAACCGGGCGTTCAAGTCCCCTCCGTGGATATACATTTCGGATTTGTTCTGCGTCCCTTTTAGTTCCTATATTTTCTAGAGTTCTGACCTATGATTAGAGATACCGAGTTTATCACCAGTGGGTTACTGGTGCTTTACAATCTCAAAGTAGAAGAAAGTTAAAAATGTAATTAATGCGGCAGGAGTCACAAGCAGAAGTATGTGCCTTTAAATGCTATGGAAACAGGTTCCTTTACTTAGTACGTGACCACTGGTAAGCGACAAGTAAACCTACAATAATCCACAATGAGGAAGGAGGGAGCTTAGCTTGGGTGGTATCTGGATTGCCTGATAATGCAGATGATCCGAGAAACCTATGTATTTTTAAAGGTCAAATTAATGTAAGAACATGTATAATTCGATGACTCGGAAGGGGGAACCGTTGAAATGACAATTATAGGACTATCAATTTCGGTTGCGGGTCATAACTCCAACGTTCACGTTATATTTGCTGGAAGATGGGCTTTTTATTCGACAAAGGTTGTCCCAGATTAACCATGGTAATTGACAACTTTTGAGATAGTCACAGCAAATATATAGTATAACTACACATTCCAATAAAATCATATCTCACAATGTTTCCATTGAGGGAGCAAAGATCTTGCTGTTCTATTGCTAGATGTAATAAATATTTTTATGGGTAAGTAGAAAAAAATGAAATGTAATATTGTCAAAGCATATACGTAGGGTTGCTCCTTTGAGATAGACAATGATAATAGGCTGTATATTATTTGGTGAATAAATACTTAACTATGAAACTCATGAATTGCTTCGGTTAGATTGCCAATGATACTTAAAACTTGGCGGGAATGAGTTGACGACTTAAATTAGACAGACTGGAAACAGCAATCCAGTATATCTCATTATTTGAAAACTCCCAAGATTAAAGGGTATCAATTAACCTTCTAATTTACCCCAGGTAAAACTTCATAAGTTTAAAATTGAATGATCTGGTTCAAAGACATATGTGAAGGCATTAAGAATTCAGAATTAAAGGAACTGGGAAGAGTCAAGGCACTCGTGTGAGAGTCCTTTGTCAAGGTTGGGTTATTGAACGCAGGAGAGCAGAGAAGACCATTTTATCACATTAACCAAAGAATTCATTGATGATTAGAAACAAATTCTGGGAATTCACGAGAAAAATGAAACATTGACAGAGGTTGAGAAGCAATCATTTGCTTTCAAATTATTCAGGCCGTGACATTCCGTATTTTAAACTCTCATTAGTAACAAGTGCGGTATTTTATGCAACTTCTTTCCACATCGTATTTTCTTATAGCTGCCGTTCTCAATCTTGGGCAACGTGGTGAAAACTGTGTACTCTAACTTTCGCCTTCATCAACTGCATTTCTAATTAATTGGAGCGATGTATTTTTAACTGTGAAGATTACACAAAAAAAGAAATGGAAAACCAAGTGTTGTGAGATGATAGCAATAGATTCAACAATCTAGTCCATGATTTCTCTTTCCTGTATTCAGCCTGACGGACCCCAATCTAAACAGGTAATGAAACCTTTATTTAATTAAATATGAGAAAAAAACTGTGTGAAAATACAAGGTACATGAAAAAAGCAGAACCAATTCCAACGGAAGAAATTGAAGTAAGCTATTGAATTTAGGCAAGTGAATTCGCACTAAAGTAAATAGAAATTCATCGCCAATAGGAATAACAAAGCATAGTTATAATAAATGATAAAAATATGATAATATGGGATAATAGAACGGCGAATAGTTTAGGAAAAAATCTACAGTAAAATTTCAAAAAATATAGGCAGTGTAAAAATAAAAATGTAGACCATACCCGTTTGAGCAGTTCAGAATTTGATACTATGAGATTAGATTTTCTCTAATCTTTTAAAATTGATGTTATCCCTTTAGAGGTAATAAATTATTAAATCCAAGCCCCTGAAGGAATTTAAAAAGATCATATCTGACATTTATGCTAATATAAAGAAGCCTCCTGAAGGCCTTAGCTGCCATTATACCCAAGGCAATGAAAATGGGAATAATTGAAAATTTTATATCAAATGGACTAGCTCCGCAAGTGTTGCTGCAGCAAGAGGTTTTTGGAGAACGATTTTCCAAACAAGTGAACCAAATTAATAAGATTTTAAGAGACCCTGATATATTGGGGAATTTAATATAGGAATTTAACGAGAAAAAAATAACCAATAGCTTTAATTACGTTCATTAATTTGAAGAAAGGACGAGTAAATATTGACTTGGATAAAATACTATCTCAAATGAAAAATGGAATGATTTAAAACGATTTAAGAACGATTTCCAAGCTTTAAGGAGGGTTGTTGAATAGAATTATAGTGGCTGCTGGACTGGAGGGAAAGGTTTAAATTAGTAGCCAAGATTTTAAAAAAGCTTTGTCCGCCACACTTTTTAATATACATTTAGAGGAAATATTAAAATGAAGAACTCGAGTTCGATGGGAAACAAACAGTATGTTAATCTCCCCTGGAGATATGATATCTTTACATAAATAAAAGCGAAATAATATTTTTGGAAAAAAAGTAAGAAACAAGAATCGGAGTAAGCGGAAACATTTTCTTACCTAGGAAGTAGAATCATCAAGCATGGCAGGAAGGAGTGAAAAATAGTCCATTAGAAAATAAGACATTGAACCACAAGAGTCGTTTCAACAGAAATGGAACAAATATGTGTAACTTAAAAATACAGTTAATAAACAATAAAACTCAGGATCTCATATGAGGTCGATGGAGATCCCCAAGGGTCATGATGACATTGAAAGGAGACTTTGAGCTCTGGGGTCGACGGAAAGATTTTAATTATGAATCTATAGCATCAAAATAACCAAAACTTTTTCTCTTACTACTAGGATATCTGCGTATTACGTGTAAAGTTTGCACGATTTTTACTGATACGTGTGATTGCATTAATATTTTCATTACAGAAGAGATCTGCATTGCACTTGTTTTGATTAATTTAAGATGAATCGTAAACGACGCTATTCACATTTCATCTAAACAAGCGTTCATAAATCTTTGAATTCAGTATTTTCATTTAAGATCAAATAAGATCGCGCTTTGGCTATATGGACTTGAAAATATTAATTTTCGAACGCGTATTAAGGCCAAGTAGTTTAGCTCCTCGATTGAAAATGACTTTTACGAATTATTACCAAATAAATAAAATTGTTCGTCCTTTAATGTCAATCTTTATACTTGAACTTTCGTTAAAATAGAAATAATTTAATCTTTCATAAATTAGAATATACAATCTTTTATGCGGCTGCCAAACCCAATATTTCATGTACTCATCTTTCATCTTTTACTTCGCTTACCCTAGGGTATAAAAGTAAAGGATGACATTCGTAATAATATGCTCAAAAATCGCTACGCGCGCATGCATCTAGAGCAACGTAGGAGCTGTTGAGAGAATAAATCAACATCTTTTGGCTTTTTGACAAAGGAGAGCATTATTCATTAGGGCAAACACGGCAGAGCGTCTTGTTCAATAGAAGAGGAAAGACAAACGGTGGAGCGCACGGTCAAGGGGCTACGCAGAGCCCTGGTTGGGGAAGAAGGGAGAGGCGAGTGCAGGAAGAGAGGGAATAGGGAATATTGCTCCCTGAGAAAGGAAAGGACATGGAGTAGAAACGGCGGAGAAGGGTGTGCGGGTGGTGAGAGGGAGAGAGAGAACAAAGGACATAATTGAGGGAGAAGTGAGTGAGGGAGGAGGAGGGGGAACGATGATGAGGGGAAGATGGAGGGTGGGCAGAGGGGGGGAAAGGCAGTGAGGGTGGAGAGTGGATGAAGCAGGTAGGGGGGAAGGCGACGCCCGCGTGTACAATAAGACAAATTGTCATTTACTCACTCCATCAACCAGTGGAGTCACAACTCCCTCCACCGCCTTTCACCTCTGCCTCTCCCTCCTCTCCACTGGCCGTCTCACTCCCTCCCCTCTTCTTCCGTTTCCGCAGCGGCTCATTGTCCCCCATAATTCCGCTCTGCGCCTCTCCCACGTTCCGAAACCCCGGCGCCTTAAATCCTTTTGGGGCAATGCATCAAACCCGAACCGTCCGGTCATTGTTTCCGAGGGAGAACCGCTAATAAGTCACTTCGGCTCATATAAAGATTTCCCCTCCCCCCTTACTCGTTATATGAGGTTTAATTTGTGTTCCGGTTATTGTTTCGTACGTCATAAGCCTCACGGGTGTTGTCCGAAGGTGTACCCTTAATTCGTGCGAGCGGGCCACGGTTTTAAGAAATGCATTAAATAAATAAAATTTAACAGAGTATTAAACCGTGTACTCGCATGGGTAGTAATTAGTGGAATTATTCATACTCGTATATTTTCATGGTCACATCTGTGAAGAGCACAAAAATCATGGCACGAGTGTTAAAGGTCTATTCATTAGATTCTTGTGTACATTAAAAAGGGTTAAAATTTTGAATCATGATCTAACTAAAGAAATTAATATTTTCTTGCGCCATTTATTATTAATTTGCATTATACCTTGTTTAGGCTATCAATTTGTTCTTTTAGTTACAATGAGCCCTGAGTATACTGAATACAAATTGTAATTTGTAACCCTGCTTTTTGTTTTTATGACGTATATCAAAACTACTGCCGAGGGTCTTGACTTTGCTGGAGTCTCAGGTTTGAATGACATTTTACCAAAGCTGATAAAACCACCGCAATAGATTTTCTTGGCAGCGTATTAATTGATATTATCATATCTTATTTCCAGAAAGCCCTAAAGATTCTTAGAATAGTTCAGTCCTAAAAGTAATTCAGGAATACATTTTAAATTTGAATTGTTATCAAATTACGAATCGTATTTCATCAATAATTAATTTTTTTATTGATATTGATTAAAACAGTATTCATCTTAAATATCAGGATTCTATTTTTTCTAACTTTCCTGACATGCTCAAGACGATTGCTTAGGATTTTTTCATGCTAGAGTGAAGAAAATTTAAATAAATAGTCTCATCTGTGGTCTGGGATAAAAACGGTCATAAAAACTGCCATGTACCCCTAATGAAACTTCTAAAAGAGATATCCCTTATCTAAAAGGTTGTCAGCATTTTCCTGAATTGGAATAGACATATAGTGCTAGGGAAATAGTCGCTGGATTCTGTTTAATTTTAAAGTTTTAGTGCGTCACCTTTAGATTCATTAGATTATCGGTAAAAGACCAAATTACATTAAAGTGCTATAGAATAAATAAAATGTCATACTTGTCTGGCTCATTTCTTTTAAGCAGCTTATTTGGTGCTAGAAACTTGCTGCTAAATACACCGATGCCGGTGGCGAGAAAAATGAGAAGCAAAAAACTACCACGTTGCGTCGATTCCCCGGAATTTCCAGTGAGAGGTGGGGAAATCCTCTCGCTTTGACTAGTCTGCTAATTCGTTTCTCTCGGGGGCCAGAGGAGTAGATAGTGTGTATTCTGTGGGAGAGGGAAGGAAGGTGGAAGTGGAGGGAGTAAGAGAGAGAGATATCTTCTCGCAAATTTTTTCTCCGACCCCATTCGACCGAGTGGAAGAATGCAGCGAGCGCAGGGTATTACTGCGTCTCCACCCGCGGAGACGGAAATAAATGCTTTTGTTGAAGCTAAATAGAGTGAGTGGGAATAAAACAGGAAGAGGAGGGTAAAGCTGCGGCGAACTATGTTTCACGTGAGAGGTCGGAAGGCGGAGGGAGATGGGGTTGGTTGAGAGAGAGAGAGGTGAAAGACCGAAGGGATGGAGTTTTCGGGCGGTGAGGGGCGAGGTAGTGGTGAGAGGATGAGAAGAGGGAGGGATTTGGAGAAGTCGACCGATCGGAAGAGCCTTGTTGTGCTCGCTCTTCCCTTCAAATAAATACGCGAGGGAGGCGACTGCCTCTCCTCCCCCTCGCTCCGCCACTGTCGGGTTTGTGGATTTGGTAGCGCGAGGATAAGGATTCCTATGTACAGTTATATATGTAGAGTACGTATGTAGGTATATATGAGGGCAATGGTATTCCTGGATTTGCGGTGCAAGTGCCGGATATCGCCGTAGAGTATCTGTCACTGCAGTTTTCGCGGAGGACCTCAGGGTTCGGGGGAAAAGGAAAAGTAGGATAAAGATTAGGGCAATCTGCACGATAGGTCTCCGCAATTCCTTTAAACGTACCTCTAAAGGCGTGCGTTTTCTATTTTTGCTTTTTGCGAAATTGATACACAGAGGAAATGTAACTGAAATGGCTTTGTGACGTGGTAAAAAAATGTTTTTTCGCCCTTAACGCGTAATGTGATGCTGTGCACCCCTTATTTGGAATTTATATTTTCATCGCTGAGCCTTTTAATTTTATTTACTTAGTTAAAGTCTTATGTTAGCTATTTAAAGAAGAACTGATTTTAAAAATTAATATGGGTGTCTATTAAATAAAAACTATAAAATACTGTCTTTAATCTTTCATGCTCAAAATTTTTTATAAATTTCCATTATATAATAATTGAATTTCTGAAGAATAATGTTTTAAAAATTATTAAACTATTAAAACCTGGTAAATAATCCAGTTTCAATCAATATTTTTTCAAATCTTTTAGAGTTCATAATTAGCGGCCTTTTAAATGTATCTTCAATGAGAGATTGCTTACTTTTGCAAAAATACTCTTAATGGTAGGAATCTACTCTTTTATAAGCCTTTGAATAATTTTAAAAGCTGTTATGAACGGAAAATGTGTCCTATTGACTTCCCGAGGCATTATGCCCTCAGGAAGCATTTTAGAGCTTCTTCCACATGTTGTGTTTGGGAAAAAATATTAAATAATTTAAAATGCTGCTTTTTATTAGATTATGGAAGTATTGTCAATTACGTTTTAAATATGTACAATAAATAATTCACTGTTCAAGGATTTTCCATTGTTTTTTAATGAACTTAACCTAATTCTTACTTTGGCATTAACATTTTTTTTAATATCCTGGAATTAAACATGTTGATGGTATTCTTGTTTAATGAATACCACTTTGTTCAAAAATATTTTATTGATCGAATGTCTCTGATTTTAGTTCATAGGTAAGGATAATTTATTTTTTATAATATTACCAGCATTATACATTGCGTTATAAAGGCTGTGTTAACGACGATACTAGATGCAACATGCTTAGAAAATCTATTCCCATTATTTTCCCTGTAAAAGTTTCCATTCCTGATGTGGCTGATGAGGTTATAACAGATGTGCCATTTCTAAGTCATTTTTTCAAGTATCTCGGTCTTCTTTCAGACCGGTTCAAATTTTTATGTTTAGGGGCGCATTAATCGTTTTTCTCATATTCGAGAATACTTGTCAAACCTACCAAAAAATTATCTACTCCCCTCATCAAACTTTTACCTGAATCCTTTGATATCTTTTCTAAATATTTACTTCGTTATAAACGGCTTTTCATAAAGAGGACTGCGGCCTAGATAATAGGCAAGCGGTAGTAAATTAAACCAATGGTTCTAAGAAAACCTGCTTGAATGATAATTTTGTTCATCGTATGCTTGCATAATTGTGAAATTATTCATGAAATGCAGTAGTTCACTTATTTATCACAACAATTTAACGTTATAAACAGAGCTTGATACAGTAGATACTTAAAGATGAAACAGTGAACGAATTTACTTACCCGAGGTATAATAGTCAACTTTTCAACCATGAGAAATGTTTTTTAAATAAGTTAACATATAAATAGCATTGAATTTATCAAAGTATTATATACTTTATATTTTCCCGATATCTTTTATCACCAGAGGATGTTGGTTTGACTCTCAAATCTGGATAGGTATAATTACGAAACTTTAGGGTGCCCAATCTTTGCTCAACATCCTTCACCAGATTACTCATCCCACGTCGGATCATCTGGACCCTATCAAACGATCTCACTATTTTCGAGTGAATATTGCCTTTGTTTTAAAATGTCCCTCAATGCACACAAAGAGAATGATTTGGAGTGAGCCGAATCGCTCTCCTTTAGAGCACTATTTCCATTCAAAGCGGACAGCGGAGTGACTAACAAGGTTTATCGAAAAACATTTTTTTTGTAGCTTTCCAGTTTCTTTTTATGACCAATAACGCTGTGCTGTAGAGAGCGCAACTGATTGTGGGATAAAATTGCAATTTTCCGCGGAGGATTTATGTGATTGAAACGGCTCCGTGTGCGATTGCATACTGTGTATAATTTCAATATTTTCGTTAATAGCTGCCTTCAATTAATGGGAGGTACATCAATGGAATGCTTTTCAATAAATCCCTTAGATTCGTTTTACAAAACCATAGGTTTACTGACTTGTTTTCAATTATCAAATATTCACACAGGCTATGTGTACCTTCTACTCATGAGAGTAAATTCACTTTTGTCAACTTTACATTTTTTTCCGCACGGATCCATTCGTTTCTCCAGATTCCGTTCGAATAAACTTAACAAATTACGTATCATCTCTCACAGTTTGGATGCAATTCCAACTGTTCCATTGTCAAAAAATGGTTTAAATGAAAACATGAAGGGTTTAATCTTTTACTCCTCATGTATATTCAAAAATATTGCTACCAAAATAACGCGAAGCTGGCATATGTGGCATTAGAGCTCGCCTTACAGAAACGCCTACGTTTATCAGTATGCTACTTTTGACGAGAAAATGCCACAACTTTGGTTAATCTGCAGATTTCCCGAGGAATTAAGTACGTGTATTTAATCAATAGACCTACAATTCCGTAGCCTTCAACCAACTCGGTAGCTACACCCTACACCATTATATTAGAGCACATCTATTTCATTTAGATTTGGAGTCCATCAATAATATGAATGATGATAAATGCTCGTCTATGTGTGAAAATTGGCTATATAAATAAATAAAATACATGATGTATACTTGATAATCTGTGAATGTTTAGGCATGTGGGAAGGGATAGGTTCTTTTGAAGGTATAAATGTGAAAAATCCTACTGACTTCCCTCCACGTGGGCGTTCCATTTTAACCGCAGTAGGAAAGCGCCGAGGGGGCTTGGGTCTCCACACCACATTTTGGGAAACCTTAAGAGAGATGAGACGGACGAGCGTCTGTCCCCTTTGAGGAAAGACAGCTATGGATGCGAGAGTTTGAAAGGAAAGACCAACGAAATCCCGAGTTCGCGCGGGCATGAGCCTCGAAACGGGACCTCTGGACGAGGAAAGGAAGTGGATGGGATGGGCAGGAAGAGGATGAATGGAAGAAGAGAAGGAGGAAGAAATGGAATGAGAGAAGGCAGAAGGGGGTCACAGAGAAGAGGTTTCCTGTATGTTTATGGTCCCTATTGTCGTTAAAGGCGTCGAAGCACCAGAGCACTTCCCTTCTGCCCTCCTTGCCTCCACATACCCTTCTTTACTTCCTCCTGTCTTTTTGGCGCCCACGTTCAGCGGGCGGCACCTCTCCCTCGCAAAAGCAGTCCCATCTCATTGGTCGCTCATTCTTTCGTCCCCTACCCCGGATCCCACCTCATCGCCTCCGACGAATATGTCACCCTCTCCTACTCCCACCCCTCTACAGGGGAAAGGTTGCCCTCTAGGGGGAGAGACGCGCACCTTAGCCTGGGGATAGGCGCTCCCGTCTTTAGACAATTACTCGCCCTAGTCGTTAAAGAGGTCACCGCGTTGTGATACTGACATCCCGTCCCTCCCACGCCATCCCCCTCTCTGCTCACCCCATTCCCCCGAGAATTTCCCACCCAACCTTCTCTCACCTTTTCCCAGTTGTGCCTCTTCGCCATAACCTCTCGGTACTCCCCCAACTAACCTCCCTCTTCCCAGGCTTTTCCGACACCCTTCGACTCACCACTTGGCTTGTCACCGTGCGTCAGAAATTTGCAGTAATGCCATTATTCCCCATCGCCTCGCTTTACGCGCCGCGGGCTCCTTCGCCCAACGTCTCCTCAACGCCTCGTTAACTCATCAATATAAATGCATCCCCTCCTTAGTGTGGGTCCTTGGCCCAGAACATCCCCCTTCACCCTCTCATCCACCAGGAGCACAACGCCTCCAAGTCGACCTTAATTCTCTTCCCGTTTTACGCCTTCCTCGGTCTTCTTCCACCTATCAAAACGTGAAATGCCATTTGGAGATAATGGACATATAGTATGTTCCATTAACTTTCTCCTTAATCCAGTCATGCCCCAGCGCCGCAAAATTCGGTCTCAGTAAACAGAGTGCGCGCATTTATCAGCCATGAGGCCTGGAGCTCCCATCTAAAATGCACCTCTAGCAATGCAATGACTGCTGGTTTTCTCATATTTTCTTAAACAACTCCAAGTAATGTTGCTTACGGATATTCACCGCCGGTGTCTTTTACACCACGTGAGCCATGTGGAAATGATATCAAGAAATGTTTTCAGTAAATTGCAGAAGATTAAATATTTTGGATGGCCACTAAAAAAGAAAGATAGGTTGGCATGAAAGCATGAAATGATTGGTCCTTTTTTGTTTCTATCAATCCGGTAGTGTCGTTTTAATTTTATGGTGGAGCATGTTCCAAAATATCTTGCTGATTCCAAAGGAGGTTATTATTTATCGATTAAAACATTTGCAAGTTTAAAAATAATTTTTAATTAGTCAAATATGATTTCTTACGACAGGCCTTACAAGTTATATTCTCCATTTTTTGTATGCATAAGACTCTATAAATATTTATTTGAATCGTACGCTTTGGAGGTTAAAATTATGCCAAACTTACTTTGTCTATCGAAAAATTGTCTTGTCCTAGGCAACCAGAGGCATAACTTTTAGAAAAAATCGCCTAAATTCTTATAAATACTCACAGTAATAAGTAAATTTATCAAAGGATGGAATAAGATATCAGTAATTTATAATTCTGAGTTTTCTTTAACCATTTAAGAGTGATATTTTGATCTCCATTCATGGTCCTACCATAAGCCCTTACAGTTTTTTTCCAGGCATAATTAGATGTAAGTACAATACATGTGATCCTTCTCATATGGTGCTCCTGGTAAAATATAATATGCACTAAATATTTACATAGAAATGGAAATACATGTATAAACGGAAGTGGTGAAATTATCAGGGAGTAGAAAGTTTGAGACAAGTATAGAATTAGAAAATCATAAAGTAGGGTCTTAGGGCCAATTTACATCTGGAAAATCATTCAAATATTTTATCATTCGCAAGAAAATATGTGACGTAAGGACCGTGTATCGCATAAGTGCTCACATGATATTTATTTATCCATATTAAAAGTTTCATGAGTGTACCGATTAATAAAGTTATCATTTTAAATTTATACATGAATGGATGAAAATCTAAGGTTGGAGTCCTGGCTCGTTATAATTTTAAAATTTATTTTCAGTAATCTTTTCAGCTTATACACTCTACATATGTCTTTTGATGATTGCAGGAGTTTATCGAATTCGTGTACTTTTTACTTAAGTAAAAATTTCTTACTAGAAATTACTCTAGATTATTTATATAGACCACCTCTTTATTAATAATTAAGCCTATTTAGTCTAAACGACAATGTTTGAAACCGTGATAAATTAAGACATCGAATTTTTTTCAAAGGAATCGGAGGGAAAGTATCACAAAGTAAAACAAAATCACGGATATAAAAAACAAATTAAGATCAAAGGAAGCGTATACTTTGTCATGAATTAATTTATTTGGCATTTCAAAGTCCGCTCTGTATAATACCTTAAGGAGAAAATTCACAAAAAATTTCGGCCATGAAGATATTATTTTGGAAAATTGTGCAGGATATAACCTGTGTTAAAAAGGAAGGCGAACTAAGAAGTGTTGGATAAATTGAGGAAAGAAAAATATTGGATGAGTTAAATTAAAGAACATATAAAAGTGAATGCAATATGCACCCTAAAGCAAAGAGATGGTTTATGAATGCTATTTAAATTGAAAATGTAAAAGGAAAATAACGTAGAAGATGGAATAATTTTTACAAAATAGAAGTGAGACGCACGAGGGTGGCCTGAAAAGTTTTCAGTCTCAAAAATTTCAGAAAAAATGTCTTATATCTTTGTTAGGTTGGAAACTTTTGAGACCACCCATTTATTTATCATGCTATAAAGAAGGAAATAATATAGGATATAGGGTATTTTGTGCTACATAAAAATGATATTGAAATAAGGAAATTTGTTTTCCACAGTACAGTTTGTACAGCTCATATGCATAGTTTAATTAATAACTCTTAATAGTGAGTATTCTAAATTAAAATCAATATTTAGGTTGATGAAGCAGGGTATTATTCACTCTAGAAGGGGGAGACTAGTATTTTTTCTTTATATTTTTGTCATAATTTGGTACCTATATTTTAATCAAATATCTACCTCACACTGATAGTTATTTCACTAGCAGGAGCAGACAAGATAATGCGTTGTGTAGCGCTTTCCTCTGTTAATATAAAGGTCGAACTTTAACACTTAAAATGGATGACTTAACACTGGTGGGTTCCTTCGTAGAAACCCTGCTGTCCACCACATTAGACGGGTCACCAGTAACTTTCGAAATTTTAAGTTATCAATACTGTATTCCATTGCTGTTTTGACAAATCGATATGTATATTCTCTTAATTTATCTGAAATGGACACTCAGAGTTCATAGTTTTCAGTGTTATTATTTCTATACATTCTTGTTTGTTATATCTATAAAATCGGTGTTACTTTGGCTCTTCGTTTTCAATTATTGTTTGAACATCGAGAATCATTACATTTTACCTAAGCAGAAAATTTCTGCTCATTGAAATTCCAACATTCATTCGAAACTAGCGCGTCTTTTATCCAGGTGTAATCAAAATCCAAACGTCCCTCCATTACTGGTGTTCACTGTATTAATAGCACATTTATTGAACATTATCTGGAACATTTCTGTGGATTTTGTAACGAAATCTTTTTACCTTTCAGTCTTCAAATTAAATGGAATAGCATTTATACTCATATGAATTAAAATGAATTAATCGGTTCACAGTCAGAATACTCAAACTCTTATCGAAATTTAATGGGCGCGTAGTTGGGCTATAAGAATTATTGAACCTCAATTTTGAAAAAAGGATTCTTTTTATATCTATATCTTTTATAAAGTATTGAATGTTATATCTTAACTTCAAACAAAGAGATTACTTACATACTTATACAATGCACTTGTTTTTTGATATGAAATTAGAAAATTTTTTGCTTGAAAATATTTAGCTTCAGTGATTATTCTCTTACGGTAGACTTTTAACGTAACTTTTTACGGTTATCTTCTTACGGTAGACTTTTAACGGTTCACTTTTAACATAAAATTGCCCATATTTCCGTAAAATAATTTCAGGAATTTAAGATTTACGTTAAAGTTGTCACATTTGACCACCTTATAACTGAAATATTGGAGTCTTACTTATGTATACCCTCCTCCGTTATGATACTGTGAAAATGTAAATTGCTCACATTAGGTGATAAATTTAATTTTTTACACCGGCAGAAATTATTTATTCAAGAACCATTCTCTGTTTTATGATATATGATATTTCAAATTAGCCTCAATTACTTATACCGACTCAGGTAAGCCCTGTCCGCGCGTGCCTGCCTTATGTGAGAAAAATGAGGCCCTTGCGCGTAATAAGGCCATGTGGCTGCAGTTTGACCACTCTCAAAAATTCTCTCCCCCGCAATCCGTACACAGTCCTGATTTAGGGCGTAAATAGAAACAATTGTCAGTCTAACAAACTGTGGGAGTTACGACTTGGGCGTACAACATCGCTAATTAAGGGGTTGCCCGTTCATACATCTAAATTCCAGCCTTCCCGCACTGAGCTCGACTTATACCTACCAACCCGTTAGCAGTGCAGGCGGTGTAAATGAATTTGCCAACGACTGTCCTGGCCCCCTTTCTCCCAGAACACCCCCCTCGAACCTCCCTCCCCCCCACTTGAAGCTCAATCCTCCAAGCCGGCCACAATTCTTGTTTAACAAACCACCCTCGTTTCGCCCCACTATTCACACACGTGCTTCAACTCATACCACTCACTCACTCACAAACACGCACACGCTCTCACATACACACGTACGCACACACATATACACACCTACGCACACATTACATATACCTCCCCCCCACCCCAATACCGACCTCTCGCACCCCTCGACACGCGCCGAACAATGAAACGCAGCATTACCTTCATTGAACGGATTTCGTTCTTCCTTTGTTTCCTATCGCCGTTTTACGGCCCATCTCAACTCCCTTTCCACGTTATTGCGACTCCGTCTTTGTAATGGGCAAATTCTGGGAGCAAACACTTGTATCCAATTATTTATTCCGTTTTATTTGGCTGATGAATGACAGGGGAAGGGTTCACCTTTAACTAGACGGCACACAACAATGGCGATATTGTGCTGGTACGGCCTGTAAGGGTAAACATGTTTTACTTTCGACCGTCGGCGTTTCCGTGTGCTTTTAACCGTTACTTTTGTTGCTTTCTGGGGCACTTGAACCTCAAGCCTGCCAAACTGGGAGGCTTGAGCATCTCTTCCTCGTCAAGTTAACCATGGGTGATTCGAATTAACCCGGAGAATTTTAGTCAAGGGTATTTAAGCTAAGAAAGCGTCATTGGTGCATCTCTGATTCGCATTTTGGAAACGCCATTTATAGAGAAATAAAACTCATTTTTACTGGCGTGATAAACCTTTGTTTTATTTGTTGGAAGATGAATGTTTTTTTTTCTCGGGAAAAGTATTTATGCGTGTATTTACTGGAGCAAGATTTTACTAAATTATTGTTACGTTTATTATAGCAGTAGTTTAGCTTAGTGGGCCGTTCTTTCTCTAATCTCCTTCAAAATTCCTTGGTGCTTCGATGCCATCTACTGGCGTCTTCCATTAATTCACGTCCTATGCCCCAGACGGCCAACCGAACATTTGACGGGATCTTAGGTTGTTCGGCATTTTAAAGAAGACAGGAATAATTTATTGGCGTTCCTCATTTGCGTCCCTTAGAATTACCATTGTATTATAGAGCGTGAAGCTGGATCGAAACACATTTTACTCGAGTTAATTATACAAAAAAATAGACCTGAATTTTATTATCTCATGATAAGTTAAAATTTAGACCCCCTATGTACATTTACGAGTACATAATACCAGCAAGGTGCCGCAAAGGAGGGTGGCAAGGGAATTAGGAAAACAAACCTTAAAAAGGGAAAAAATGAAGCCCTTAAAGAGGAGATATGCATTGATGTATCACTTTTCCTCCCTTTTGCCGTGGTCTTGAGCTGTATGAGGGTAAAAACGAATCCTTTCCACAATCTATCTCTTATGTTCTGTAGGCATTGTCTGATCTATCGATGCAGTACGGGAATCGTATTATATCACCCATGTAATGATTAAAATTGAGGCCTTTGTATTGATATACTCTCTTGTTGACTCTTCGAGCTTTCATATTCTCCTATAAAGGATTATATATTAATTAATTAGCCCTTTCATGCTATCCTATAAATGCTCCACAAACCGAGATTATTTTTCTGTGTTGCTTTCAAGTCCTGAATGTATTTGGTTTACCGCTTGAGATTAATGAAATGCCAACACTTAGAATCCTATAGCTTACCTTTAATAATAGTAGCCTAGTTTCTTTAATTATTACCGCAAAAAAAGGGATACTAGTGTATTGAAAATACACTATTGAAGATAAGTTAAAGGTTTACTATATAGATGAAGGAGTTAATTTACAATGACTCAGTACCAATAATATAAAGTTTGAAGATGAAAATATTTTCATCAATGTGTCTGTTTCATTTAAGGTTTGATGACTCATATTAACATAATATTAAAAACATACAAAAACTAAGCAAACATTGTTTAAAACATTTTCTTCTATTAACTGGAGTGAAATTTGTATTCTTATTGCATTTATATTTTTCCAATGGTCTTAATATTCATTATTATACGATTCAAATATTTTTACATGATTTTCATTTTCAATTTATTTCCAAAGTACATAATTTTACTTTTTTAAATTTTCACGTTTCCCTTTCTACTATGTTTTCAATGGCCTTGATCAAATTTTATTACCGAAACAGCTAATAAGTATGAGGGTTGTCTGTTGGAATTGATACAATTACATATATTGGATCCAAGTCAACCAATTTTAATATATACTGCTTCAGTATGATTGTCACGTATTGATAATTCATTTCTGTCAGTCTATATTCGGTACGGAAATGTAAATCAACACATTCTACATAGAAACTCACAAAAGACCTATCAAACATTCCTTTTTGAATGAAATTTTAGAACAACTTCCAGGATTCTAATTAAATTTCTACTTCAAAAGTGATCTAGTATTGATCAAAATCTACACTGAGGAAGTGTAGGACTTCAGAAACATACTATATCCGTACATTCCATGCACCCATTTGGAATTCGTGCATAAATAGGGTCATTTAAGGGACCGACTAATCAAGTCCCAAAATCAAGAGCCCACAAGTTTACACAACTGACAAGACGCCCTCACAGTCTCGATCTCTTCCAAAGATTGCTGTAACCACCACATCGCCAAACCCACTTTGTCTGATTAAATTATTTGTAACGTTCTGCTCCATGCCATAAGTAGAGCCTCTTTCATGATGAAGAACTACTTTTTGGGCAATATATAAAACAATAGAGATGAGGGTCAAGTGAGATACAAAGCATCACGTAGGAGAATTAATATTATAAAAGTTTTACTAAGGTCAGGGTACTATTTTCACAATTTATCAGCATACATTTGGAAACTGGAACTCTTGTTTTAATCATAGACCTGATGATGTTATACCATAACGAAACCTAGGTAGTAATAAAAGTGATTATGTGGAAAGGCGAAGTATTTTAAATTTAATTTCAAAATGCTTGTTCAAGTACATATTTCATCCCCGCGTCTCTGGTCTTTTGTTTCACTTGTGTGTAGAAAAAAGAGTAGAGTTCCATTTTTATTTTACTCTCTGCCAATTAACTAATTATCACCGTACATGTAATTCCATGAATTGAAGGGGGGGCGGACGTTAACTTTAGTCAAAATTTAAATTGTGTCATTAGTTTATAGACCGCTCTATTTTTAATTCGAACGAATATTTATCCTCCCTTTAACTCTAATCCCCTTAATTCCTGTCAGTTATACAATGCAACTTAAATTTTAACTGTCACAAAGGTAGTCATATAATGAAAAACTTTCGTTCTACTTAAGTTTTTTACAGTACGTTGAATTGTTCCCCGATAAAGGGCTAACGATACCTTAGGTCATTACATTTTAAAACACAGTTTTCTCGTAAATTGGGAAGGTGAATACTTAGTATTGGATATGATAATTTTACTTGTATAGATAAAAAAATTCACTATTTTGATTTCTCACAAATTTTATGATTTGATTCTTCTTTAGAAATGATTTCGTTACAAGATGTTGCAAATATTCTCTTATGGATTATCGTATTCCCTTCCGTAATAGACGACAAATTTTGGAACATTAGGAACACATATATATGATATTCAAAAACTTAATCACTGTAAACATATATTTATATACAGTTACACATTTTCATTCGTATTATCCCATCATTTATCCCAAAAGTTCTCTGTTAAACCGCCTCATGCTCTAGTTTATGATTTATCACTTACTCAAGGAGTTAAAAACAGCTGATTACTAAATAGTTTCAAATTTAGCACTTCTTGTCCAGTGCTAGCTATAAATATAGTATCAAAGAGTATTGCTGTGTTGTATACCCGATTCCAAGGAGGTTTTTATTAAATACGTTTTTATTCATTTTCTCAATTTTTATAGCAATCTGCTCCCCTAAAAGGTAGCTAAAGACATGAATGCATGCCTGGAAAGAAACATGAACGTAAGGGTGGGGAAGTGGAGGACCGAAGTTGATTAGGGAATGAATGGACGGTACAGGGGCAACAAGGGCGGTAACGAGGGAGATAGGATTACCCCTTTCGGAGACAATGCTACAACCGTCACAAAGCTGTCGTTTGGAACGGCCGAAACGAATCGAAATCCGTGGACATCACGAGTGGCGGACTGGTTATCACGAGGGAGGACGAGATAGAGAGAGTATGGCAGAGCCATCAGACGGGGATGCTGGGATAGGACCCGAGGCCCTTTTCGGCTGAAGCCCAATTCTGTGTCCACGCTAGTCTAAACACTCGCTGCCCTCATCCCTCGCTCCTACACAATCCGCTCCCTATTCCATACTCCCACCTTGGACCACCGTTTCCACTCCCCCCTACCGAACGCACTCTACCCCCGCCTACCGCCCTTCGGAATCAAGTGAGCCATTCCACCCCAAGAACGGCGTCGTTCTGGAGAGGGATTGGGAGGGGGTAGGGGCCAGAACGCTTCCCCAGGGTGGCATTACTCGCCCGCCCATCCCACACTCACCACCCTCCCATTCCATCCCCCCTCGCCCCTAAATTCTTCGTTCGCGATACCCCTTGCACCTCTACGCTCGCCCCACCCCTCGCTTCTGTCGTCAAACCCTGCAGTTCCATTTTCAAAACTATGCCTCACCCTCTTCTTACTTCACCTCACCCTCCGCACCTCACCCTTCCCTCGTCGGTCATTTCCCTCTTCCCCCCCCCCGAGGACAATTTCCCTCTTCCAAAGAGAAAGGTTTGGGTGCATGTTGTGCATGAGGAGGGGGTAAGTTAGGGATGAAGGGACTTGGCAGGACGTCGATCGAATCAAACTGACCACGCCACTTCCGCCCCATGTCTCCGCTATGTCTGGGGCTGGGTAGGTTCGTTTTCACGTACCATTCTATTTTCCCCGCATTTCATTTTCAGGGTAGGTTGTTTTTATTGCTGAAAAACATTCGGAACTATATGGTTTTGTTGTGCATCTGTTGGAAGGTTTTGTTGAGTTTTTTTGGTGAATGAATGCCTGAGTTCTCAGTATCGGCCGGTATGAGCTCCATACGTAAGTCATAGTTGCAGATTGCTTGCTGTTCCTTGGTTAGTGCTTTTCCTGTACTAAATAATCCACTGGTTTTTGCTCGGAATGAATTTAACGTCAACGTTTTTCGTCGATAGTTTCACCTTGTGGGTAATTCTACCAGGAACCCGTTCGTAGTTATTTGGAAATGTTATAAATACATAACTGCACGGATGTACGAGTATAATTCATTAAGCTATGGTTATGAAAGAAATCTCAATATGAAAATATTAGTCATTTAGAGCTGCTAAATTATTATTAATCAAATATTTTTGAAGGAAAGGTTGAATCATGAATAATTTTTCATAATTTGCTCTATCTTTGTCTGCATTTTTCAGATATTATTTTTGTTGTTCACTTTCGTTTTTGCACGTTTTAATTAATTTTTCAAGTATCAGATGTAGGTGAAAACAGTAGAACTTCACCATGATTTAAGCCCCCCCACAACATGCTCGATTCCAAACTTCTAGGGGACCTTCTTCATAATCAATTCCGTAGGTTATATTAAAAGATCTTCTGATTCTTTAATTTAAAGAAATAGGAATTTGAAATGCATTGGATTAACAATTTTTTCGATGCATTTAAATGGCTCATGGACTTGGAGCATTCCTATCTTAAAATTGGTATTTTCTAGTAAAATTACGATAAAATATCAAATGAATTCCCAATCTAAAAATATTTTAAATAATTATTTACTAATTTATTTAATAACATCTCATACCCCTGATTTATTTCATAATCATTCCAAAACTTAGTTCATATGGAAAATATACGGGTTTTCATAGTGGGAATAGAATTACTTTTTACCCCTTTACCTGGGTAGATTGTGGTGAAAATACGGAGAACCACCAAAGAGATGAGAAGTAGAAATGAGATAGGGATAGTTGAAAGTGGGATTAATGACGGTATAACCTTGATAGTTGGCTTAAAAAGTCCTTATATAATAGTAAAATATTTAAATAAAAATGACAATAAATGTTATTATCAACAACAAAGGAAACAACGAAGGAGTAATCAATAAGCCAAATGTGTATATCCCATGTGTTTAAAACACCTCTCAACCATCGCCTTCATATAATATCCACCAAAGCTGAAAATTGGCAAAAATAGGGCGTTTCGTTTTGATTATTAAATCGGGTTCTAACGAGTTTTTTAGCGAACATTAAAGTGTCAAAATCAGTCTAATTTTCTATACTGAATACCCTTTGAGTTGCCCTGTGAAATCATCACGACTATATTTACTAGAGTAATATACTTTAAAGTTGTGAGGCACAACAAAATGGTTTCATTTAAACGATTGTAATGAAGTAAAGCCATGCGGGCCAATGCAACCCTGCTGTATGAGATATTCTAGCGTAGTGTAATTATAACCTACATTAATTTTAATGACCCACTGGAAGTTTGATTAATTGCATTGTTTTCCTGATAAAGGCATAAATTTAGCGGTAACAATATTGGGATTGGTTGTATTTTAACGTAGTGCAATGTAATCGTTTTCTAAGGATGGAAATGATTCAATGCGATTAGTCAAGCCGATTAAATAAAAATGATTTCGCGCGGATGTATGCATTTAGTTAATAAAGAGTAAGGCGATTAAACAATTATGTAAAATGAAATATTTTCCCTTTGAAATCAACGCTTTCGTAAATGTGATGATGATGAATCATTGAAAAAATAATTATATTAAATTAAATTAATGCTAAATATTTATGCAAAATTATATGATTAAAATTGTTTATTAAAATTTTTCATGCAACGTTTTTTTGTTTTCAAGAAATTGTAAAAAGTTAGGGCAGTCATTACCAATGGTATTAACAGATGCTAAAAAATGTTCACTCAGCATATTCCGAGATAAAATTTGTTACCCTGATGCCACAGTTTATTACCTGACAATTTAGGTAACCAAATGCTACACATTTATCAAATATAAATAGTAGAAAAATGCATAGATTTTTGGTAATGTATCATTAAATGGTGAAAATCGAACAAGTAATAGAGAAAAAATTCAGCGCAAAGAAGTTTCATTTGATTAGATTCCATAAATTAATGCGCACATTTTGATAACTTTTAAGTAAAATATTGCTAAATAATTGTTTGACCTTTTAATATTATCATTACTATGGAAACGAAACCCAACCTTTCTTTAAATATTAGACCAAAAACGCAAAATTCATTTGTTTTCAATGCCAGAGTTCGTGTATACTTTTTCCTGAAGAAAAAGTAATACATTAAAATAGATAGAAGGAAAACCTTTTTCCAAAGTAGATGGAGGAAAACATTACACATAGGATATTGCTTGAAAATAATAAAAATAAAATTCAATGCATAAAGCCTTGAGCGAAAAATTATAATGTGACTTCAGAGAGTTCTATGAAGAAAGTTGAGATTTTTTACTTAACTTAAAGTTGAGAAAACTTATCATTGGCTGAAATTAAAAATAATTGTTCATTACCTTTTGCGTAGACATGCTACTATATACACTGCTAGTAAATGAAGTATTATATTAAGTCTACCTGGAGTTGGTGCAAATAATCATAAACATTTCGTAAAATTTTTTGATATGAATACATAGTAAATCTAAATATCATTTTACTTAAAAGCTGCAGAAATTCGAGAATACCATTTAAAGAGTTATTTCAATAATTGTTTTACTTTGCTTATTTATTAAATCTTATTGCTTATATATTTTTTGATAATGTGAAATTATTCAGAAAGAAATCAATATGGACCCACCCACTTGACATTGACCATGGTTTAACTTTTCAGCAGATACGTGGCCACGTTGAAAACGTGAACGGATGAGAGAAAGTTTCTCTCCTGACTTTCGTGGTCAACGCGACGACACTCGATGCACGAACGAAAAAAATCTCTTCCGAAACTGCAAAAAAAAGCTGTCAAAAAATTTCCAAGCGGACTCCAGTCGTCGTCGCGTTCATTCATAAAAAAACCCGCGGGTATGGGAGATCAGGAGAAGCATAATGGTGGTGTCATTCGAACGGAAAAGGAAGAGCTCTATAAGGTGAGATCCTTTTAGTTAACAATGGCCCTCACCTCGAAGGCCGTATGGCAAGATTCTCCCCGTCTCTCGGCGCCCCACGCCCCTACCATACCCCTCCACCCTCATCCTCACAGCATTCAGACGGCGCTACTCGTCACCCGCCCTCCCCCCTCCTTTCATTTCTCACTCCTCCACCTCACCCACGTCTTCCCTTTCAATCGGTAGGTTTTTCTCTGCTCTCTCTCAGACAGATCCCTCCTCCTCCTCTCTTCCGCACTTCTCTCTCATCTGTCCATCCGAGCCGTCTCTCTCTCCCTTTCTCTCCTTCCCCGACTCCCTTTCATCCCATCGCGGCCTCTTCCCCCGGGGGGCACAGGGGTTCCCCTCGCCCAAGCAACCAATCCTCGCCTTCGTTCCCCCCGCAATTCCCTTCTCTCTTCCTCTGTTCCCCATCTCTTCGTCCTCACAGAAGCAGAAGCGGGCCTCCATCAGCTCTAAAAAGGAGCACTCACGGCAGCACTCCCTCCCACACCCAGAGCCGCCGCCACCCCCTCCCCCCTTCTCTTCGGAAGCCACCACCCCTCGTACCCCACGTGCCCCGGGCCCCTCACTCACTCCACCTCCCTCATTCTTCGGCCTTGTGGACTTCCAGCTCTCTTGTCTCCGCTCGACTCGATCCCGTCTTCTCCGAGCCTCACTCTTGGACATATCCCCCGCCACTCTCTCCCGTCCGTCCCACCCAACCCACCAGTTCCCCGGGAAAAAATGTACAAGAGCGGGAGGACTCACTCTTCTCCGGCCCCCCTTCTCTTTCCTTCGCCCTCCGTTCCTCTCCTCCACCCCACCGCTCCTGCACTCCCGCTTCCTCTTGGCCCCGGGGTGACCCATTTCTTCCATTTGTACCGCCCATCCCCCTCTCACTCCTTCCTCTCTTGCGCTCTCTATGGATCCACCCCCGTTCCTAGTCCCGACCTCACCGCACCTCCCTCCCTCGCCCCCACTCTTCTCCCCTTCACTCATTCTCGCCCTCTCCATCCCCTGCCCGACCCCTTCTCAACCTCTCGGCCCACTCCACCGGGATACTTAGGGGGTCGCCCTTGGAAAATTCATGAATTGGTTGATCCATCCGTATTGATGCTTCTATCCACTCTTCTTGATGCTTTTGCTCGTTTGCCGATTGCGTGAACGTCTCGAATGGCCTCTCTCATCTATCCTAGCCGATGCGCGTTGAAGATAGTCCTCAGGTTACATGAGAAATTGGACTCGGTTTTATCTTTTGTTCATGGAATTAGGTAATGAATGAGGGTTGAAAGGAATGAAAAATTTGATTAGATTCTAGTGCAGAGAATAATTTAATGGATATTTGAGTAACTTAATGAAAGTTTTCATGTTATATTGTGTGGATGTCTTACCTGCCGCTCGTTGAACTGGAAAGCAGGAAGAAAACTACTATTCGATCTTTGATGATCTTTTTTCAAATTTTCTAAACTTCGTTAATGAAGGAGAATTGAAAAATACTCATCATCAAAAAATGTTTTGTATCCACGGAATGGCTCATTCTTCTTCGTATTCATTCCTACTATTTTATTTAAAATATTAGAATTTTGAAGAAATATTAATTAAAAACAAACACAATAAGCGAGTTGCCTCAATTCCTGCACCGAATTTCTAGTTTAAAATAACCTATTAATATTAAAATGTTGAGAAAATAAATCATAAAATATAGATCATGCTGATTTATACCAAGTAATTATGTATATGACTAATATAGAGTAGGGAAGACCACCTTATTTTTAATATCTTTAAACTCACTCACACCCTCTCTCACACACCCGCGCGCGCGCACGCACACACACACACACATACATATATATTTTATATATATAACTTGGACAGCAACAAACAGTATGCGAACACATAAAAAGAACACTCACACGTTATTTCGTAATAATTTCGTCGGAATTTAGTTCCGCCTTCCTTGGAAGAAACAGTAGTACTCAGTACTTCCTTCCGAAGAAGACGGAGTTATGTTCCGTATAAATTATTAAGAAATCACGTGTGAGTGTTCACACACACACACACACACACACACACACATATATATATATATATATATATAATTACACCCAAAAGTGGTAGGACTGATTTTCTCTGGCGCGAACGGAGCGGTTGAGGAGGGTCTGCCTGGCCAGGGTAAGGTGGAGGGGGCTCTTAGCAACAGACTGACACCAACCTCAGTCGCCTGCGGGCTGTCGTTGAGTGAGTACACCGTTTTTAGTGAAGCAAGTTTTTTGTCCTCGTCGAAAGACAAATTGAATCTGAATTTAGAGCAACGTTATTCCGTGAAGTTTCGTGCGAAACTCGGGAAGACGGCAACTGAGACCCTCGATATGATCAAGCAGGCTTATGGGGACACTGCCTTAAGCCGTTCCACAGTATTTGAGTGTCACAAGTTGTTTAAAGAGGGTAGGGAGCTCGTTGAAGACGACCATCGCTCCGGACGGCCGTCAACGGCAAGAACCGACACGAATGTGGACAGAGTGAGGACACTGCTGGACACAGACCGACGCTTAACCAGTGAAGAAATTGCAGACCAGTTGGGTCTGTCTGAATCCAACGTCCAACGCATTATTTCACAAGATTTGGCCATGCTTAAGGTGTGCGCCAAGATGGTGCCGAAAATTCCGCCATGGTGCGCTCGTCGTCAGAAAGCTCCTGGCCAAATACGGCGTTGCCACGTTTCCGCACCCGCCATATTCTCACGATCTGGCACCACTGGACTTCTTCTTCCCCCTGATGAAAAGACAGCACAAGGGACGACGTTTTGACTCGATAAAGGCCGTTCAAGAGGCTTCGACGAGGGTCATCAACGGCATCCCCAAAGAAAATTTTCAGCGGGCGTACGGGGAATGGGAGCAACGTTATACTAAGTGTGTAGCAGCTCAAGGAGCATACTTTGAAGATTATTAAGTCAATGTAAGTATATCTTCAATAAAATTCTTGTAAAAAAATCAGTCCTACCACTTTTGGGTGCGACCCTGTATAAATATATATATATATATATATATATATATATATATATATATATATATATATATATATATATATATATATATGTAGAGCTTTTTGTTGCTTTATATATATAAATATATATATATATATATATATATATATATATATATATATATATATATATATAGAGCTACAAAATTCAAATTTTCTATAAAAAAGTAGAATACAAATATTGTATGTATATTAATGAACACCTGAGTATGATCAGCCAAAAGGAAATATTTAAGATGCATTAGAAATTGAGCTATTGCTAGTGTATCAAAATTATTATTAATTTAATATAAGGTTTATAAGTTATATGGTAACCAAATCCAAATAAATATACTAGGCATATTAAGAGCTAGCCAGCAGTGCACACCGTCGTCCCAACCTATATAATCTGGATTTCCTATGAAAGATAGAAAATAATGAAAGTTATAAAATGCCTAAATGTAAAGGGTTATATTGAACTTGCAGCAGGAAAAGATTTTTAATTCAAAATCTCTTTACTATCAAATATTACTTATAAATGTTAAAATAATCAGAAGGTGGCAAATCCAGGTTAACACTCTGCTTTATACGGGCTTTAATTTGAAGCACACAATGATATTTCATTGGGGATCGTGTTGCGGACACGACTCGGGGAGTAGTCTAGAAAGTTTTGATGATCAATAGGTCAACTCTTACATTTCTGGATACTTTTCTTGCATTCATTTATTTAAATTAATTCAAAAAGAGAGTTATAAAGCTGTTGTTCCGCACAACCAATCCAAAATGAATCGTTTATTAAGAGCGATTCAGAAAAGACAGGGTGAAATATGGTTTCAAATTAGTTTATGAAGCATCGATACAGTATCATTAAGGAGTTTCGTTTCTATCTCTGGCGATAAAGCTATCCATATTGCTCCACCACCAATTTCGTCGCGTGACTAAAAGTGTAACATAACATTACGGGTTTCGACTCAATATCAGAGAGAATAAAATTTCAATTGACTTAATTCCTCGTAAATATGTCTTTCTAAATCTATATGTATTAGAGGAAATAAATATAACACTCTGATTTATGTAATTTATACGAAAATCAATATGCATAAAATGCGCAATGAAATACTCCAAAATCGGAGGAACTGTGAGAATTAATAAGTGCGGGATAGTTGATGAAACATTCTCAAAATGCGGGTTAATGTTAAAGGACAGCGGAATCGGTTTACCTTAAACGAGCCTCATCATTTCTTTATCCATGAATCCTAAGTTTTCGTCATCAATGCTGATTGATTCATTACTTCAAATTAGCTTAATTGCTATTCCACAATGAAAATTCTTGGAAAAGTAAAACCGATTGTCGTACACAAATTTTAACCTATGTATTATATTGGATTCTACCCAAAATATTTCATAGTGCAATTTAAGAGTTAAAAACTTTCATCGAGCGAATCCGTCTTCTTCAGAAAACTGTTCTTTGGGGAAGAGAGGAAGAATATGTTAGAGGTGGAAGAACGTAAATAACGAAGGGTGAAGGGACAACGAGGTGAGAGCGTATGCCGATATTGAATAGTTTCATTGGGCGATATTAAACCCAGGAAGTAAAAAATATTTAAGCACCCATATATGGGTCATCTCACCTGTTCTCACATATATGCCGGGTGCGGTTTCAAGGAGAGATTAAATCTCCGGAATATATTCTAACGGCTGGTGGTAGGATGTGGTGTGAATGGGGATTGGATAATGAAGGAAGGCAGGAGGTTCATTAGAGTATAGATGCTTGTTCATGCGGAGGGAAAAGGTGGTATTACATTCACCCACGTAGAAGGCAGGATAGAAGTTACAGGAATAGTAGCCGTTAATGTTCTTTGAGGTGCAGGTGGTAAACGTATTTTTTGCAATTGTAGCGCGAATGACTCATTGTCAAGCCTGAAGTACGAAGAGCTCGTGTTTAGCGCCTGAAAGGCAGCATTTCCTCCAGACAGTTCAGACGTTCCTGTTGCAGCCGGTTTATGGACAGGCGTAGGCTTTAACACAGTTTAATCCTTCAAAAATTCCATTCAATTATTGACACACGTTGGAAAAAATATGTATATATATTTATATGTATATGCATATATATGCGCACACACACACATTTGAACACGAAATACCGCCATACGGCGAACTAATATTCTTCCACAAGGAAATAGATATAAGGAAAACGGATAGGAACCCACATAAAGGACGAACACACAAATACATGTATATATATATATATATATATATATATATATATATATATATATATTTATTTATTTATTTACACACACACAACATCTACCTATCAAGTATATTGTGATTATTATTGACATTTTACCGTTCGATGTAGGTTTAGAATGGACAACTATAAAACTGTACTGCAATAAATTTACTAGCTTAAAAAAACACAACTTGACACCTGAACTTAAAATATATCCTGCTTCATTTCTGCATACTTCCTTCTCACCGTCCGTCCAACATTCCTTCCTATTCCTACCTTGCCAGCCGTTCTCCCCTGAATCAGTCTTCAACATCCCATTGCCACTCAAACCGCTCATTCATTCTTCCTGCTAAAATCCTTGCGTAATATACCTATCAATATTCTCTCCACCTTGTGAAAGTCTCCTCACCTAGACCATTTTTCTCCAAAAAAGCTTGCAAGATAGGTTCTTAGTTACACCTTTTTAAATTTTGACCTCATAATTAAAGCTTAGCTGCACTGTATTGTTTGAATTTTCTCTGCCCTGTCACACCTATTTTTAAGTGTACTCAACAATGCTTGCAACCCCTTTTCTGACTAGCTAAGAACATCCGTTCCGCTTAAATATCCGTTAACCTAACTAATGTAATGAATTCCTTACCATCATTAATTCCTATCTCCAGGTGTTGCCATGACTCTTTCGCCAATTTTGTAACACATACGATTTAAGGAAGAGCGGTGATGACACCCCTGTCTCACTATTTTGAACACAGCCTGTCCATCCTTCACTTGCACCTGAGTAGTCTGAGATATCTAGAGCTAGCGGATTAGTCTCCCATCCCTCCAATCTACACAAATTTTTCTCCATCTATCGATTGAATATACACATTTTACTCTATCAAACACTTTCTCAAAATCTAATAACAAATAAATACATCTTGATTGTGTTATATTTCCTTATTATTTAGTGCCAGTGGTATTATTATTATATATCCCGTTGCAACTAGCCAATTTTTCTGGTAGTAATGGTCAATTCTGGTCAACTGTCACTCTTACATTGCACATGCATACATACACACTCAAGAAGAACAGATGTGAGACAAAATGCTCCTATTTACAATAAAAGCTAAAATGCTACCAACGGCACCTTTACATTCATCTATGGACTAAGTTCATACCATGCATAAAACGCACCGTCCATCGCCACATAGCGTCGATAGTCACTCCTTCTTCAACTCTATGTACCGTTCAAAATCACGCACCGTTAACTCATCATTCACTTTTGCAATATGAATTCTCACGCCATCCACATCACGAAGAGTAATACAATAGAATAATCACTGAGCAATGAAGTTGATCACTCATTGGTTGATTTACGCTTATTCTTAAAACTCCTAATGTTAGATGGAAAGGGCTCAAAAAAGTGTCTAGGCAGCTGGTTTGCATTAAAAATTAGTTCTGTTAAAAAATCTTTTCCTTATTTTTTGTGTTATTATTTTTATTTTAAAACTGTGGTAAGTTTTACTCTTAAAGTTTGGTTTCTGTAGCTCTTTCTATTGATATTCCCATGCTTCGTCATTTTTAACAATTCTGTTCATCTCGCCTAACCTACTCCTTTTCCTTCTTTTTTTCAAACTCTCCCATTTCAGTACATCCAACATTTCCGTGACACTATTTGTTCATTTCACCTTCCAAGTACATATCTTTCTGCCTTTCTTTGAACTTTTCCTATCTTTCTAATATGCTCTACCTATTATGGATCCCATGCTATGGACGAGTATTCTAGTAAAGGGATAACCAGTAACTTGTAATGTGGCTACGCTCCTTCCTTTAAATTTCTCATTGCCCAATAAAGCATTTTAAATGCCTTCCGTTTCACATTATCGACTTGGACTGCCCACCCAAGATCCCTAGTTGAGTAAACACCTCAATATCACTTGTTCATCTCCCTTCCTTGAATTTTAACTTAATATTCTGTAAGTAATATACACTCCCCCTCCGTTTTCTTGTTGATTTTCCTGAATAACAATTTTGCTGCGTGTGATTCAGACTTTTTGCTCCATTGACTTCATATAAAGATGCTTTTCTCTTTTTTGAGATGTAAGCTAACTCTTATCTGAAGGAAGTTCCAACCAGTTCCTCCCTCATAATTCATCCGAATCCGTCTATAAAATCTCTTTCTCCCAAGTTTTCCTAAACTTCAAATAGGTTTCGCGAAAATATTATCGACTCATACGGGTCTATTTGATTGTCAATCCCTTAATACTTCTTCTATCATGCTGTCAAGTATTACTGGATCTAAGTTATCTCCTTTTATGTCATATTCTCTTTCTGCGCATAAGATTGCTGTCATAACATCTTTGCCAAGTAGTTCCTCTTCAAAATCCTTCCATCTGTGAGAAATTTTTCCTGATTCAATTAATTACTTACCTGAGTTATTTGTGATTGTTTTTGCAGATTATTCCCTCCTACATTCTGAGAGTGCTTTCACCTTCCTTCACAATTCAAGAATTGTATCCTTATTTGCAAACTTTTCATGTTCTCGCACTGTGTATTTTACCACGAATATTTCGTTACCACGAAAAAATTCACATTAAAATTCTGATTTTAAGGATATAACCAAACTAGGAGGTGTAAATGAAAATTTTTCATCGTTGCAAGTTGAAAAGTAATTGAATCATCCTCCCGAGCTTCGCTCAATCGGAAATGTTCTATCAGCCCGTTCACTTCAACCATTACTTACACTGACCTCTCCCTTCCTCAAGTCCAAAAAAAATCCGCTATTTTACTGGCACAGTCATGTCCATGAATTCCAACCCCTAGCGCAGCAAAACTACAAAAAGCATAGCCCTTTTTACAACTCTCCGTCCCATTACCAGCTCTTTCACACCCCTGTCTTTCCATGGTGTTTCCGCAAAACGATCTAGCCGCCTCATCCGCTTATGAAAGGAGTGTGAGGCAGGGGTTTAGGAGGGGAGGGAATTCGAGGGAGTAAGGGGATTGGGGGAGTAGAGTTGGTTGCCGGGCAAGTGTAGTATGAATTGATGAAGTAGTCGTACACGTGTGGTGCCACGGTGCGGGACGAAGGCATGGGCGTGCCGGGGCGTGTTGGTGGGAAGGGCGAGGGAGAGGAGGAGGGAGTGATAGGTCGGGGTAGCTGGAAGGGATGTAAGGACAGGAGTCGGCGTGGATGCTCCCTTTCCCAGCTCCCCGACGCCTCCACCACAGTCCCCCGATGCCCTTTCCCTCTCACCCTCACCCTCCCCTGCCCACTCTCGCCTTCCTCCTCCAGTCCTCACCTTCCTCCTGTAGGCAATGGCTCGTTTTGGCTCCGCTCCCGGAATTTCAAATCATCGACGGTTGCTGAAGCAATCAAAGGGGGTGCTCCACTATCACTCCGCACTCCCTGCCCTACTCACACTCCCGCCTGCTGCTCCTCCGCCTCTCGCCCCGACCAAGTCGAAAATCCCCGACAATACTTATCCCCCTCGCACCACACTCCCTTCATCTTTCGGGGAGCAACCGACCGACTCCCTACTATCCTCTTCGTCTTAGCCCCCACACGCCCCGTTCCGTTTCCAGGCGACCATGATCAAATCCATACAGCTCTATTCTTTCTTTAATAAGTCAGTCCCAGGCAAAAATCTATTGTCTAATTTCCCGCTTAAAAAAACCTCGGAACCTAGTTCTTTTTCTGTATCTATATATCACCTCTTGGCGCACAAACATTCCAATTCAGAGATTGGAATTTTGCAGCAAACATGGGAAGGCGTTTCCATATCCGTTAAATTTGTGGTAACATTTTAAGTATCATTATCATTGTTTTATTGCGTGGTTGCAGATATTACCCTTTGCGGGTTAAATAGCTTTAATAGGCGGGAGTGTCAATAATCGGTCCTCTCCCGCGCTACCAAATATTTTGGCCGAGTAGCAGATTGTAAATTCATATCCATCGTCACCTCGTTGGAAACCCAACATGAGTCGTGAGAGAAGTTGTTTGTGGCCTGTGTACACTTTTTTCATGGCTCGTCCTCGAAAAACAAAAATGGAATGAGGGCGGTATTTCGGTAGCCTGAAGTTTTTTATTTTTTTATTTAACCAAGCTCTCGAAGTAATCGTGTATCAAATCCACGTTAAAATGTATGAGAAGAAAATCACTTGCCTGAGTATTTCTTTTTTGTGTGTATAAGTTCGATGGATGGCGCGTTAAGTTGACAAAATATGCAAAATATCAGTCTCCAATGTATTTAATATCATTTATTTTGGTTTATAACATTTTTATAAATGTTTGTGCTTGTAGGTGTGAGAAAGCTAAACTTAAGTTCATAATAAACTATTTCGTGCGTAGAGTTTAGCTAAATGGATGGAAATTTTCAATTCAGTGGATTTCCGCTAAAGGTATAGCTGGGCTTCCTGTTTCGTTTTAACAAGAACTCCATGGAATTTTTTGCCAAATTCATTTAAATAAATTCGTTTAGTTAAGAAATATTTGCTCATATTAAATGTCAAATTTCAATTCATATTTGAAACTTACCATATTAAATTCACGAAAAAATGTTTTAATAAATTCAATGTTCACATGCTTAAGTACCTTAAAATTTTTATGGTAACTAAATAGCCTTTTTTTACGTGCCGTAGATAATCAATATTATAAATCTGGTCAAAATACAGTTATATTAAAAACTTTAACACTCTGCACTCTGTATGGCCATATTTTTTCGCATTTGATTTTTGTGGCTTAATTTAATACCATATAGGATGAATAGAAATATTCAAAACTCGGTTTCATTAGCCGTGGAATTTTGAATGAAACAAACGCCAACTCCTAACTCCATTACACAGTTGTCAACTCTTCCATTATTGCCACGGCTTTATTGGATTATTTTTTCGAAAGGTAGCACTGTTTTGAAAATCACATACGAGTTAATCCAGATGGATCATATGTTTGGGATTCCATGGCAGCAATCGATGTCCAAAGAACTAATCCATAACCATTTCACTGAGATGCCTGGAATCCAGAATTGAATTCGGAAAATGGAACGAGCTCGCCGGGAAAAAAATATCTTTCTGGGTACACAAGTGAGAGCGATAATTTTGCTGCGGAGAGTAATACGTGAGCGTATGCCAGTGAACCCTGATTGGCTTACTATCCGGCTTGTAACATACCTGTGGTCAGTTATGACCTGTCACCCCTCTACATTTCTCCCTTGCCATCCGATGTCTACCGGAAATACCTAAATTCCACGTCGCTGCCGATGATACTACGCCACAATCCTCCTACTCCTTCCGTCCAACGTTATCCAGTTCATAACATGTAAACCTAAAAATTCCCTTCATGTTACCACGACTAGCCGTTCTAACTACATATTCCCTCGAGGTACAAAAGATCAGCCTAACTAGCCATATTAAAATTTGCCGTATCATTTCGTGAATCATTGACCTGCAAATAATACCTAGATTTAAGCAAACATATAAGATATTTACTGCCCATGATTCTTAAATATCAATGTGAAGGAGTTATGTTAAGAGTAATAATATTTTATTTATGTAACAGCATAATCATAGAATATATATATATATATATACATGCTCTAAAAAAGTAGTGTAGCTATATTTTCAATTAAATAAACCCCGTATCAATTTCCAAAGAACTAATCCACAACCATTCCACTGAGATTCTAGAATTGAATTCGGAAAATGAATCCAGCTCGCCGGGAAAAATATCAAGTACCAAGATATAATATTCAGACGCCCAGGTAAAAAACTTCAAGTACCCGACAAAGACATGAAACGGTGACACCTTGATGAGAAAGACGCGATGTGATTTAAAAAGTTTATTTCAAGATGCTTTCTAAATGAAGGATAAAAATTATTACCCTCAGATAAGAATGTTACGAAGGCGATGATAAGAAAAGGTTTTTCATGAAAATGGCTGGATTTGACGTTAAAATGAATGATTCAAGGAAAGTGAAACGCCAAGCATCAAAGATGTGACATTCAAATTAATTAAAAATTTGAGAAGTATGGGTTTGACGTATGACACAAGCTCGCCCGGTAATACCTATAAAGAAGAAATGCTGAACTTCAACAAAATTCCAAAAAAAGAAAAATAAGATCAAGGGGAAAATATTCCAATAATTATCGTGGCAAACGTCGAACGTTACGCCTAGAATAATCTTCTGGTGATGAAAACAGAAGAACATTAACTGAATGAAATTCAATTTAAGAAATGTATTTTTGAAGAAAAAATGCTTCTATGGGAATCGGCAGTGAAATAAAGTAAGCGGAACGAACAATTAAAATTAAAGAGAGAGCGGTGACACGGAATTAACCTCATTTTTAATTCATGTGAATTTTACATTCATATGAATAGACAGAGAATATTTGTTTAGAGATATGCGATGGCAAATAGATGAAATAAACAATACCCTTCCGTTCTTTTAAACAAACAGTCTATAAAAAAGTTACAATAGCATTGTTGTTCCTTTACTTTAGTTGATTAAGAATTTTCTCAAGGAAATATACATAAATACAATATGTAATTTAAATTTATATAGCTCTTAATAATAAAAACTTTGTTGCAATTTTCCACAATTAAAACTTTATTTCGACCATGGTTTCGATACACTGTATCATCATCAGGTGATGCTACCTGATGATGATACAGTGTATCGAAACCATGGTCGAAATAAAGTTTTAAATGTGGAAAATTGCAACAAAGTTTTTATTATGTCTCGATTCCACAACATCACGCCTGACTCTTCACTTTTCGTATATAGCTCTTATTTTGTGTGCGCACACAAAGTATGGAGTGGTACGTCATTACGTCTCATAAAATTTTTAGAATATTCTCAAAAGAGATTTAGATAGAATTTTCAACATCAATTAAAACTTTTACAAATATTTGCTGTAAACAATAAATAAAATGGTCCTTTGAAAAGGATGCTCATTGCAATAAAAATTTGGGTGAGACCTGTGATATCTAAATAAATACTGTTGCTGCTTTTCTTAGATGAAACATTTTTTTTACCCACATAATTTCAACAAAGAACCATGAATTTTAAAATAATATGAATTTAAGCTTATTTTAGGCAACGAGGGAACAAATAAAGGTAAGTTTAATCTTTAGAAAATTTTGATTACACATTTTTAGTGAATGAAAGTTTTGGACTGCATACATTTTGTATTAATGACTATCTTACAATACCATAAAATTAATTATTGTAATTGATTCATCACGTTATAAGTGATCCATCATATCGCGAAACATATTAAATCCTAATCTGATTTCCCTGAACAATTCTAAGATAACAGGTAATAATGACCCTGAAAAATATTTTTCATCCTCGATACCAATTACCTCCTTCAACACAGTCCTAATATCAACCCGCTTCAGTGGTACATAATTTCCTTTAGTTACGAAGACTCCTAAGCCTGTGCAAAGATGCTCTTCAGGCCTTGAATGGGGATAAGACGATTCTTTTTGCTGCAGCTTGAGGTAATGAATAGTAATAATAATGAAAACGGATTACTATTTCCTCTGCTGCTGGATATGAGGCATGCATCTCACATGGGTCATTTGAAGGCTACTTAACTTTAAAAATTATATATGTTGTAATTTAAAAAATGTGGCCAAACCCTCGCTGAACAATTTTTTTCCGAAAGTAATTCTGAACGGTGAAATATTCTTTGGTCCTAATTCTGTCGAGGGCGAGAGAGAGTGAACAAAGGAGTGAGTGCGAGGTAGTACAAAATAGTGACCGATCAGAGTACCGCGTAGAGCATATGATGCGAGGGTGGAAGATGTGGGGTATAGAACGCGTGCATGGAGCGCGTGTGGGGGACGGAGAGGACGGCCGCAGTCGGAAGTTGGAGGAGGGGAGATCGACGACCACGGCAACCGTGAGGCATGGACTTCGCTACCGAGCACAAGTGGCCACCGAAGCGACCCTACTCGCTTCATTTTTACACCTCGCGCCGATCTCCTGGCAACGCAACCCTCCCTTTTCTCCTCCCTCACTCTCTCTCTCCCGTCGCTAATGAAGCACTACTCGAAATCCCCGGTCCCACTCCTCTGAGTCGACACCGAGTCGCCGTCGGGTCCTTTGCAGTCTGCGGCGGTGTGGCGAGGTGGCATGAGGGGCGGAGGGAAAGTGAAAAAAGGGGGACGCGATGGGAGGATTTTCTCGACCAGGGGGTTGCGGGTGGAGATCGGGCCGAGGGACAAAGAGTTGATTGAGAGGGAGCGGAGGGTGAGGTGAGTGGGGTGAAGTATGGAATACAGGGCGAAGGGAGATGAGGTAGGTGTCTCCGTGACCGTTCGGCTGGATGGGATCGAGCCTGTCTCTATCCCTCTCTTCCTCGCCCTGGTTATTGGTTATTTTTTCAACCGGAATGCTCGCCACTTTTGGGCCCAATAAATAAATTCTCGTCAAATTTCCCCGTAAAAAAGTAACAACGGGATGCAAGGGAGAGAGATATGGCGATGCCCTCGTTGTATGCCATTGCACGATGATTCACTCAGCGGTTCTGAAATTCTGGCGGTAAACCGTTTTGCACACTACTTATCACTAATTTATTCGAGTGGATCGTTATGAGGCAGGAAATAGAACAGACAGAGCCGTGTCATTTCCCAATTTATTTCTCATTCCACGAATATTACTTGTATTCGTTTCATTTCACAATCAGGCTTGACGATGTTTTTCACTAGCAGATACGACATGATTAATTTTAGCTTGCTTATCCAAGTGTAAACCATTGCGTTTATTAATTGATCATTAGCAATTTGTGCAACATTACACTACACTGCGTTTTCTTACACGTTATATAAATAATTTTTCATAGCGGTAGAGATAATTGTAAAATAATTGATCGTAATAATTCCAAGAAAGTTATTTTTTGATGAACCTTTATAAACAATGATTTAAATGTTTTCAAATATCTAAATTGATGCTTTCAATGTAAGTTTTTCAAATTCTAAAGCAGGGACAAGTAGAATGACAAGTAAATGAAGACAAATACAATCCCAGCTTTCATTTTTGCTCATCTTGTTTGACGAAGCATAGGAATGTAGCAATGTTAACTTTGCATCCATTCGAAGGCTCCTTTAAACGGTTTACCGATTACTAAATAATTATTCATTTCTAAGATTAAGCAAGGTAACTATAAGCTAGGGATTTTTTTCCTGTGCTATACAATTTATGTGTTACATAGAAGTGATACATTAAGTTAGGTTGCATTTAATAGCTTGATTTAAAATAATACATTAATAAAATGATGATAACACGTTTTCCAGGATCAAAATGACCAATGAAACACTATTATATTGAGCTTTGTTTGAACTATGGCGTCTGAATGAGTCCCAGACTCATAAAGTGGTTCTTATTTTACAAAAAGGAATCTTTTAAATAAATTGTTTGTGGGAAGATGCAACTACAGACACACTATGTTAATAAAGTTACGTTTTGAGCAATCAAACATTTGTAAATATCCCTAATTACCTAGTTTGCGTCATTACGCGGTAAAGTGATATATTTTTTAAATCAAATTAATAATTAGAACAGCTTTGTAAATACATTAATTACATGCAATTTTTACTCTTCTATGAAGACATACACAGTAAGTTAATCATCCTATTTATTTTTTACTTGTAAGAGTGGTGTTTTCGTTTTATTTCCGAGGGTTATAGAGTAGATATCCTCTGAAGAATTAAAGTCTCATTTCACTGTTGTCATTTAAATATTAGTATTCAATAATCTTCATGTCATATTGGTTCCTTTCAAATGCGTTCTAATTATTTCACAAATAATGTTATGTTACTATCATTCATTCCAAAAGTGTGACAATAAACGGTATATTTGAATTTTTGTGCCAGCATATTATAATTTATTTCCCGGATATATCAATTCACCTGAGAATTTTCTTAAGGTGGTATACTGTGTCCTGTAAATTACATTAAGTTAAAGCCATATGACAGTAAAATGTTGCTCAAATCAAAATAAACCTACTTCAACAACTTGTGTTAAGCTCATAGTTGTGACTACAAAGGTGTAACATATGTTTGAAATTATTAAAATTATAACTTCGTTTTGTTTGAGTTTACACATAATTTGATGAATTCATAGTAGGTCTCAATTAACGTTAAACGCAATGATCATCTGAAAATTTTGTTCCTGATCGGCATATACTTTGGCAAATACCAGCATATGAGTATTTATGATTGAGTTTTCCAGATATATTGATTTCGTAATATTAATTATTACCACATTACTTTTGCCTGCTTATGGTCATGTGATGAACTGCTCCTATTCCATTTTAAAGTAATTCTGCCTATTTATTCAACAGTTAAAAGTTTTAATGTGGGAAGTGCGATATGTACTTCAAGTAATAAGAAATGAAAAATTTTACTTTTATTGTTTACATGTTCGTTGATATGATTATTCTTTCCTATGGTTAAACTTATATGGCTTAATGCAATTTGAATATATTGTACACTTGTAATTTCACTCATGGAAATGGTAACTCCTAACTCCTCGCGATTAAGTATCATAGTAATATTAGTAGGTGTATTAAGTGGGATGAATAAACGCCGCTCATTTTATAATAGATAGGAAACCATCGACGCCACACACCCTTAGCTCACTCTCTGTATAAAATGTGCTCTTAGATTTATCGGCTGTTTAAATTTAACAAACATATTGGTTGCCAAAAGACATCAAATTCCGAGACTTAAACATATCTGCGACAGGGAACAGAGCAAAATACAAAGAGAAACCCGATCTCTCCATTTATCTAGGATGACTTGAGAAGTAAGGCTAAAGCTCTCGACAATAGCATGTGATGTTTAGCAATACAGAAAGAAGTTGAGATCTTAATTATGAAAAAAGTTATTTACGTTGCCATCACTAGCATTTTGGTCCTCACGTTGCAGAACTGGTACCTTGCGAATCGATGATGTAGATAGCAAAAATGTCGTGTACTAACGCAATTGCCTTTATTTATTATTTTAATTGGTGTTTAAAGTATCATAAAAAGGGAAAAAATTAATTTTTAACAAGATATTTAGTCAAAAGAAACCTAAAATTCGCACAAGGAAGCAAAATGTATCAAATAGAAATTATTATACCCCTTGAGGTTGTGCTCTTAGACACAAGATTAGCAGAATTGTTACCTTACGAATTGGATAAATTTTTACTGCATTTACGTGAGCAGATGTGTATGTTAGTAAATAGTATATGTATTAGCTTTCGCGTAAGTTAAAAAGGTTTTTGCGTGAAAATAATCGCCTTTGTGGCTGTAGATTTGCATGAATGTTGATTAACACGTGGTTTTATCCTCTTTCAAGGGTAGTAACCTAACGCCACCCTTCACACGCCTCTGTGGTGACTTGAGGGGGATTATGTAGATATAGATGAATCAATTGGTCTGGGCATCACCAATCATCAAGAGGCATATTACCAAAAAAGAATAGGTGAACAGAGAGAAAATATGGCTTGAAAGTTGATAGAAAACTATGTGAGGACAGGGCACTTTTGGTAAACGTTAACCAGCTTCGACCCAGCTCCTCGTAAATCTGAGCGAATTCAAAAGGTGATAAAATAGTCTCATTGTATGACTTTGTCAATGAAAATTCGAGAAGTTGAATAAAGCTCTCCATTTTTGTCCCAGACGCCCAATAAATATGGCATGAAACCGTAAGTCATTTTTCATTTTAGCAAAAGAATTATTCATTTTTTGCTCTTTTTCCTTTGGTACATATTAATATGCAATAGCCCTTGGTTTCAGGCATGCATATAAAAATAATATTAATGCAGGCATATTTTCCTTTGTCTTATCCCCTAATATTTTTTTTTTTCATCATACTACTGTCATTCCGAGACTATTAAAGCCACTCACTAATTGTAAAGTAAAGAAATTGTAAAGTATTGAAAGACATTACAAAATCTTACCCTTCCAAGAAAGAGTCGACATAAATAAGAAGTTATATCTGGGTATGAAGTTCATACGGCATAAAATTTGAACGAATTGCAGGTATTGAATATTAGGGGCGCTAATTAGGTTTTAATATTAGTAAAACG